>NW_021133261.1:1200000-1703987 GCF_004193835.3 Ostrinia furnacalis
GAAGGATTGCTGAAAGTGACAATCTTGTAGATATTTTTATTTTCTGAGACTATCGGATGATTCGGCGTCTCATTGTATAATAATAAATAAATAAATAATAAATATCTTTGGACAATATCACACAGCGCCATCTAGCCCCAAAGTAAGCAATTAATATGCTTGTGTTATGGGTGCTAGCTTAACGGATATACTACTTATATACTTTTTTTTTTTTTAAATACATACATATTATACATAGTAACACCCAGACCCGTCACAGAAATTAAAATTCATCATTTCAATTTCTGCCCGGCCGGGAATCGAACCCGGGACCTCTCGGCATAGTAGTCCGTTCTGAACCACTACACCAAACGGCCGACGAATAAATAGATCTACCAAATAGTACTGACATGTTATTATTACTGTCAGGGAATGACCCTACGTCCTAAAGAAAATAGTAACGTTTGAAAGCAAATACTTATAGAATACTTTTTGCGATTATTTCAGGCGAAAAGCTATACAGCTGTGATATTTGCTTCAAGACGTTCGTGCAGAGCGCGCAACTGTCGATACACATCAAGCGGCACAAGGGCGACAAGTCCTTCTTGTGCCAGGACTGTGGGAAAGGTAATTATTAATTAATTTTGGACTCTCTTGGCCTTACTTGAAATTATTTAATGTTTTTCTTTTGTACAGGCGACAGCTGCTTATCAAGCTACAAGTTTTTTTTGTTGTAAAGTCGCTCTTATTACAGCTTTAAGATGACATTGTGTTTACGTTGTTGTACTGTCTTCTGTACACCTATGCGTTTATCAGTATCTTCAGCTTGGATTTGGTGCTCTAAAAGTGGTCTAAAAAAAACTGCCTAATAAATTCTTAACTTTTACTGTAACGTACATGAAACCGTTATCCGCCGCGTGGTGTGCTAGAAAGGACTACTATCTCACTGTAGCTATCTAAATTTGTAGTTTTGACGATCCTGCAAACGGACAATTAGCTCAAAACGTCTAATTTTATTTACCTGGATGCGGGCAGCGCAAGTCCGGTCGTTATGAAAATACTTGGGGGAGGCCTTTGTTCAGCAGGGTCATTTGGTGGAAACGAGTCTAATTTTAAAGTGCCCTAAACCCTATGAAGCCTTGATGTTAATAACCATGTCTGCATTATTCAGGATTCCCCATCAAAGCGGATCTCAAAGTGCACCAGCGGATCCACAACGGAGAGAAACCCTACGCGTGCCACCTTTGCACCAAGACCTTCGCCACCTCGGGCAACTTGTCCATACACGTGCGGATACATAACAAGGAAGTTAGGTTGGTAACATACAATATTACTAAAGCCCGGTCTGTGAGCACGTAGAATTTTGTCCAATGACCCCAAGCTACCCATCCTTATCGCTCGCGCGTAATTATATTGCTGTCGCGACTGTGCGACGGGCGCCCGCAGTGAGTGTGCGAGCGCGACAGTGGACAAAATTCTACGTGCTCACAGATCAGACTATACCAAGATTTGTGATTTGACTTAGTTCAAACAGCAACTCTAACCTTAACTACGAACTCCTCCTATGTTCTTCTGATTAATTTCGTTGCGGGTCCAATGACAGTTTAATTTTCCCCCGGTACAAACTTGACCTTCACTGGTTTGGTTTTATTGGCGGTCAAACTGTAGATCCTGGCTACACAGGAGTTGCGGCGGTGGGAACAAGAGTTAGTTACTTTGTTTGTTAGCCCCGTTAGTTCAAACGTAAGCATGGCCTATAATTCAAGCCTTGACTTCTAATATTTTGGCTTGTATGAGCTCTAACACGATTCATTCATACTTTTGATAGAATTTTAATGTAGATAAATTACAGCTTTAAATCCCTCTTAACTATTCTTCTCCATCCTTTCAGATACAACTGCAAAATTTGTCAACGCGGCTTCGTAACATGCAGCGCTTACAACGTCCACCTAAAACGACACAAAGGTCAAAGGGACTACCACTGCGAATGCGGCAAAACATTCTACACGTCTTCAGCCTTAAAACAACATAAAGTAGTCCACACTGGAGAAAAGAAATACCAATGCAAAATATGCGAAAGAAAATTCACGCAAACAAGCCATCTCAGCAGACATTTTAAGAGGGACCACATTAAACCAAACGCCCCTGTGCCGTCTTCGGATTTTTATAAAATAGTCATTCAGGAGGGCAACAAAATCATGAATGTTTTCGACGATGTGACTAGGAAAATTACTGTGAACACCGGCGTGAAGTGCGAAGGATCATAGTGAATGGTAAAAACGTACAAACTATTGTTAAAACTGACTGTTGTGATTGTGCAATTCACCCTTCGAAATAGGGCTGCATAAATAAGCCTGTATTTTTTCAATGAAAAGAAAAAGATGAATGTGAATTCGTCACCATTCAAAATGGCTCTTGTTTCTCTGATTAAATTTTTGGTTGATATTAACCATATTAGATTACTTTATAATTTAATCTTTTGTCACACTGTTGGGCAAGTATTTTACATTACAGACTCCTCCAGTATTTCTAGTATTTGGCGTGGTCGCATAGTCTCGCCACGCTTCTACATTATTGTGTTTTACTTTACAAGTGACTTAAAGAACAATACTCAATGTGCAATACTCACAAAACTGATAAGTATTAGGTTTGTATTACTTATTGTATCAACAAAAAAAATAACAAAAATACTTTAATTTATATTAAATTAATAGGGCAATAAAATTATTCGCATTTTTGGTATTGTAATTAATTTAATATTTTTATTTTAACAAAGGAATAAAAAATGTAAAGCTATCCCGAAATGTTATTTTTAAGTTACCAACAGTGAGACTGCATAATACTGCGTACGCGCACCTTGGTGATTTACCCATATTCTCATTTTAGTTTTCTATTAGGTAAATTACTTTGTATTTATTAAAATTAATTTTTTAATACTTATTATTTATGTTTTTAGTGTATTCTTAAAGTGAAAATAAACTCGCCATATTTTAAAATAATGTTTTTTTATTTGTTACTACAACCACTACAACGCATTTATCTAACGTTGTTGTTGTTGCTGTCGCGCTCGCGTGAGTGTGCGAGCGCGACAGCAATATAATCACGCGCGAGCGATAAGGATGGGTAACTTGGGGTCATTGGACAAAATTCTACGTCCTCACCACGGTAATACTAATTACCGTGTCCTCACAGACCGGGCATCGAAAATAACACAACCTCGGAGATGACATAGTAAATATCATAGAGGAATTTTGAATGTTATCCCCGTAGAAATAAGAATTCAACTAATTTTTAAAGTTAGCTTGGTTTATTTAATTACGACTGATTGAAAATATCATTTTCCGTTCCCATATAAATTCGTTTATAATTAGATTATTGATAAAGAAGTCATTCTGATATTTTAGAATCATTAATTTTTAAAGGAAATTCAGATTAATTAATTAATTGAATAACAGATACTCAAATCGATCGAACAATTGAATGATCTAATTTAAACCGGTAAAACCGAAAAGTTATGTAAATTATGTCCCATCCCTATGCTACAAGCGTTTAGTTTCTTCAAATCGAACATGTACCTAGGTAATTAAACAAATTTACGTTTTATATTAAAAAAGAATTAACAACTTTTCAAGCAAATGTTATAGCGAAAAAATTTTTGTTTGCAAATATTCAAGTTTAAGATTTTATTAAGAGAAAATTAAGACAGAAATTAAAATTTTATGATTGATTGAAGCACAGACAGAAAAACGAAACGAAACGCGACTCAAGTGTTGAGTTGACTGATTGTGGTATTCGCGTTTATGTTCTGATTTTTTTGTTTTCACTTAGTTTTAAGTTCGTTTACCTAATGTTTTTGCTAGAACTGTAGTTTTAGGATGACAATGGAAAGGAGGATAAAGTTGAAAACCCTCAACAGTCACATAACTTGCAAGATATGTCGAGGATACTTCATTGACGCCACCACCGTCACAGAATGCCTACATACGTGTTAGTATTTACGATTGTTTATCTTTATTTGTATTATAATCATTGTTTACATTCGACTTTACACTTTTTGCAGCCGTAAATAGCCTAGAGAAAGTCAACAATATCACTGTTTTAAAAGTTGAATGAAACTACAATTTTTATCCCAATATCATACTATAATTCAACAATACTGTATCATCATGAGTTAGGATAAACTCAATTCTGGTTATAGCCAAGAGCAATAACAATGAAAATCATTCCATAAGAATACAAATCAATAATAACCTTAAAATGTTACAGTCTGCAAAAGCTGCCTTGTGAAACACCTAGAAGAGAACAACACATGCCCAACATGTAACATAGTGATCCACCAGTCCCACCCGCTCCAATACATTAGCTTCGACAGGACTATGCAGGACATCGTCTACAAACTAGTGCCCGACTTACAGGATAGTATGTATTACTGTGTTTTGTATTACATTGCTTTAGCTTTTACATTTTTATATGTGATTTTGACATTTACTTGAGAATTAAAAGTCAACATGATAAAAGGAATGTCCAAATAAAACTTATCTACAAATTGAACCTCATTTACAGAATATTAAACTAGTAACTATTGGTTGTTATTCCAGTTTAATAGCTCTCCTGTAAAGTTGCCAATCATTGTTTATGCAGTGTACCAATCAACTATTTGTTTGTGCTAAGATAACACTTCAAATGTTTTGAAAGTGGATTTTTTTTTATGCATCACAAGGCAGGTATTTGACCACATTTCATTGGAATTAAACTTTCAGATGAGTTAAAACGGGAGCGTGATTTCTACCGAGCCCGAAACTTGCCCTGTCCCAAAGATGCTGCTCTAGCAAATGATAAACCGGGCGCTGGAGACGAGCCAGAACAGCCAGACAACACGGACTGTCACAGGAAAGATGAACAGGTCAGAACAACTATCTTTTATGTGAATACTAGCTTGGCTGATATGAATGTTTTATTTATTTACAATACATAATGTGGCAGTAAAACTACAACTATGGCATTATTTTAGTTCTAAAATCAACACTATTTGTTTCCAGGTTAATGTCTGCCTCGAATGCATATCAACGTCCCTCCGAACACTGAAGAGGAGCTTCATCCGCTGCTCTGCGCAGGCCACAATCACTCACCTCAAGAAGTTTGTAGCTAAGAAAGTTTTAAATGGGATTGAGAAATATAGAGAAGTAAGTTTTCTATTTTCAGTTTACAACTTTTTTACTTAACTTTATTTATGAAGTTCTTAACCCGATGATCATTAGAGGCACTTGTATTGATATAGGATTAATAGGATAGAATGTAGGACTTTAGTATCTTATAGGCGGTGAATTTCTATCATTCCAACTTCGTCGTAAAGCAATGCAATTAGTATTTAGTGTAAATATTATGTATTTAAAAGTAATATTACTATTTCCAGATTGACATCCTCTGCAACGACGAGCTCCTAGGTAAGGACCACACGTTGAAATTTGTGTACGTCACGCGGTGGCGCTTCCGCGATCCTCCGCTACGGTTGCAGTACCGGCCCAAGATAGACTTATAAATGCTTAGTGAGCCTATTCTTTAACTCATTCTCATAAATTAATCGAAACTTTCACAAAAAGCATGTCATTACCGTTTTTCGTCTAACCGATGATCCAAATATTATCGTTATTTATCGTACATTTACCATGCAAGTACTAGTAAACTAATTAAAATCAATGTTAGCGCAGTCACAAACTGCAACTGCTATTCTTTGCTGTGATCCGATTGCTGCACAAACAAACATTCTTAATTTGATTGCAACGGGACTAAGTTAAGTATTGTGAAAGGCAATATAATATTATGGGAATGGAGTTTTAGAATAAACAACAAAATAAAGGCTGCTGTCAAGGCTGGAGTAGATCTAAAACTTCAATTTTACTTTGAGTTGTGTAATTTTAACCGTTACAAGCCAATGGTATTGTTTTAGTTTAACGATAACTCAGGGTTTTAGGTGTACAAATAATTTCCTAGGTGTCTAATTAATTTACATTATATTTTTATTTACGTAAATGAAATAAAATTCTTCATTTATTTCGTGCCGTTTACTTAGATATTTTAGATCTGCTACGGAAAATTATCAGCCATTTTTAATGTGAATAAAATATGTATATCTATCATTATTTAAAACTCATATGAACATTGTAACATTATACTTTAAGATTTGTAACAGAAATTAACGAATTTATTGCTAAACATTTTTGTATAAAAAATTGAAAGTTGTGATATAGAGGTTCACATACTGTTAGTATACTGCATAATAACTTACTAATTTAAACGTGGTGGCGATAATGATAGGCTAAGAAACACGTAACATTATGTAATAAGCATAATAGCTATTGTTTACAAAAATGATGTTGACGATGGCTGAGTATGATGAGGAACATTATCTTATGTAGTCTTGATTGTGAATCCAGTTTTTGACGATATAAATTAACAAGTTTTCAACAGATTGCTGACACAATGTGATCATACGCAATCGATTACAAATTATTTTGTCTTTAAAAAACTGGGTCTTGTGTATATAGGAACGCGAAACGATCTGCACTCATGAGGAATTCGATTATGAATCTATCTTATGATTGTTTTCACTGTAATACTAACGGCACATTAAGACAGACAATGAACCTAAGCAGTTGTAACATGCAATTCTATACCATGTTATTATAAAAATATTATTAAATGTACAGTCAGCGTCAAATAGTTCGTGACACACAAAGTAGCCAATAAGTTCGCAACACGTTTAAGTTGCATTTGGAATAAGGTTGTATTAAACACTTTTTAGTCTCTTGGGTTGTCACAAATTATTTGTCTCCGACTATACAACTGAAATAACGCAAAAGTTGAGACTGCAATAGTCAGGTTTTGTGTTAATTCAACTAAAGCCCGGTCTGTGAGCACGTAGAATTTTGTCCAATGACCCCAAGCTACCCATCCTTATCCCTCGCGCGTAATTATATTGCTGTCGCGACTGTGCGACGGGCGCCCGCAGTGAGTGTGCGAGCGCTACAGCAACATAATTACGCGCTACCGATAAGGATGGGTAGCTTGGGGGAATTGGACAACATTCTACGTGCTCACAGACCGGGCTTTAGTTGAATTAACACAAAACCTGACTATTGCAGTCTCAACTTTTGCGTTATTTCAGTTGTATAGTCGGAGACAAATAATTTGTGACAACCCAAGAGACTAAAAAGTTTTTAATACAATATTCCAAATGCAACATAGACGTGTTGCAAACTTATTGGCTACTTTGTGTGTCACGAACTATTTGACGCTGACTGTACATTTAGTAATATTTTTTTTAGTAACATGGCATAGCATTGCATGTTACAACTGCTTAGGTTCATTGTCTGTCTTGATGTGACGTTAGTACTACCGTGAAAACGAATCATAAGATAGATTCATAATCGAATTCCTCGTGAGTGCAGGATCGTGTCGCGTTCCTTCGGCGATTTGTGGACTTCGTGAAATTTGAGGTCCTCAGTAGATGATCCGTCCACCGTATCAATCTACGAAGTCACAGTCTTTTTCACTGGATTAAGAATAGCATCTTTATAATCAGACGATAGGCATAATATTCTTTTATCAAAAGTATTATTACTTCGCACAACTTGCGCACTTGGCGGGACGTAGATTTTATATTTACTCAAATTTTCTGCTGTTCCAATAAAATCGTATGTTTTAAGGAACTACTCTCCCTTCATAAATATTATTGTATATTTTTGACACAGTAAACATTTATATCAAACGTATCTTAAGGCATTTAATCAATTTGGTTCTGAATGTGACTACATCGAGGATTATGTTTTAGTCTTTTTTTAAGTTAATTTCTGTTCCATTAGACCAATTGACTTAGTTTCGTAATATGTATAATTATACATAGGTATTATTTTGTTTAATTATTTTTAATTTTGTTGATTTCGTTCGTAGAAATGCATTTTTGTTACCGTTTTTATGATGTGGAATTTCAGTAAACACACATTAGTTTATTTATCCAAAGGTGACAAGAGACTCTTAGCACCTAAAGATATAAATGAATTAGCTATCTTGAATTCTTAGTTAATACTTCGTATAGATTATAATTTTAGTTTATATTTTGTTTCTATGTAAGTGAAATTTATTTAAAAGTAGGTAAAGGATCTAAATAAAATTTATTTCTCCATGTGTAAATAGTATTTTATTTTCCTAATAAATTATAGTTTCTCACCTCCTGACACTTTTCTTGAAGGAGATCAATATCCTTTTGATTGCCAGGATTAGATGGATAATTTGATAATGGCGAGAGCATTCAACTACCGCTAGCCGGAAATTCAACTACCGCTAGCCGGAAAGTTACAGGAGATTATTGACTAACTGTAAAACTCTCTAAACAAATGTCCCGCTTTTGGGCGTGCGGATTGAGCGCTTCTTTTTAAATTGTGTGTGTTGAGAAATAGGATTATCATTGATGGCTTTAATTATAATCGATTAACAAAAGCGCAATTGAATTTTTACAATTTACCGGTTCGAGTTGCGAATTCGCATCACTAGCCTTGTGCGTGTGTGTTGCGTTAGCTGTCATTTTTTCGCAAACAAATGTGTGTGAAAAAATGAAAATGGACGGCTGATAGTTTCCCGTTTTGCACGTGAACAGATATTTTTTTATTATTTTACTGCATTAAACAAACCACCGTCAAACTGGGTGCCAAAACGGTTGAGAGATTTCTTAGCTTAGCGGACGATAATTTTGTGGACGATGTTAACGATGACTTAAAATGTTTTTTGTCCGAAGCAAAAGTTGACAGGTATGTAAACAATTTAATTTATATTTATTTGCATGCTTTACTTGTACTTGGGGATGTTAATTAGGTGGTTAATTACATTAGTGGTTCAGGTTTGTGGTGTGGTGTAGTTTGGTGTATTTCTTGGTTAGTATTTTCAAGGTTACTGTGAGTCAACAAGCAGACCGCGTAGGTTGAATCAAATAGAGCGAATCGGGATGACACTGAACGCTAATAAATATTTATGAAGGTGTTAAAAAGTTACATGAGGTGCTGGTGCCCGGCGTTTCCGTAAGCCTGGGCTTAATGTCGGCTGTGCACGAAATAATACCTTTCTAATAGACCACAACTACACTCAAATAGCTATCGATTAAAAACCGCTCATGCATGAACATTCTTTTTAACTATAAATTGGCTGGTTCCAATTATAATGTCAAGGATTTACTTGACTTACTTCCTGCTTGTAATTTTAATTTTTATCCTACTACTGAAGCTCTATATAAATCCCTACTGTATTTAATAAAACAATAAATACCAAGTCTTTAAGACATGTATTTAATTAGTACTGTGCATAATTTATTATATTTCTGTGCAAAGCAATTTTTTCATAATCATAATACATAAAAAAAGTTTATATTCACAAATCATACAAGCCTATTATTTACTTGCTATTGTTTGTTCTCTGTAAATTCTTTGTAGGTATGCTAAGATCTTTAAAACTACACAATACATTTTTTTTTTAATAGATAGTGACTCACGATAATGGTTTATAGGTAAAAAAATGCATATTATAGAAGAGAAAAGCCAGGAAATTCCGTTGCAACTGTGCAAAGCCGGGGCAGGTCGCTTGTAGACAGTAAATAACTTATTATTTATTATAGTGTGCTGGTGTTCCCACCGGTAAGCAACTACCGGCGGTTCCTCATCCACCGGTGCGTGGAGCAGCTCGGCCGCTCGGAGCTGGCCACCTTCTCCATCGGGCTCAGCGACGAGAGGAGGACGGTGGTGTGCTACCGAGATAATCTTCTAAGGTATACATTGTTTTTGATATTAAGCATATTATTCAATTTCTACTGTTAGACATGATGACAATAGTGGTGAAATTCAGTTTAAAATATGTAGTTCTTTTATTCATATAGTGGATCATTTATGGAAATGTATTTGAACTATTTTATTTAAGTTTTTAAACTCATTTATTTTTATTTAACTTTCTTTTTTAAAGTAAGTAATTAAGCCCAATTTTGTACTAATAGTTTGAAATAAACACAATATTAATTAAAGCATAATTTAATTTTCTTAAAAACATTTCATATTAGGTATATTATTATTTTTAAGATTTGTTATGAGTATTTTAACTTCGCCTACGCGAATTTCGATAAATAATGTGCTATTCTGAAAGCTATAACATAGTAAAGTTGTATCAAAATCGTTCCAGTAAATCCAGTAATTTTCACAGTTTAGCTTGTTGGAAGCAAATTAAATTTTAAGCCATGTTTTATGTGCATATCACTCAGATGGGCAAAACTAGAGTTCTACCTCACTCACTATTGCCCGTTTTCACCATCAATCCCTAATTTTTAAGTGACCCTTATGAAAACAAAATTCCTGTTAAGTGTTACTAAAGGGGCCACTTAAAAATTAAGTATTGATGATGAAAACGAGCATCATACTAACATTCATACAAAGAGGAGGCTAAAATTTCCACAGGAAATAAATAGTGACATTTCTAAAGCTAGGAAATCAAATCAAAATGATATGAAAGTTGAAGAATCCAATAGATATTGTATTTGCAGTGATGAAGCTTGCGCTCGACCGACAATGGGCCTGAGTCAAACCGAACGGGAAGATGCGACCATATCACACACAGGTAAGGTTCAATTTGGAACAGACGACAGTATATCAAGCTATAGTGTGGTATTTTACGCCTTGATCGGGTATAGACACCCGCGGTTTCTTGGTAGTTCTCATTGGCGGTATATCTCGATATTATGTTGAATTTAAATGAGAACCGAGGGCTACGAGCTACGACCATTATGGCTTATTATGCGATGTTGCAATAAAAATGTTAGTGTGATATGCTGACAACTGTCGCATAAGTTTAGTTGTGTTTTTAATATCGTATCGTTTCGTCACTACGCATTAAAATAATTTGGCACTTTTGTAAGAAAAGGACACTTGCGGATGATACGCAATAATACGCATGCGGGACAATCCCGCGTCAGTAGAGATATCAGCACGATATTAGAAACACCCTCATATACTCATGGATAACTACACATAACACTACTGTTTGTGTTATCCTATTTTAGATTTTTCCAATTAACCTTCTTAGAGCAGCACCGTTGATTTCTGGGCCAACGCGCCTTTGCACAATGTTACAAAAGTCTAACTGTACTACGATTGCGGCGTCTTCTCGTTATTAGCTAATCTTTTACTGAAATGAGTTTAAATGGTATATAATTTAAATAAGCCCACATTGTTTTACATATTCGTAATTAATTCGTAACTCTTTACATACAATTTAAACACTGTTTATTTATTTGGGTATCTATCTATCTATAGCAGCCTTTGGGTTCGCCTTCGAACATAGGCCTCCTCTTCAACCCTCCACCGACTTCTGTCCCTGGCCACACGCATCCAGTTCACTCCAGCCTGTTGCCGGATATCATCTGTCCACCGTTTAGGCGGTCTTATTTGGGTAGTAGTTTAAAGAAATAGTGCATTATAATTTATATTCGAAACTCGCAAATTGCAGTTTCGTTTCTAGTGAGTTTTAAGTTAGTTAATAGCTCGCTCCCGTGTCTGGTTGCAACTTGCAATCTTGCTTGCCAAATTTTATCGTTATCAGTTCTACCACAGAATAATAATAAGTACTACGTAGTTCTACCGTGATTTAAGCCAGATCAGAAATCAGATAAATAGAGTTGATTTTGTAATCTGTAGGTCATCTTTGACCCATTTCAAACCCTCCACCTCCACGGTCCACCTCTATTAAAAGATGCTGTCCTTTGTTTAACAATGTTATTCGGCTTTTTTGTTAGCAAACTCACCAGTTTCTACTTATATATTGGGGTGGACCATAATTGCCCCAAATGATAAGGATTTGTGTTATTTACTTAAATCACAATCTGCCTCTATGAGGCAACAAAACCTCTATGGCCGCGGCAATTCGACAGTTCGATCCCCGTCGACCGCTGAACTATTGTGGTGAACCTACTTTAGGCACAAGCCAGATATTATATTTAACTTAGCTAGCTGGAGGGATTCACGAAAAAAATAGTGATTCAGCACTACAAATTGCTTGAAAAAAATATTTTGCTATAATTTATTCCGCTAACGTCGCGTGACGCCACTACACTGTAGATGTTTTTTACAAGCTTTTTTACAAGCTTTTTACAAGCTTTATATTGACTTCACTTGTTAGTATGTGTGGGACAAATCTTGCAACTGAATTTAAGACCACTTCTCCTCAACCGATTGAGCTGAAATTTGGTATACTTATGTAAGTACGATGACAATGCAATGTTATGGTACCATTGAGCTGGTCTGATGATGGAGTCAGGAGGTGGCCATAGGAACTCCTAAACGAAACGGCGGAATCGCATCGAATTTGGGTTCGTTGGATTTGTCTTTTCAAGCAGTTTAGTGCTAGATGATGTCCAGGGTCCTGATGATGGATTAGGGAGGTGGCCATAGGAACTCCTAAACGAAACGGCAGAAACTCATCGAGTTTGGGTTCGTTGGATTTTTCTTTTCGAGCAGTTTAGTGCTAGAAGATCTCCAGGGTTCTGATGATGGAGTCAGGAGGTGGCCATAGGAACTCCTAAACGAATCGGCGGAATCGCATCGAGTTTGGGTTCGTTGGATTTGTCTTTTCGAGCAGTTTAGTGCTAGATGATGTCCAGGGTCCTGTTGATGGATTAGGGAGGTGGCCATAGGAACTCCTAAACGAAACGGCAGAAACTCATCCAGTTTGGGTTCGTTGGATTTTTCTTTTCGAGCAGTTTAGTGCTAGATGATGTCCAGGGTCCTGATGATGGAGCCAGGAGGTGGCCATAGGAACTCCTAAACGAAACGGCGGAATCTTATCGAGTTAGGGTTCGTTGGATTCGACTTCTCGAGCACTTTGGTGCTAAATAATGACCCAGAAATTGAGATACAACTAAAAAGTGTAAAATAAAATTATAATAAAAAGAAACTTTTTTAAAAACAAGCTTTATCCTGAAATGCAGTTGTACTAAAACGAAAAAAATAATTGTATGCTTGGTTCAAACAACTTCGAAAGCTTGTAGCGCAAACAGAAAAAAAGAGGAATAAATTCCATGCGCGATACAAGCTTTCGAAATTGTTTGAACCAAGCCAAGCATACAATTATTTTTTTCGTTTTAGTACAACTGCATTTCAGGATAAAGCTTGTTTTAAAAAAAGTTTATTTTTTCTAATTGTATCTGCCAGTGATATTAATAGTTAGATCTTTATCATCACGTCTCTACAATCTAATTAATGTAATATGTCCTCCCTGACCCGTCTGGCCATCGTGGGGAGTGTAGGAAAAATCCTCCATTCCTCTAGATAGCAGTTTGCCTTTGACGAAATTCAGTACTGATCGATTTTTGGTCAGATAGTACACAAAAGAAAAATAAAAATTGGGGTATAACTTCATGTGTGTCAGTTAGGAAAGTTTTCAGTCTATGCTCAGTTTCTGTCTATCTTTATGTTCTATTGTACATTACCTACAGTAGAGCATAATTGTTTGCCATTTGTACTGTTTGGCTTTCTCAACACTTGCATAGAGACATGTCACCAATATTCTTAATAGACAAAAAGCGACCCAAATGATGTGCAATTTGTCTGTCTGATGTCCCATTTTTATTGTATTGGCAATTGCCATGGCAATAAGTTTTGTCATTCGTAATGAGGGTATTTAGTAAGATAATAATGTGCTATAGTTTACTATGTGAGAAAACTTTAATTTCTCACGAGCTCTATTATTATAATTACCGCTGTGGCACACTAACTGGCTTAATAAGCAAGGCAATGTCCTAATTAAATAAATGTCCTAACTAAATGTAAAACAACGATCTGAAACAGACACATTCGATAACTTTTCTTAGTTTGTATTTTGAACATACTAGTAGGGAATTTAGTGCAAGAACCCCTCCACTTTGGTATAGAAGGCTCATTTTTGCACCAGTTGTTCTTTGGGTGCTCCTGAGTAGATTTCCGTCGGTAGACATCGGGAGCCCCCCCTGTGGTAGCAGGGGGAGGGGGGGCAAGTATCCTTCTGCCGCGCTTCACTTTAAGGCCCATATCTTCAAAACTATGGGTATTAGGGCAAGTGTGGTGTCATTTTCGGATAATTAAAGGATGGCGAATTCATTTCTAGAACAAACTTTTTGCCTTTTCATACAAAAAAATAGAAATATTGAGTAAAATTCACAAAAACCAAAAAGTATTTTTTTAAATAAAAGTCGTTTACTTTTAAACCATTGGAGATAATATAATAAAAAAAATATGTCCTGAAAGCTACATTTATCAGGATTATAAATATATGCCATTGTATGGTACTTTTTCCGAAAAAGTAGGTGAAAAAAATTTTTTCTTCAGGACACAGCGGGCGAATTTTAATGCGCGTCGGAAATAAATATTTATTTTGTCGATGAATTCATACTTTTTGGTTCATAAGCAAGTAAAGATTATTATTTTAGAATTAGAGTTTCTGGCACATCATGCTACCATGATTTGTATTTTTTCTTCAATTAATTTTGAACTCTATGTGTAAGTCATAAGGTTGAAAATAGTTTAAATACATTTTATTATTGAAAATATCATAAGAAGAAAGCACTAAATAAAGAACTTGAATTTGTCTAAACGTCTAATGATTATTATTAGTATTTTAATTAACATTTTTATTTCTACATACTATTGTACCAGTGATTTAACGGAAAGGTAAGTGTGAGGAAAGTGAGGATTGATATTATCATAGTACGGGAGATTATTTTTAGCACAAAGGCTACGGCTAGGCTGTGATCATTATAGTTGTTTTTTCAGACATCACCAGCTTCTGTACTACTTCTTGCACTAGCATCTCACCTTTTCCAGGCAAGCTTCGGCAGCTGGTCAATTGGTCCATGTAGGCTCCATGTTGCTATCGACTCTGGTCCACCCCCAACCAGTCGCATAAAGGGAAGACTGAGTCGGTTACTTGCAACTGATCCTATACGCGAACCCTTTGATATACCTACTGCCAGTAGCCAATGCTGATACAAAGCTGTCTGGGTTATCTTATGTATGGCCACACCTAAACGTAGTCCACAGCGACCCATTAGGATCTTTATTCTCCCTTTTTTATTCCCTATCATCCAAAAAAATCCTATCCATTAGTTAGGTGAATTAAGCGTCTGAGTGAAAGCCTACCTAATAGTCTTCTAATGCCGGATATGCTGACCCAAGGAGACCCATCCTTACAGTATTAAGTGTTTCATGGATCCCACATGTATTCCACATGCTCGAGAGCTTCTGTTGCTAGGCCCATTTTGTGGGACATGTGGTTCGTTTCATAATGCCGAGTTTGCCCTACCTGTAATTGCTTGGGCTTACCTTTAATAAGTTTTCTCCATGACCCTGTATTTCCCTTTAGGAATGATTTGGAGAGGCTTATATCGTTGGAGCTTTCCCATTCAGCCCTGTGCTTCTTGGATATGGCCATAAGGTACCTATGCTTTTAGATAAAGATACTATCAGTTCTGATCTGACGCAATAGGTATCGTCTCTGACCCTTGTCTCGCTAGACTGTCAGCTCTCTCATTGCATTCGATCCTTGTATGTCCAGGTATCCCACATCAGGGACACTTTGTCATGCCTTCAGAGTTTGTTCATCTTTAAGATTGCATCTAGAATAATTCTAGACTCAACCTTTATTGAGGCGATGGCTTTGTTTGAGTGCTGCCTGGCTGTGGCCCAGGATGTAAATATTGCGTTTTTACACCCCTGTTTTTAGTGCACACATAATAAATTATAGCGTAGAATTAAGCTTGAAATACTGTAGCAAACCTCCTTAAACGTTCACTGTGTTCGTAGTGTTTTGTAGTTTTGTAGCCATCTTGGCTTGGAGCTGTCAGTAAAACAGATTAGGCTGTATTGTTTTAGATCTAGTGCCTTATACTATTACTACATGCTTAAATTAAATAAATTTCGAACTCCTCCTATGTTCTTCTGATTAATTTCGTTGCGGGTCCAATGACAGTTTAACTTTCCCCCGGGACAAACTTGACCTTCATTGGTTGGGTTTTTGTGGCGGTCAAGCTGTAGATCCTGGCTACACAGGAGTTGCAGTGGTGGGAACGAGAGGTGGGAATAGTCCCGTTATTACTACATGCTTGACTATGAACGAGTGCTGTAAGTGCCCACCAACCTAGGCAGTTTTGTATCAGTAATCAGTATATCAAGGGCAGTAATTATGTCCTTATGATTTTTTAAGTTATTTAAAATTTAGTTGTTTCAAGGGGTTCGCGTATAGGGTCAGTTGCAACTAGCAACCGACTCAAGCTTCCCTTTACCTGACTGGTTGGGGGTGGACCAGAATCGATAGCAACATGGAGCCTACATGGACCAATTACCCGTAGCTGCCGAAGCTTGCCTGGAAAAGGTGAGATGTTCGTGCAAGAAGTAGTGCAAAGGTGGTGCTGTCTGAAAAAATAATTTTCACAGCCGTAGCCTTTGTGCTAAAAATAATCTCTCGTACTATGATAATATCAATCCTCACTTTCCTCACACTTACCTTTCCGTTAAATCACTGGTACAATAGTATGTAGAAATAAAAATGTTAATTAAAATACTAATAATAATCATTAGACGTTTAGACAAATTCAAGTTCTTTATTTAGTGCTTTCTTCTTATTATTGATATTATCGGCCGTATGGTGTAGTGGTTCGAAACGGACTACTATTCCGGAGGTAGCGGGTTCGATTCCCGCACAATACAAACATTTGTGTGCATGAACATATTTGTTTGTATTGGACTGGGTGTTTTCTATGTATAATATGTATGTTTTTACAAAAAAAAAAGTATTTAAGTATTTATATCCGTTGTCTAGTAACCATAGTACAAGCTTTGCTTAGTTTGGGACTAGAAGCGCAGTGTAAAATGTCCAAGGATATTTATTTATTTATTTATTCTTATGATATTTTCAATAATAAAATGTATTTAAACTATTTTCAACCTTATGACTTACACATAGAGTTCAAAATTAATTGAAGAAAAAATACAAATCATGGTAGCATGATGTGCCAGAAACTCTAAATAAATTCTAAAATAATAATCTTTACTTGCTTATGAACCAAATAGTATGAATTCATGGATAAAATAAATATTTTTTTCCGACGCGCATTAAAATTCGCCCGCTGTGTCCTGAAGAAAAATTTTTTTTCACCTACTTTTTTCGGAAAAAGTACCATACAATGGCATATATTTATAATCCTGATAAATGTAGCTTTCAGGACATATTTTTTTTATTAGATTATCTCCATAAAAGTGGAATGCCGAGTTGTATTTCTAAAACTTGTTCTATTATTTTATACTATTTGGCTGCGACTCGGCGTGACGACAATACAAAACATTTTTCGCGAATCGGTGTTCATACATTCACTTAATACATTAGACGCCATGTTGTCATAAACGACATATTATAAAATCGCTGTGATTTAATATTCTTAATCATTAATTTTATGGCAAGTGTCCATCAGGAATCATTGTTCTTACACACAGAATCGTATTATTTCGCTTTCGGGTAGTAAGTCGTCAAAATTGTTGGTTCTTAGGCGAACAATGTATGGAGAACGAACATTGTCCTTTATGCGCTTGCGAATATAAGACTTTTCAATTTGGTATTTGGTGCTTGTACTCTTTAATTGTTATTTATTTGTAATGCTTTAAATACTTTTCTTTCTTTCAATATGATTTATGGCAAGAAACTCCAATTTGAGAGAGTATTATGCCCGTTTTCAACATCAATCCCTAATTTTTAAGTGACCCCTATAACACATGACTGGAATTTCGTTTTCATTGGGGTCACTTATAGTCTTTTTCACGTAAGATGATCCGTATGACACTTCAAGGTTATCCATATTACGCATACTACATATGCGGAATATTTTCGAAAAAATATTTGTATTTTATTAGCAATGTAATAAAAAATAAATTATCTACTTGTCTTGAAATATACAGGGTGTTAGGTAAATGGGTATATGAGCCGACACTAGCCCATGTTAACATGAGCATATAAATGGTATGGTGAAGTCAGAAATTTGATATTATCATTTTATTTTTTAAAATTTTCATACAAAATAATTTTTATATAATCCGATTTGTATGAAAATTAAAATAATTAAAATTAAGATATCAAATTCCTGACTTCACCATACCATTTATATGCCCATGTTAACATGAGCTAGTGTCGGCTCATATACCCATTTACCTAACATCCTGTATAGTAAAATCTGAGTCTATTGATTATATTTTAATTAAATACGATGTAAAAATATTTTTTATTTAATGTACGCAATGTGTGAAACGGAATAGATTTAGTGCTGGGGTATTTCTTGTATAATAAAATCGATTATTTCCGCGGTTCATTAATCGATTGTGCAGTGAATACTTAGTTATTAAAAACATCACGAAAATCAACTATATTTTTCGATTATTGACTTTAATAAACGCATTGAAAATTAATTAATAGTTTTTAATTTAAAGAAACAGAACCAGTACTTTTTAGGAATCGTTTTTTTGAACACGAACCATGAAATTTGAATATATTCAATAAAAAAATTGTAACAATAATATTTGTAATTAAAAAAAAAATGTTTTTTGTTAAATAACACCTATACAAAATAATTCTCTAAAAGTAGGTTTTACTAACTCTTCGAAAAAAATCGATAGATAAATCGCTATGGTTTAGTTATGTGACATCTCTAAATCTTTCAAACTCGAAACGTCATACGGATCATCTTAGGTGAAAAAGACTATAAAAATTAGGGATTGATGGTGAAAACGGGCCTAATTCTCTCAAAAAACCTTAGCATACTGGCAAATCGTTTATACAGTCGTCATCACATCAACATCAGTCCTACATTTCTTAAAAATCGCTCTTATTACAACTTCAATAAATGCCACAATGTGTAAGTTTGATGTGCATATACACGAAGACGGTGATTGTGATGAGCGTGTCTGAATTTAATCTCATAACAATGCCCGTTGTTAACGTATTATGCAATTTACGATTGAGAAATTATAGACTATTTGATTAGACGAAGATGATTACAAGAAGATTGATGATGTACGTCCAGTTGCAATGCTATGACCATTAGATTTAGGTTTGTTGATTGCTATGACGGATTTAATAATAAGATTCAGTTATATTTAACTAAGCATGACAAGACGATGTGCCAGTTAAACTGTGATCTAAAAAGATATTGTTGTTTTTTGCAAAGGATAGTGCCAGGGTCTGGACCAAGTGCTGCCCATAATCAACCCATAGTGCGTTTTGTTCCTCGGGCCCAATACTAATGTAAACCGAAGCGCACTAAAATCTATCCCTGGAGTTAAGACAAAAAAAAAAGAGTTTTGTTTTGAATTATTTGCTTACGTTTGGTCCATTTGCCCCTAGTACTTGTAAATTAGAAAGAGCCATGTTCTTACAGTGTAGTGGACACTAAATCATCTGTTGTTGATGATGATAATGTAAATTACATTCCCAAGAGACTAGACATTGAATTGAATTTGGTTCACATTTGACTGTTTCATGAGCAATAACATCTAAAATTAAATTATACCCACTCATCGCATCGGCGCGCGCGCCGGTTTTGTTGCTACTCAAGACGTTAAATATGGATGGATATAAATTATATTAATTGAGTAATAACTGGCAGTTAAAAGGTACTGTCGAGTTATTTTCAGGTCAGTTGTCAGGTTAACTGGTTAGCCTCAAATATCAATTGTTTACATAATTTAAAGGATTTTAATAACTCTACATTTGCATTGGTTCGTTGTGATTCGTAATCATTGTATCTGGTATTTTAAATTGTCTATGTATGCCGAATTATTGCCGTTATATTTATGATTATTTATTATGATTTAGTATTGTCTTGGAAATTAATACCAAGAGAAATCGAAAATTTAATTTAAGCACTTTCATTTCACTTTTTTCACTTTATGTTATACAAATGTTCATTACTGTTTGAGTTTAAAACGATTCTCATGTTAGAATTAAAAAGCTGTTTGTAAAAGTTTTAAAAATTTTATGCTTGAAAAAATCGAGCGATATTATAATACAAATGATTTTACCAAACATTTTTAAGTTCATATTTTTGCGCAAATTGGCAGTCATTAATCATTATACGGTCCGCTCGTATTAATTATCCTGACTCAAAAATAAATATAAGTTTATGATTGGATCAAATATTGTCGTAATTTGTTGTAAATAAAAGCAACATTGTATTCGGATATAAATAAATATAATAATATCGTAAAAAATATTCTTTAAAGTACTCGAGGCCCATTAAATTTTTGACCACCTCAGTCCAGTTCTGTACAGTCAGCGTCAAATGTTCGTGACACCTAAAGTAGCCAAAAAGTTCTCAACACGTCTTTGTTACAATTGGAATAAGATCGCGTTGTCAACTCTTTAACCACTTTGGATGTCACGAACTATTTGACGCTGACTGTACCTAATAAAGCCGATAAAGTTTTGCCGGCAATCGAAACATCTTTAAAATTTCGGGGTCCACTTGCTCCACGGTTCGTCCTTCACAACGGCGCATTATCAAATGACCGGGCCAAGTGACATAACAGTGATGCAAGCGCAGCGGGTCGGCCCGCGAATGTGGCACGCGGAGTGAAAGTGGCACGACTACGGCTTCTGGACCCCGGGCCGGCCCTTTGTCTTCCTGGTTTAGATACGGGCTTGTTTGGGAACAGGAATACAGCCTCTTTGACTGAGGATTGGAGGGTTGTTTGCAACAGGACATGGACAGGCATGTAGGTAACATGCCTGGTCGTCTTGTCAGTTTTTCTCAGTTTCTGACAGCTCGGCTTCTGTACCCCAGTCCGGGCCTCTTGTCTTCCTGGATTAGTTACGGGCCTGTTCGGGAACAGGACTACATAGGCAGGGTTAGATGCGATTAAGTCAGATTTAGACAGAGTTGGATTGGAAGCAATAATATCGGAGATTTTCTGTTTCCAACAACTCGACTTCTGGAATCTGGACCCCGCTCCGGGCCCTTTGTCTTCCTGGTTTAGATACGGGCTTGTTTGGGAACAGGAATACAGCCTCTTTGACTGAGGATTGGAGGGTTGTTTGCAACAGGACATGGACAGGCATGTAGGTAACATGCCTGGTCGTCTTGTCAGTTTTTCTCAGTTTCTGACAGCTCGGCTTCTGTACCCCAGTCCGGGCCTCTTGTCTTCCTGGATTAGTTACGGGCCTGTTCGGGAACAGGACTACATAGGCAGGGTTAGATGCGATTAAGTCAGATTTAGACAGAGTTGGATTGGAAGCAATAATGTCGGAGATTTTCTGTTTCCAACAACTCGACTTCTGGAATCTGGACCCCGCTCCGGGCCCTTTGTCTTCCTGGTTTAGATACGGGCTTGTTTGGGAACAGGAGTACACCCTCCTTGACTCCTAAGGTTGAAAGCTAGTTTGCTAACTTGTACCTAGATAGGCAGATTTAAAAGCGATGTCAGATTTTTTCTGTTTCTTATAGTAGGTATTGCTCGCGACCCCAGTCCCTGCCCTTTTTCTTCCTGGTTTAGATACAGGCTTGTTTGGGAACAGGAGTACACCCTCTTTGACTCCTAGGGTTGAAAGCTAGTTTGCTAACTTGTACCTAGATAGGCAAATTTAAAAGCGATGGCAGATTTTTTCTGTTTCTTATAGTAGGTATTGCTCGGGCTCTGTCGGGACCCCATTCTTTTCTTACTATTTTTCTTCCTGGTTTAGGTACGGGTTTGTTTGGGAACAGTACTAGGTACACATAGGCTTAGCTTAAGGACTAGGCAGGGTTCCAACCTTCCTGACTTCCAAGTCAGATTTTTTCTCTTCTTACAGCTTGGCTTCTGGATCCCGGGCCGGCCCTTTGTCTTCCTGGTTTAGATACGGGTTTGTGTGGGAACAGGATTACACACAGGCAGGATTGGAAGCGATTTCTCCCAGATACGTTAGCCAATGTCACAGATTTTTCTGTACGAGGGCTGCACTAAAAGTATCGGGAATGGAATATTTCCACTGTTCCAGTCATATTAAAATCTATTTAATTGCAAACTCCAGGGTTTCAAAAATCGTATACAATTTATTTATTTAAAAAAAGATTCTCGGTCGTATCACAAGGTCTTGTCAAACTTGTTTAGTCGTTGAGAAAATGGAATTGACTCGAGAAAATTCAAGAGCGATGATTTATTATGANGACAGCGAAACTAATTAACACACAACTTCGTGTTCAGTTTTTATTTATTTATTACTGTTACTATTAGAAAATATTACAAATAAAATTGCCCAATGTTTAGCTTTAGGTACTTGAAATGTCATGCGTTAATTCTGTGGCCAAAATCAAAAACTGTTTCTCAGGGCTACTCAGATAATGTGTACCCTGTACAAGAATTTAATTAGCCATTAAATACCCTTTTCCGCGACCATTCCAATAAATATTCATATATGTACATTTAAAAGCAGTTAAAGGTTAAATTCTTCCGCAAATCAAAGAATGCGGCCGTATGCGATGGGTAAGCTGAACTAATCTGTAAATTGGCGTAAAACATGTTGTTCTTTAGAACCAGAACGAATATTTATTTGATCTCTGAATTGTTTTCGTGACTTCACCAAATGGGCATAAAATGTCATCATCAGCGAGTGACGTAAACTCGACAACAGTGTTCCAAATCTTTAGCCTCGGTGCTATCGCCGTATTTCCCGGTTTCATCATTGGTACAGTGAGTAGAGAACCTTGGAATCATAAGTGAAAGTGGTTGAAACAACGTCTTCTGGACACCTGTCCTTTGCTCAGACAGTTGCGCCTTTAGATGTACCCTTTACTTCCGCATCATTGTTTGTTCCAGCAAGCGATCGTATTCTTTATTCTATTTGGCTATGAGATGCTTTGAATTTAAAATGTAATATTAATCAATTTATTAAATTCCTTGGTCTGAAAATTTGCATTGAGTTCTATAAACATTTGGCCAGTTGTTTGAGAAGTAGTGAAGTCAAAGGTCCCATTCAAACCATGAAAAAATTGAGTTATGATAGCTCATAAAATGTACTTCAGGTGACTGCTGGTGTCACCCTTCTATGTATTGGCATCATAAGAGAAAACTCACGATCTCTAAAGAATGATGCTTTTCAATAGCAATCGTGGTTTTCAAAACCAAGTCGTTATCAAAATAAAAGAAGAAGATTCATGTGTGACATTGGATCTTCTTAAAGTGTGCTTCGAGTCTCCTTTTCGTTGTATTCTTTCATTCGCTTGACTGGTTCCTATAATATTTATTAACTCACAAATTCATCAACAGCTTACAATACCATCGGCCCAATACTATTGAATAGTTGCTAACAGCACTGCCAACTAGAAGTGGAGCGCAATCGTAACCGTTTCTCGTGTTGCGATATCGTGCCGTAGGTCTTGTTTTTGCAAACATTCACTCCTGGTGTTATACTTTGGTCTAGTTCATTGGTTCCCAAAGTGGGGGGTGTAAAAACCTTTAAAAGGGGGCGCGGGCCATCTGTAAGAAACCTGCGACCGCTGAGAGAATGCATTCCAGACTGCTCGATACGACCAATAAATATCTTGACTGGAGGAGGGGGGGCGCGGAATTTTTTGTATGGTCGAAAGGAGGCGCGTCTCAAATAAGTTTGGGAACCAATGGTCTAGTTCTTCCTGGTGGTCCGGCAAAAAGCCTAGAACTTTCTAGGCCCTATAAGCACTCAACATGTAGGTTGCATGGCGTAACCAGAAATGTAACGAGTTGTAAATGTTGATTTCCGTAAACAAAATGGGTCCCTGTGTGGCTTATGGAGTTTGTAATTACAAATTCTTCTTGGTATTTTTACTCTACATATAGAGGACAGTATTCTAGCTAGAGAATCTATACTACTATTAATAACCTACAAAAGGAATCCTTATTCCTTACGCAAAAACAGTTGTACAAATGATTGTTGCGAAGTTTATATTATGTTCGTTTGGCCCTATCTTGATTCGAACCTGCGACCACAATATACATTAGTTCGAACAAGTGACCCACCAACTATGATGCAGATGTTGGTACTAATATGTGGATCCGGTTTTACGCCCTTAGGGGTGGATTTTCGTAAAATCCGTTCCTAATGAGCACCTACGTTCTGAAAAGAAACCCCATGCAAAATTTGAGACTCTTACGACCGAATACTGAAACACTACTCAAATCTGTCACTCAGCTGACGGGCTCCTAAATTTAAGTATCCTTCAATTTTAAATGGTATTCTCAAACGCTACTCAACGGATTTGAAGCCGTGATCAGCTAAGCAGCTCTCAAATGTTTACATAATGGCAACATTTACCAAAAAAAGTATGTTTTCATTTACACAAATGATAACTTTACGTCTTTTATCCATTACACGCAGCATCGTTTGGTTATGTATTGTCTTTTATGGAAATATACTCAATCAACTTAACATAGAACAGTTTATTTTTAGTTTCTATTATATATAAATCTCGTTTTATCATATAAAAATTAATGCTTGCATTTTTATTTAATTAAAAAAATAATTTTAAATGTGATACTTTTTATTGTTGAAATCTAAGTAATTCCTTAGTAAAATTGTTAAAGTCTTTACCTGTTTGAGTAACATTTTCACCCGTCTTGACAAAATCCGCCATAACTTTTTTTTTTTAGTGTTTCCTATTGTACATTTTAAATCTACTGTACATTGATCTCGGAGCCATCTACTTAGTAAATTCAAATCTAACTAGAGTGATTCAAAGTCAGCACCTGACAATATTATTCTTAAAGCGGGCAATCACTACCAGTGGGCAATCACTCTCTGGTTTACCCTATAAGAATAGGATTTAAGATACCGCGCAAGCACTCTCAAATTTAAGAGCTGCTCAAGACGATTTGACAGTTGTTTGAGTAATGCTTAGCGTTGAATGGCGTTTCAGTATGCGAAAATTGATTTAAGTGGCGTTTGAGTGCAACTTAATTTGAGAGGTGCTTAAAAATTGAGAACTGCTCAGATATTGTTTTGAGTATGCGAAATGTAAGTTTAGGAGCTGCTTAACTATTTGAGAAGCCGTCAAATATTTAAATGGCGTTTCAGTATTCGGCCGTTAGGTTCTTATATGTAGAGACGATTAAGATTTGCTGCAATACTTTTTTAATTCAGTTTTTCGAGACAAAGAATACTCAGTCCCTTTTTAACGGGTAACCCTAATTTATTTATCAATGTTAATTCTACAAAGTGACTTCACCTACATATTTGATGCAGTAACAAACAAGTTTTGAAATAAATTAACAGTGCATAGACACAAGTAATGGTTGTGCAACGTGCGTGCTTGATAGAGTTAGTAAACTAGGTAATTTTGGCAGTAGGTTAACATTTAAATGTTGGTGTCTCAACAACTCGTCTTCTCACTATAGCTATCATTAACGATAGAACGAACGAGATAGGTAAACAAAATGCTCTTACTTTCTCTGTTTCTCAACAATTTTTTGACTTCTGTACGAACGACGACACCTGAACCTAGATATAACCTTATAATAATGCACATAGATGCTATTTTGCCTTAACCAGGTCGAAATATCGTAGATCACTTGATCGTATATATAATGTCATTTAAGTGTCGCCTCGCCTACCTCAATCACCATTATTTGTGGTATTATTGTTTTGCTGTAGTAATGTTCTCGCTGGAAATTTTGATATTTTGTTTATGCGTGTGAAGGTCAGAAGGACCCACTGAAATCCAGGGTCATGATATGACCTACTCTACGCGGGTCATGCCTTTGCAAGCTTTGTTGAGTTGGATAGGTTACACACATAGTTGATTTCTTATAGTATGTTTTTATTTTCTATTAAGTTTTTTATTGTTTTTATTTCTTCATTGTGATTGATATCGTTTTCTATACTTTTGTGATTGTCTTTCTTTCTTTATTAACATTTTATCTTTCAATTTTAATGGCAAGTGATAGCGAATCAAAAAACTTAAATCACAACTGAAAGAAGAAAAACTCTTTACCTAAGAAGAACTCGAAATGCGGCATATGAATAAATTAGTAGAGCTCTGTTTTTTCAAAATTCTTTTAATTGAATAAGGTCGCACTAAGCGTTTCGAGAACTATTTTATAATGCGAACAGCTAGAGACTGGAATTTGTTGCCTGCTGCTGTCTTTCCCGAAGACTATTATACTAATTATATCCAGGCCTTTTCAAGGCGAGAGTGAATAGGCACTTACAGGGCAGATAATTATGTACCATCCTAGACTGCATCCCACTTAATATCAGGTGCGATTGTGGTCAAATACCTGCCTAGTTATGCATAAAAAAAGGTAGAGTGAGCACAGATTAATATCTTATCCTCATACCAAGTGCGAAACGTTCTTAATCACAGGCTAGGCTAAGCCATCTGAAGCCAACAAAAACGTGATTGCAGCGCACGAGCTATGGGAACGTTCACTGCATTCATGTAACACTAGGCTGCGCACACGATGCCCACTCGGTGGGAAAGTGAAAGATCCTGTGTACAACGCTTTTGTGATATGTAGTCTATGTAGAGCTTCAACACTGAAAGTTTAGCCTTATCACAAACTTAGATTCTGCCAATATTGTTCATACACTTCGCTAGGTCATCGGTTTCAGGATTTTTTTTTCATGATATGCGTTTCTACTTTCGTTGCCCAAACTGTTAGGGGTGTTTAGAATGCTTTTCATAGGCTTTTGCATCCTGTTTATGTAAAAAGTACTGTAAATACTTCATCATCACTGATTGTGAGTGTCAGGTCAAAAGCACACTAAATACCTACTACAAAAACGATAATCCATCATCACTTTTACTTTTAAACTGATGAAAAATAAAAGCAAAGATAGGGCATGAACTGTTTTGTTTTCGTCAACTAATTGTTCTATGACCTTTTTGTACATTATCATAATTATTTATGTCAATATGTCAACAGCGAACCGATTTGAGCCACATCAAAACGTGCAGTCCGAATCGGGCCTCGCTAAACATGGTGACTTTATGTAACACTGTTTCGCAGACGCGGCGGTGGGAGGTTGCAAGCCGGCGCAGGCGCAGCGCCTCGCGCAGCCTCAGGGAAAGATCAGGTCAGTACTGAACTTCCTACTTCATTTGTTCATTACGCGTGAGCACGCGCGGACGTGCTGCGACCCGTGTTATCAGTGATTACAGTGTTTGTGTACAATACGACTGTGTGGAGCAGTCGTTCTTTTGTTTTATACGAGTTCGCCGCATGTCAGAGGCTCTGAGGACTGACGGTGATACAGAGTAAGTGTAAAAACAGGGTTTTGCGTCAACTAACTTGATTATCTGACGTCATAGGTCACTGTGTATTTACATCTATCAAGACGTCATCAAAATAAATTAAAATGTTCACACTTAACTGATCACGAAATCTTCATGATCGATACTAATTTATCGTAATTAACAATAGATTCAATTAACGTTAATATTGTGTAAATAAGGAAGATAGCTTCTTCTTTAGTCATGTTTATTTAGCTGTGCTTGAAATATGTATTTCATTGTAAATGTCAATTACGTAGATGCTATTTTGCTAAACTATTTCCGTCAATCTGTACACTCCACAGCACATCAGAGTATACATTTTCTTAACAAAATCGCCTTTATTACAAGTAAATAAGGCGATACAGGGTTTACCTTGATGCGCTGTAGTTTGTACTTTGACATTTGCTAGCCGTTCACTTGGCGTAGTAGTTGTACTATTTATACATGTGCTATTGTCAGGCATGGCCATATTTTTCCATTAGAGTCCCAAGACTTGTCTTCTATCTAAATACTAGCGGCCGCTCGCGACTTCGTACGCGTGGATCCCGTTTTACCCCCTTAGGGGTGGAGTTTCGTAAAATCCTTTCTTAGCAGATGCTCCACCCCTAAGTGGGTAAAACGGGATCCGCGCCGCGCGTACGAAGTCGCGGGCGGCCGCTAGTTACAATATAATATGGATTCTGGCAAGCCTGGTACCACTGATTCACCACCGATGTCCTTGCTTATTGTTTACCTAATAGGGTATTTGACACCACCAATCAATTGACGTACTTTTTAAAACTGTCAAAACGACACTCTCCCATAGATTTTGTACGGCAATACTAGCATGTGACGTCACAATTTTATCAACTCAATGAAACTACTTTTTACAATTTTAATGCAACCAAAAATCGTAATTTACAGGTAATTAAAAATTAATTAAGTTTTTAAGAACAGAAAGACGTGTCTTTTTAAAAAAGTTGTGGTTTAGAATTATTGGCGAATGGTGTCAAATACCCAATTATCTACTGGGAAAGCCCCAAAAACCCATCGTACAGTAGACAGATTCAAAAGTTTTATCAGTAAAAAACCTATACCTATCTAGTTTTAAGGTGTTTCTACGGATTGGCAATAATATTACATATTAAATCCGGTGACATTCAAACCATGATGTCATCCACATACACCACCACTCATATTTGTATTGGACTAATGCTATATTTATCAGATATCGAAATGCTACTTTAAGATTACATGTTCCTTATTTATCATTGTCGACTTATGTATTTACTATTTCATTATCAATGTATGATAAGTAACACGAATGATAACTTGAATTGTTATTTTTCTTTATCAAATTCATTTCTATTAAGATTTTACGTGGCATCTCTTAGGCTGAGTTGCGCCATCTAACTATAACCGAAACTTAACGATAACCGGTGTTTTTTGTATGGAGGTTGGCAGATTTTTGACGTTTGTTAAAGTCAAAGTAAGATGGTGCAACCCCGCCTTAGTGAGAGTCACCAGCACTGAAAGTCCAAACACTTAACTAACTGATGGGTGACTTAATTATTCCGCGGATCACGAACTAAATGCTTCAATCCATTTTTAAATATTTCATGTTTCATTTAAAGGTTTTCTATCCCATCCCGGTGACTTCCCCTACGAGTATCTATTAACTAGAGACTACTTTTTCATCTATTTCCATAATAAAATAGCATTGTAGAGACAACATCACATCAGACTATCTATATTTGTTGAAATATAGTACCTAGCTAAGACAGCTTGATGTACCGTCACATGTACATGGCCTGGTCGCATCTAGTCAGCTGTTTGGTAACATCTCGCTTGTTGATCCGGTTTAGCTGCACCTGTCCACTCAGTAACTCGACCAATTTCGACAGATGGTAAGGTGCATCAGTTATAAATAACCTGGTCATACTGGGTGTCATTAAAAGGCTATCAGTTAAATTATCTGTCTCTTGATAGACATTTTTAATAAAAACCTTTTTGATTGTCAGTCGCTTTTAATGAATGCTAATTTCAACAAATAGATGCTATTGTGATAGATATTGTGTTTCCACATTTTCCAATGTCACCTGAGCATAGCCATTAGGTATATTGAAACGATTAGTGTTGCTAGGACTTAACGATATAACTTTGGTATAGGTAGAGATTCGGTAGATAAACTATTGAACCTTAAATGTAGAGGCATTAATCCTAATTAATATCCTAATTAAGTCGCTGACATAGCCCGACGGATTAGCAAGCTGAAGTGGCAATGGGCAGGGCACATAGTGCGCAGAACTGACGGCCGATGGGGCAGCAAGGTTCTGGAATGGAGGCCGCGTACCGGAAGGCGCAGCGTGGGACGTCCACCTACAAGGTGGACCGACGACATCGTGAAGGTAGCAGGGAAGCGCTGGATGCAGGCCGCTACCAATCGATCAATGTGGAAAGCATTAGGGGAGGCCTATGTTCAGCAGTGGACGTTCTATGGCTGACATGATGATGATGATGATGAATATCGTAAGAGGCGACTAAGGGATAAATATGTGAACATCAGGCCTTCCAAAAGTTCCAATCCCAACCCATGTTCCCAGCGTGGGGAGGGCAAGCCAAATCCTCCATGGTCCTCTATTAGAGAGGGTCGTCCTCTTGAAGTTGAGACTAAATGACTTGAGGACAAAGCCTTATTCAATTTGCCGGCTGCTTAAAATGTCTAACTCTTTCCTGAAGCTCGCGCTCCTGGCTTTTGTTTTACAAGGGTATAAACTGCGACAATGCGTCGTCATAAAACTACTGCAGTAAACAAATTATACCCATATGTTTTATATTAACATACTCCCGAACTAATTAAATATTACTTGAATAAGTGAAATTCTTCGCCCAATAATGTTTGCTATGCGTCATTTTGTATATGGGCTACACGTACCGTGTAGCGTGCTAAATGCACAATTTTATTAATGGTATGTAAATTAAATTGATTATTATGTATTATTGGTAATTAAATGAAAGGAAAACGATTACGTGAATTAAGAGCATGAAAGTAAATTAATTAAGTCTGTTCGTAGTGTTCGTGGACTATTTATGGATACAAAACTTGGAAGTGTACTGAAGCATAGAGCCTTGGTGCACTTAGCTTGTAACAGGATCGACTTCTTGACAGCATTATTTCTTTTCAAACGAAGTCGATTGTAGAAGTTCATCATCATTATCCCAGCCATAGGACGTTCACTGCTAAACATAGGCCTCCCCCAATACTTTCCATGTTGCCTGGTTGGTAGCGGCCTCCACCATGTGGGTCCAGCGGCTTCCCGCTACCTTTATGAGATCGTCGGTCCACCATGTGGGTGGACGTCCCACGCTGCGTTTTCCGGTACGCGTCCTCCATTCCAGAACCTAGCTGCCCCATCGGCCGTCAGTTCTGCGTACTATGTGCCCTGCCCTTTGCCACTTAGCTTGCTAATCCGTCGGGCTATCCATCGGGCTGTAGAAGTTATATAGTTTTAAATATTTGCGTTAATCGTGGCTTTGTTGTTGATGTTGTAAGATTCAAATTATGCAGATTGAGGTGAGCTCGCTCAAGTGTGTACGGAGTCGTTGCATGTCATCAGGCTAAACATTGTAGCGTCTTAAGTAGTTGCCATAGGTGTCATTTTGCAACAAAAATGTAGGTATAAGTTTCACGTGGAAGACTGACGGCTGTGCTACATATGTCAACTTTGATCAGCACGGTTTGTTTCAATAGATTGCGTTTGCGCAATTGCAGTGCGACGCGAACACGACCCGGCTTGTTTCGCAAAATAGTACCACTTTGGCAAGCTGAATTGTGCTTATTTGAATTTCAAAATGCAGTGCGGTGATAAAACCTTGTTGTTGAAGTTGAATTTTCTTGCACAATAATGCTAGCTTTTGTTTTTTGATGATCTCTTCTTGAACTCGGCGATAAGTAATTTTCGCTTTTTATTTGTTTCATTGTTCAAACCGCTGCATATTCATATTAGCTTACCATAATGCCCATAGTTTATATCCTTGCCAAGGGATATTTGAATCGAGACTCTTCCCATAAAATTTGAAAAGTTCTTGTTCCCACTTGCTTTTACCTTCGGCTTCATAGAACTACGTTGATTGAAGTAGGTACCCATGAGGGGTGTCACTCGTCAGACCATTACTTCGGACTCTTATGTGTTTTGAAATACGGCAAAGAACTTTGCACGGAATTCACCTTGATAGCCGCTTCAGCCTTTGAGATACAACCATCTGAGCACTGGGTTATGATAGTGGCGTTATTAAACTAATTAATACATTTTCCTCGTATAATTTCTAGTTGGATGACCCTCGTCCAACACTAATTCAAAAGTTGCAAATGGCCACGTCTAATGCTAATTGCCTAACAAATTAGAACTCGTGTAACAGCTGTTGCGATAATTTAATTACTTTAGATTCGTGTTCTGATACTTCTGATGGCTGTTCCTACAACTAGATAACATTCTATAAACAGTCAACAGCACATTAGCATATACGTTTTTGATGCATAATAAATAACACTTATCACAACTACACTACATAAGTAATACAGCTTGTCACAGTAACACAGCTTGATGTGCCGTCCCCCGTAAAATAGCTGTGTATAAAATTGCAAGTCTTTTATCACAATGAAATCAATGCTGCGCACGCTTTGCATATGCGTTTCCCAATGTGAGGTCGTATTCATAAACCGCTCCTTATCTCTGTTAAAACTTCTGGCAAACTTTATTTTTGTAGAGCATTCGTCTCTCATTTGTGTTGGTCTCCATAAATTAACATTCCCCTTTCTATTTCTGCACTTCTGAATTGATATTAATCTAATGTGACCTCGGATGTGTTGCGTACTTGCAAGCAATCCGCCACAGAGCGTTTCAGCTCCATAGCGATATTCAAGAAACAATACATAATACCTAGTGCGTTCGAAAAACATTACCCTCTTTCGGAAGTGTTCTTCGGCTAAAAAGTAAAACAAACAGCTAAGTGACTGGTTAAGTAACACGGGCGTAGTCGCTATTGTGTCAAGAGCAGCCAGTCTAGCGTTACCATTATATTTAGATCAACTGATTGAGATTGTCGTCTAGACTGCGCCGATGTACAGTCGACTGCACATCAGTCTAAAGCAAAATAGCATTTATTACAACCACAAAAGATACAAAGGTTTTTACCTTTTCGTGCTGTCTTTTATACAAAACAGTTTGTCTTGTTTTTTTGCACGCCATTCACTAACATATTGGTACAGTCAGCATCAAATAGTTCGTGACACCCAAAGTTCACACACAAGGTGGACCGACGACCTAAAAAGGAAGGCGCTGGCCGCTACCAACCAGTCATTATGGAAATCATTGGGGGAGGAGGCCTATGTTCAGCAGTGGACATCCTATGGCTGAAATGATGATGACCCAAAGTACCTAGCCAAGAAGTTCGCAACACAAACTGTGTTGTCAAATTTTTGGCCACTTTGGGTGACATGAACTATTTGACGCCGACTGTAGCATCATTTGAACTGTACAAAAAAGTATTTTGACGGCTCATAAAAAGTATGTCATTTGATTGTAACAGTGACATATACAACCATGAACAGTTTTAACAGTTCTTGCATAACAATACGCCCATATAATTTAGCGATCGGTTCGGTAATACGGGTACAGTCCCGTCGTTATTGTGTCAAGAGCAGTTAGTCTAGCATTATATTTAGATCGACTAATTGTTGGTCTAGTCTCTCTCGAGGGTGAGACAAACGCTTTTGTGCGTGTTCTTGCTCAAGTAGACCTTACTGTTGATCCTATTATATGCCTCAGTAACCGGTTATATTTTCAAGTATATGACGCAACTAATTTGGAAATACAGACATAGATGAGATCGAGACCATAGTACTATGCCTGGACTGGCGATGCACCAGCTGTTTGTTATTTTACATGTGACATTTAGATCCAAACATCATATCGTCCTTCGAACATTGCATTTTATTCTACCTTCAGCCAACTCATAAAAAGCGCTTTACACGATCCGGTATTATTTTAACCGTAACACTGCTTAGGGGCTAAATAAATGGGTCAGCGCTGAGAAGAAGCAACGCAAGAAACTCAATCAGCAGTTCAGAAATTCATTCATTAGGTGCATTTATTTATCATTGCCCAACTAAAGCCTATATTCTCACAGCCTTCAATTGTCAGACTAAATAAGGTGTAGTTTTGCATTAAAACATCATTAAGGTGCGTTCTCTCAATCTCCATATTATGCTCAATGCCGTTTTCGTTTTTGTACCAAACGGATATACGATCAACAATGCTCAATTCAATAACAACTTGGTTTTCCCACTAAGAGCAGTTTCCTTTGTTCCACGTATACTATATTCTGAAGTAACTTCTGCTCTGTCGAATCGAATTAATCGCGGATTGCTTTCGGGAATTTTGTGTTTACGGAATTAAGAGAAAGTTCATAGTCCCTGAATCTCTACACAAATAAACATTTGTGTTTGTATGATTCGGGTTCATTTCTATACAAGTTTTACCTAATGTTTTTAAGTAGGTGTATCTTAGCAGAACTACAGCTGGAGAATACCCCTACGCCCTAAAAGACAAAAAATATCTCTATTATGTACAAATTAGTAATATTACTATATGTACTCAAATAATATCCATACACATTCGATACATAATAACTCCATAGACAAATCTTTCGAAATTAATCTTCGCCGTTCTATACCCAAATATCGGAAGCCGTGCGCTCTAGCAACGAGTTGCAACACGCTGCGCCCACGCTTCGTAGAGCAAGTCCTTACGCGCAATGAGATGTTACCAAACACTGAATGCAACTATTGCATGGCGTCTACTCAAATGGAGACGGTATGAAAGTTGTTTAAAAACTTGGCTGTTGCAACCTAAAATCGTACGTTATTTGGATCAGCATTTCGGCTAATTTGTGTTTACGTCTGTGAGCATTTGGGAAATAAAAAGGCAAACAACTAGTTCCTAGTGAATGACGTGCATACTGCAGAAGTGCATACAATCATCTGTGTTTGACTTGCATTAATTTTTTAGCTTTTTAGCTAGAGCCGGTGCGGTTCTAGAGCCGGTGCGGTTCTGATAACAATAGAATAGAATAAATTGGAGTAAAATCTTATTGAATGTCTCTCATACTGTCAAACTATTATTTACTTCAAAGTTCAATTTTTCAAAGACAACTGACCGAAAGAATTTATTGCAGAAACGAAGATTAACCTGGTTTTCATAACTAAAATTCTACTTTTTATAAGTTATCCTTCAGCAATCTAAGCATACCGGAAAACGCAGCGTGGGACGTCCACCTACAAGGTGGACCGACGACATCGTAAAGGTAGCAGGGAAGCGCTGGACGCAGGCTGCTACCAATCGATCAACATGGAAAGCATTGGGGGAGGCCTATGTTCAGCAGTGGACGTCCTATGGCTGAAATGATGATGATGATGAATCTAAGCATAAGTAGTGCCAAGTTCTCTAATTTGTTATACTCCCGAAAGTTCGCTCTAAGTTCGGGTTAAACCCGCATTGTAGCGATACAAAAATGCAATTACACAAACAAGTCTGTGCTGGAAAGTGTGCCATCGCGAGAGGGGCGCCGTTGGACCGTCACTCGGCGGCCTTGCCCCCCTTTCGAGTTACGTGAGAGGTATTCGGAGGCGCGACGTGACCGAACTATGGGATAATAGGCGATAATACCGCCGCCATTGTTGTGCAAATGAATTTGATGGTTGGCAATGGTTTGTGGGTGGAAAGATGCATCTAAGATGGTCGGGATTTCACGTTGATGACCTTCTGTGCTTTCGTGAGCAGTGCCATTCTAGATGCGTTTGTTGAGGCTAGACTAGAAAGTTTTAATAATGGATTTGACAATAGTTCCGAGCTTTTTATTTTCTTACTGAGGTTTTATGCTGAGTCTCTAACTATCTAGACGTTCAAGACATTAATCGTTTTACTCGTATTGGTTTTAAAACTTCAATTCATCCAGCTAACATCTCACGATGAAAACGTCATGAATCATTGAGCTGTTAGTCAACACATTGCAAAATGGTAACCCCATTTTTATTTGTCCACAGATCTGGCTCTGCGAAACCTCGCCGCCCAGATCGCGCAGTGTACGTGCCGCGAGCACTGCGCACCAACGACAGCAACCCACCGGACGACAGCAAACCAGAGACGAACCATCGGCGCACCAGCCACAGCGCCGAGGGACAGAAGTGCCCCAAGTCCCCTCCGCCCAAGGAAAAGTCCTCCCACGGCACCCCCAGAAAGTCCATCGACAAAAACTTCTGCAACGTCTACACTCCGCCGCACCTCAGGACGCAGAGATCTCACACGGGCCCCAGTATAGGCAACCAAGCGAGCGCGAAAGATAACGAATCCGTGCCTTCAGCTTGCCAAGTGCCAAATAGTGATAGTGCAATATCGTTTAGTGATAATAGTTTTAACGAAGTAGAAGTAGGAGAGAATTTTTATATAGGAGATTATTTCGCGAACGGGCAGCTAGGGTTCTACAGTGCGGGTTACTACACTGACCTAGCCGGAGCTGAGTACCCAGCGCAAAGTGAGTGGGAACCCAATGAGCCCGACCAAACCATGGCTGTAAACGAAGTGGATCAGAGCAATATTATTGATAGTAGCGATTATTTATACAGTAAGGACGAGGATGCGGAGAAGAAAGAGTTGAAGCGTGCGTCCCAGGAGATCAACAGAAGTAGCAAACGTATCATAAAACAGAGTTTTCATTCTGATGTCCTAGTCATTTCGGATCCGGTCGAAGAGAAGGTCGACACGGAAAAGGTTGAGGTTGAAGCTGTGGTTGAAGTGAAAGAACCAGAGCCGAAGAAGCCGAAGCCGAAATTAGAAGCGAAAGTGTCGTTGAAACGGGAGGAGAACGATTGGGATGCAGTGTTCGATGACAGTGGGGAGTGTTTGGATCCGTCCCTTTTGGAGGAGTTGACTTCAACGGTGGGCAAGGTGCACATAAGCAAGGCGAGGAACAACTACGACCAGTATCAAACTCGTGGGCAGGCTTTGTTGAGTGGTCCGTACGATGAGACTTTCGGGCATGTGGTGGAAGTGTACGACTTTCCCAGTGAGTTCAAGACGAACGACCTGTTGTCAGTGTTCAGCGAGTACAAAGACACGGGCTTCGAGATCAAGTGGGTGGACGACACGCACGCCTTGATTGTGTTCAGCAGCGCGAAAATTGGTGAGTCACCGTTGATTGTTACCGGAGTCAAGGACGCACGTGAACTTTACTTTTGTGTACATTGCATAATGAAAGTTCAAACATGATGTATGCAATGTTTGTGCGAACAAATAACTGTTTTAAACAGAAGTCACGTGCGATCTTGTTTCTTTAGAAATATTAGTAAAGGCGTAGAGTCTAAATAAGGAGGCCAATTCCCACGTGGGAAACCCCGAATTTAAAAAATTGAGTGACTCATTTTCGAACTCAAATAATTTTCGTCGGGAGAGAAACATTTTCGAACTTTTCATAAACATACCTAAATTACTATTCATTCCTTATAAAAGAAAGTGGAACCAGCCTGCATGATTATGATTAGACGTGGTTTAAAATTACTTATTCGAACGTATTACTACGACTAGAAATCATATCCATTTCACTCTTTAACTAGATGACCTTATTACCACCACTACGTACGTAGTTCTCCAATCGCCATGCATAGATAACCTACTTCTGTCTTACGTTGTAAAATCCGGTATGCTAATATGTTGTTTATTTTTATTTACGATCGATCAGATAAAAAACAATGGCACATTCAATTATGCAAGCCTCATTCACTTCAAATATTGAATGCGTAGTTTCATGGCGATAGTTTACTGCCGTTGTATTAGACCAAAGTTCTCCAAAGTTTTTGGTCTTTAAACCACTAGATTTTTGGCTTCGTGAATAGGATCCTGGATTTGTGCCTGGATGCAGGATTGTTTGGTCCCAGAGGAAAGGGGGGTTCAAACTTCTCTTACCTATCCACCTCGTGGAATGTCTATTTGTGCAATAATGTTTACTATTTTGATTTCCCGTTACAGTTACATCCCAAAGAATCCCAAGTTTTACTTTGAATAAAAAGTAATAAGGGATCGATAGCTTATTAACGGGTATAGGTAGTCTTCAACTTTGGGTATCACTGATACGTAAAAATTAACAACGTCGTGAGAAAGACTCCGCTTGCGTATCATACGTTGCATAAGTCGAACGCAATTCGTTCCACTGACTGAGAAAATAACAAATAGTACGATACTCAGTTTATCGCCTGAATGAGTACCCTGAATATGGGAGAATATAAGCAATACGCGGTATTTGATTACACAACTGATACAATAATTTATAATGTTCGTTGGAATCTATCTTTTATTAGTAATCTAGTAATAAATAAAGTTTAAATAAATGTTATGGTATGGCTATGTTTATAGTGTGAATGAATAGAAATTTAGCCCACATCGCCGCGTCATCGAAAAACTTTTGAACTGTGTAGCCCCATTTTCAAGTGTCAGATAATTGAGACAAGCTAATCCGCTGGCTCAAAATATAAATCAAAGATTTAATCCATAGCGACACTAATTGGCAACACGCGTGTTTATTATCCATCGTCACCCTACCTCCCGGGGTGACAACACCAATGAAATGAAATACAGTATAGCTGCGATATTGACACCATTAAAAAATAACTCTTTAAAAACCTCAATTTATTAATTCTAGCTCTGAAAATCTATTCAGTTCATTGCCATATAATTCGATTGTTGCTCTGTCAAGAAATTGTTAATTGAGTTCGCGAATTAATGAAGTCATAGATTCCTTTTGGTATATGAAATCTATGGGGAATCACATAAACAGCTCATAAAAAGTATGTCAAAGTCAATCTACTAGTGGTCTCAACTACCCTATAGATGTTCACTTCAAATCAGCTCAATCCTTAATCGTATTTAGAGTTAAGTCACTCAACTCGGAGCTTTATTCCGATTCCTAGATAGATGGATCCCCACAACTGTTGAATACATTTATTTATTCAAGCAGCATTATTACGGCATACGACAGCCCACTTTTGTTTTGAAGCTAAAGCTGAATGACGAGATTATCATCAACCTTCAAAACTGTCAGTTCAAATAAATTATTCAGTGCCAACATTATCGGATGATTGCGTCAAATCATCGTAACAATACACAAAGTTACGAGCGGCTTGCGTCACGGTGAGCAGTAAGCACTAGATATCCATCAGATAGTGGAAGCGGCGATGTTCTATCCAGTCTAATAAGCAAACTAGATGGATAGTCTAGCCAGTGATTTAAACAGTTACTACTCGTAGATTATCAACATTGATTAAGTAATCACTCATAATAGTCTACACGCGATTTTGTGAAACTGTTGCACTAATACTAGTACATTGTACTCGATCTCGATTAGTATTTAGACAGCTTGAGTAAATCAGAAAAATAATAACATCTTGAAATCGTATAAAATAATGTCCAAATAATTGTCTCAAGAATATTAAAAGAAGATATGATGCGGGGAGAGACCGTCATTTTTTGAACCAACTGATAAATAGTAAAAAATATCAAATACTCATGTACTTCACAAACCTGCGATTGCGATTTTGATAAACGTCTGATAACAGTATTTATTATTTTGATAAAAACCTTTTCCGTGCTTGTTATCTTTTCTGTTTGTTTATTTTTTGGATTGAACTTTTAATAATTTTTTAACTTCAAACTTTCGTGTATTTTTTATTCGCAAAATTTATTCAAATTCGCTAATTAAAGCGCAGCCGAGATTCCGCTGCCCGCGACCTCGTTATTAGATTCAAATGTAAACTTTTTTAGTTTACTGCCGAAAATCGTGCTAAGGTCACACAAATCGTGCTAGTTATGTTATTCGTTTCGTTTTTTTTTCTTATACAACTCAAATCATATTTTGTTCGGTCGTGTTTTGTTTTAAATTGCTAATGATTTATGAAGTGTTCGTGTTTACGCGTCAGTGTCAGTCAACGATATTTAATGGATTGTTTCTTTCATATTTCGAAATCAATTAGCAAAGAGTTTATTGAACTCACCGCATTTGTTACGGTTGACTTAATGCAATTTAAATGTTAATAGTGAAATCCTGTTAAATTGGCAATTACTGTTTGTTATATTGTGGACAGCATAAACACTTGAAAATTCAGTTTGGATTTTCGTAAGGCATTTGAGTAACATAAACCCTTAAGTTTTTTATTAATAATGTACATTTTTGTATCTATTACAGTGGCGAAATATACCAGGAAAAGGTGGTTCCTAGTTACTTTTTTTCGCTGACTTATGACAACAATGAACGTACGTTTGCCTTTCTTAATTTACAACACACGTAATCAATTATCTTAATTAACACTACAGCATGTGAAACAATTGAAAAATAATGACTAGAATACAGTTTTATTATTTAATCAATTGCTAAACATTGCGCCAGTCGCACAAAGGATGCTGCAATTGCATTTGATCGATCAGCTGTCGTAACATTACATAAAGATTCGGCTGGATCAAGAGATGGCATTTTGCAACTGCAAGTCACGCCGCGGGCCAAGGTAACAGCCTAACAGCGCACAAAAGACGGCGGTAGCACGCCTTTGTAATGTAAGAAGCGCAACGTGAACATCTTTGCGGCTTCTGATACAGTTGTGGCTGAGGGTGTTTCGCAAGGGGCTATTTTCGGCCCTGTTGTTGTAAGATCATAATTTTAACTTGATATTACGCTTTGTAAAAGAAGTTTCGCAAGTTTCTTTAAATAGATCTTGGGGTGCACGTGGTGTGTTTTACAATGGACAGTTTTATTATTAGCTAGGTATTTGCAACGTGTTCTGTTTCATTGTAACTGAAAGACTATTTGTCAATATTGTAGTCGAACGCAATATATCAAAAAGCAACTTTATAAAAAGGGTAACTTCGTTAAATTTTCTACAATAAAAGAGAAGCAGCATGAAGTTTTTCATGCTATCCAAATCTCTTCTACTATAATTCGCTTTCTTTTAAATTCTTAACCCACACACCACTTTCGATTTCATTGAGTGCTCCACATTGCACGGTCGTCGTATTGTTCATTCAGCACGCCTTCCATTGCTGCCTTGAACTTGTACCGATTCCGTCGTGGCGCTACGAAACGACTGATGTAAACTACACATTATGTATGTCACACGCCAAACATTCCCCCGCGGTACCGAGTTGAAACAATGTATCTTACTAGGCTATTCACGTACGGACAACGACACATCAAGCTAGACATTGTGGCATCTTATATCCTTGAAATAGGTGCTACTTTTCAACAAAAATTTAGAGTCTGGCGTGCTGTTAACTGTACCAATTTATTACCCCACGTGAGATGTATATTCGATTGTTACACTTTATATTTGCAGAAATACTTCTTTAAACTCTTTATTATAGCTTGTGTAATACCTATTTGTATCTCGATGTTCTACAAGACGCGTTACATAATAAAATTACAATTTTATTAAATTCTTGCGAAAAATTCAAGTATTTTACTTGCAGAAGTAAGAGGCTGTAATCATGTTCAATCTAATATGTTTTTTATTTTGCCTAAATGATTCTTGTGATACTTATAAAATTCAATGCGAGGCTTCATTCCGTTTAATTGGAAACAAAAAAAAATGTTTGCTCATTTCTATACCGGTTTTGCAATACTAGGCAATTGAGATCCGACATACTTGCACTTGCATACCAGTTGCATCGAGAACGTTGCGTTTCTCTTTAATTCGTCCAAGACTTGTTTTCCGCAATTATTTTCTCTGCATTGATAGAATACACTAGGAAACTAACAATCTGTGAAGCGTCGATTACATGAAATTCTTCGTACAATGTACAATTAGAAGCTCCGTGTTTCTTGCTGCGACGCCAACAATACGAAACTTACTTCCTGGAAGACGAACATTGAGATGACAACCTGTAATTTTACAGTCTATTGACTTTGCATAAGCAAAAAACACTTTTATTTAAGTTCATTAAAACTATTTATTTAGCCACCCTTACCTTATCATTGTCTTTTGTGTGCACAAGAAAAACAAATAATCAAGATCAACGACATTCCACAACTAACGGAATATTTTAAACTCAACATTTCAGTTCTGGTCAAAACAGCCGTTAAAGTGTTTTATGTGGACATAAAAACAAGTTTTATTTGCAATTTCGTTGTGTCAGTACCATTAATTATTAGCTTTAGTATGACCAGTATGACACTTGCTTAAGTCTGCATAAGATGCATCACCCTTGCTCTTTCTAAGTGGCAAAAGTTCAAGTCATAACAAACAATGCTCCTTCCTGGCATATTATTATGTATTTACTCTGTTCCTGGTCGATCTCTACCTGCAGTGTATTTTTATTATTCATTGTTTTTTGTTTACTATATGAACCTGCTTGCACTTTTACTTGTCTCAAAGATCAAATAAACTTCCTTTCATATTCTTTTCCAGACTTTAGCGATGCTCAAAATTTTACTTCAAAGATAGATTGAATTCTAACGAACTTTATAAATTTCTTTTACGTAAATAGGTTAATCTTATTTATCTTTTAAATGGTCTACATAATCAGCATTCAATTTATGGCGTAAAGTTAGTTAATAGGTTTAATTTGTTTACCAAATGCCCATAAGTATATGACCAGTATTGTGCAACAAACCTCTTGGTTCAACAAACTTCCTCTGTTTGGGAAGTGGGTTGCATTGCACCGTCTCGATTTGGAATTCATTTAAATACGATTATGCATTCGTACTTAATAGTATTAAGTGTTTAGATAGTCGGTTGGCGTGTTAAGCAATCAGAATTGTAATTAATGTCTAATGTCTTGCTGAAAGCATTCGTAATGATTATTTCCGTCTAAATTGAATTTTTTATCTAGTTTAATGTGCAAGTTTACGGATAAATTTTAAATCGATCCATATTTCGTAAGCATTCGTTAATGCCTGATATGAAATGCTCTCATTTTATCCATCACATACATAATACTTTAGCCTTCTGTAGATGTTAAAAGAGGCTTCTTGAATGTTACAATGGGGGTAGTGTGTTGCCTGTCGTCTCTAGGGTCAATTTTGGCATTTTTGCATCGGGATATCGGGTCTTCAAATTATCTTGAACTAGCAAGAGTCAGATTATCTATTAAGATCGAAAGGTAATGGTTTCCAGTTTCTTATGATTCAATAAGCTACCTTGGTAAATCTGAAAAGTCGTTTCAGCTAAATGACGTCCACTGCTGTAAAGGTCTCCCTTAAAGATTTCCAGAACGACCAGTTCTGCGTTGCCTGCATCCAGTTGCTTCCCGTGATCTTCACCAGAACGTCGGTTTATCTAGTGAGAGGCCAGCCCATATTACGTCTTCCGATCCGTGGTTGCCACTTGACAACTTATATGCCCCAATGACTCAGCTCTATGAACTAGATCGCTAAATCTTCACGATTCAAAATACCGCACTGAAAAGTCCATACCAGTGTCTGTTGAAAAGTGCATTAGCCTTACAAAAGGAAAAATCTGTATCAATTTGTTGCATTCCCAAATCACAGAATGTACCGTTGTTTGTCGAGCACTGCGCGGGCGTCGTGCTACTTGCGCGCCGCAGCGTTGCGTCACGCGGGTCGATGAACCACCTTGCGAGGTTGCCCCGCCGAAAGTAGGTTGCAGCGACCTGCAGTGTTGTTGCAGGGTTTGATCCTAATGCAGTAGACTACATTCTTGTTTTATTAGACCAAATAATGTCTTACGGGAGTCCATAACAACGGGACTAACGGGACTATTCTCACCTCTCGTTCCCACCGCTGCAACTCCTATGTAGCCAGGATCTACAGCTTGACCGCCAATAAAATCCCAACCAGTGAAGATCAAGTTTGTCCCACAACAGTCTTCCATCGCGTTCGGTCTTGAGCTTTGCGTTCGATCTCGCTCCAAGTGTTGCTGATTTTCTTCGCTTCGTCTGCTACAGTGCGCCGCCAAGTTTGTTTGGGGCGATCACGTTAGCAGACCCGAAGGGTCAACAACACGAAGTAATAGCCATCATCATCATCATCATGTCAGCCATAGAACGTCCACTGCTGAACATAGGCCTCCCCTAATGCAACCAATCGATCAATGTGGAAATAGCCATCAGAATATCAGCAACAACCTAATTACTAATTTGATGTACCGTATGGCTCTAAAACCCTTTTCTTTGTTCCCAAATATGATGAATCGTAATCCTGTTGCAGTAAAATAAAGTGCACCTAACTGGCTCCTGTTGGTAATCCCCAAATTCATGTACCATATTGTTCTAATATCCTTTATCCTTGACATCCTTGCTCTGTTGCTTTTTGATTGAAGAACAGAATTCTTGATGAATTCTGAAATATTCAGGAATATGCTGTTTCCTACCATATTGTTCACAACCGATCTTTTACGTTCTTATGTAAAGTCGAGACAACTCAATGCAAAGAAAACAAAATGTATAAAATTCTCTTTGCCTAACGTAAAAACAGTTAGTACACAAATAGAACTTAATAATAATGCAATCGATCTGGTAGACTCTACTGTATTTCTGGGAATTACCCTGGATTCAAAACTCCAGTGGGGCCTCCATATAGAAACTCTGGCGGGAAAGCTCAGCTCAGCGGCTTTTGCAATAAAAAGGATACGGTCATTAACCGATGTTTCGACAGCTCGCTTAGTCTACTTTAGCTACTTTCATAGCCTAATGTCATATGGAATCATGCTATGGGGCAAAGCTGCAGATTTTGAAACAATATTTATTTTGCAAAAACGTGCGATAAGATACTTGTATAAAATGAAAGCAAGAGCATCCCTTAGAGAATTGTTTAAAGAAATTGGCATTCTCACGGCCGCTTCACAATACATCTTAAACTGTATTCTATTTATTCAAAAAAATATTACTGAATTCAAAAAGAAAAGTGATATTCACCAAATTAACACTAGAAATAAAAATAAATTGGCTATACCCGCTTTTAGACTTAATAAAGTGTTTGCCACTTTTATGGGACAAGGTATCCATTTTTATAACAAAGTCCCTGATAAATATAAAGAGCTACCGTATAATAAATTTAAAGATATAGTTAAAGATCACATGCTTAAAAAAGCCTATTATACAACTCGAGATTTTCTTAATGATAAGTCATCCTGGGAGTAGGATTATGGTCCTCTCATGCTCGCACTAAAAAGAATTAAAATGAAAAGTAATGTATAAACTCATAATAATTTCTCAAATGTTATAGTGTCATGCTTCTCAATCTGGACTGTTACTTAGCTTTATTATTAGTTTTTTTTTTTAAAGAGATAACTTGGAATTGTCATTCTCACTAAAATGTCTCTGGGGTGGTGGCGTAGTGAGGCGGGTCGTTACATTCCCTCTAATATGGTCGAGTGAAGCGATGGCTGGTTCACTCGTCATGTCTGTGAACAGGCGCTGCTTTCGGGGACTGGTCAATCCAAGTTATTCAAATTTATGTATGCGAGTCATTTCTACTAGTATCTTAATATGTAAGTCTAGATATTAGCACGTCACTACCTTGTTTAATATACCACGCAATCTTGTATACCCATTCTTATAAGATACACCATACAAGAATGCATGGTAAATTCAGTGAACTGCTCCTGAATCGAATGTACCTACTACTACTATTTCTATTTATTTATATTAACCGGCAGACAGTGGTGACTGAGTTTGTTGCGGCGCTTCTTCTCAGCACTTGCCAAATGTTGGTCTCGAAGCGCTGGTAGGGTAAAAAGATTATGAGACATGTAGAGGCTCCTTAAGAGCAAAATGACGATTTGTAAGAACTATTTATTAGTCCAAACAAATAAAGAAATTTTGACTTTGACTTTTGACTTTGACTGAGAAGTAACTTAGTGCAACCCCAATACTGCGTTTTTTAACAGTACAGCCTATGCATACCAGTCGAAATTTAAAGCAAAATGATCATATTCATTTTTGTTTTTTTTTTACAAGTAATAACAGTAAATTGTCATGCATTGTTCTTTATTATAAATGGTCAATTTACTTTAACGAATTTTCTAGAACTAAACACTTAATTGGTTTGTCTATTTAACAGTGTTTGTGGAAGCGTAAATAAAAGAAATGTAATTAATCAGTAATTTCAAACTAAGCTTACTGTAATAAACAAGTAGGAGCGTTATTAATTAGCTGTATTTTTGTTAATTGCTGTTTATTTAAGCCTTGTCTGTCTTGATATTTTAGAAGTATAGAAATCAATTATTTGCGAACCATTAATAATTTTAATTTTTAAAATATCATCTCGTATCTGATTTATTGACATAATTTTGATTGCACGCGCAATGCCAATCCAAATTAAGCGTTCGATTAGCAATTTGACGGAATAGCCAAACAGCAATGAACCTTTTAATTGAGAAAATGAAGCTTCCCTTGAAAATTGATATTGGCCGACTTCCAACGATGTCAAATGTTTACATGGGCTCGGCCAACATTTGGCAAATAGTCGGGTCGTTGACTGCGGCCGGAACTTTGACGGCTACGTGTTGTTTGCCAGTGAGGCTAATTACACAGTACATTATGGCAGAAACTACTAATTACCAAAATACAGCATAGTTACTATGTTATAATGTAGTGAATAATCAGTAATGCCACTGATTTTCATCATATTTTGAAAGATGGTCACTACTTTAATTTAGTACTGTTATTTGCTACTACTAAGTACTATAAATAACTTAAACACGTTTAGCAAAAAGTTATACATATATTTAAAGTATATTTATTTTGGGTAGGTACTTATTTCCCCGCAAAGTAACATTTCAGTTATTGTTCTGAGTGATTCATCTTATCTTGCAGATAAACGTCCATCATAATCTATTTGATAACCGTATATTCATCAATTTGCTTGTCATTATTTATGTTAAGCCGATATTCAGGTATATTAGTTTTGAAGTGTTGTTTCGTACCAAAAATAAACTATCATTCACATCATCATCATCATCATTATCAGCATCATTGCCACTGCTGAATATAGGTCTCCCCCAATCATTTAGATATTCTTCAAATATTCTGTATTACTTTGTTTCTTCTTTTGATACAAATTGTTAGAAATTATTCGTTAGATGTTTGTCTTGCGTTTTAGGTATTGTGCCAGGATATTTTCACAGGTTTTGTGAATAATTTTCATGTGGACTATTACTTTTATTGTTGTTATACCGTTAGCCTTTTTAAATGTAAAATTTTGGAAGAACCAGTCTTTAATTTTTAATCATTATAAACTGCTAAATGTCCTTGAATGCCCCAGGTTCTCAATTTTATCACCGGAAGGCATTATGTTGTCAGATCCGTGCCAGCGGCGTGGAACAGGTTTTATATTGAACATTTATCATGCGCAGGCGCTTACGATTATGTTGTTGTAATTGCTTTGATTAACTATCGAATGGAAATACCGATGCGTTTTCGTTTTAAATTGGATTCGCGTTAATAACACTGTTGTGTTGTGAAACTACGTTTATGAGATTGGAAATTCTTTACTTCTAGTAGGTTGGTACAGAATACAGATAGGCAAATACACGTCAAGTCCAAATGCTGTGGCTTCTAGGTTGTTGGAATATGAGTGATTTTGCCATAACACTGTATAGCTTGATGTTCTATCGTTTGTATTTTGTACAGTTGATAGGACATCAGACTATTAATTTTTGTTGCAAAATAGTTCTTGTTTAAACTACATAACATGTCATTGTCGTCTGTATAGTCAGCAACCTTATTCCAATTACTTATATTAAACCATTTTGAGCAAAATTTTTTTAGGTGTTCATTTTTTGGTTCATAATAAAACTTCTAAATGGCTGGTATTAGGAATTATTCGTAAGTTATTGCCGGTAATTACGATTAAAAAGTTAACTCGTTGCGTGACTCGGGCACATGAAGCGTGTAATAGTGCAATATGATAGGAACGATTAGAAAAGTCTAGAAAGAAAATGGCAAGCTTATATTTTTTGAAAGATAAAGTTTTCACTTGGAGCGATTTTATACGGATGGAAAAAAATTAATAATTTACCTTAATCCGCAATAAAAAGTAATAGAAGTAGCGAACCGGGTACGGTATTAAAACAGCCCCGAGATTTCTTTGTCTAAGGGGGCTGAAAACAACAAAATGATATTTCAGGAACTTAATCACTACCTTATGTTCCACAGCTGCTATTAAAACCGCTTGTTCCCAGTAACGATGTGACTCGTTGGTAAAAAAAAACCATCAAGTAGCACTTACTCGTTTGAACACTGATTACCTATCTTCCTAAGGTTTCGTTAAAAAGAGACTATACACAACATAATTTCCAAATCAAAATTACTTAATTAATCTAAGATTTTCTTGTACGAAAATACTGGTTAGAATGTGATGTGACCGCTTGATTGGGAGTAGGTTAACATATTGATTTGATAGGATTTTTTCCCCAAAGAGTCACAGTTATTGTAATGGTGCGTCCAGACTGGGCGAACGGGCTCGCGCGACACGCTGGTCATCCTGCTCACCCTGCTCTTGATTGAGCAGGATGTCGTGTTTGCCACGCAAGCCCGTTCGCCCAGTCTGGACGCACCATTACACTGACTGTTACAGTGTGACTGGTTGGAATCAATGCGCTATTAACCATTCCACTACAAGACTCATCTTCTATGTCCCACAGCTGTATAACCACTCCGCCCTTACCTTCCAGCTGCCGAAGTGCTGTCTGCGCAGCGGCCATTAGTGCGGTGTCGGCCGCTGCACGCCGCGACACTTGAGTCAAGGAACAAGGCCAAGAAGTGCGCGGAGTTCCTGCAGCCCTACAGGTGGGTAGCGTCGGTAGTTTGTCTTTGCCAAATGTTTTCTCGAAGCACTGTTTAGAGCAGGGTTTCCCAACCTTTATTTCGCTGAAATGGAAAAAAAAAACATTTTCATGCCCCCCTTACCTAATTGCACCTTCTTGGTGCCTCCCTGAAAAGTAACCTTTAGGCCAATGCCCCCAGAATTAAGTTAAGCGATTGAATGGCAATTCTGAACAGTTAGTTTACCTATGCGTCAAATTCAAATAGTTTTATTTTTCGGAAATGCAAACGTACTTATTATGCCCCCCACGACATTTCTCTACGCCCCCGAGAGGGGCATGCCCCCCGATTGGGAAGTCCTGGACCTAGTTTAAAGTAAAAAAAAAACCTACACAACAGCTAATCTCAACTCCTGCGCCATCTGGCACTATTTGAATGTATTAACTGTTTATACACAACCGCCTTTCATTAACGCCATCTACCTGATTTACTTTTAATGTGTGTTGGATTTGTTTTTTGTATCAAAAGGTACTGTTTTGCGTATCGCCGATGTGAGCTCACCCGCTATCTGTCATTTAGTAAATCTTGTTGCACATGCGCACTCTTTAAGATCACTCTTGTACTGTTTGAGTAGATAACCCTAGTCTACACCCTCAACAAATTGATAAGTAACTTTGGCAACATACACATAAAGTTTGCAATACACTGACCGGCACCCAATTTGAGAAACCCTAGTCTACATACACAATAAATTGATTAGCAACTTTGGTTACATTCACTTAAAGTCCACAATACATTGTCCTCCAGACAACGCCCGGAGACTTGCACGGCGCTAGCGCGGCGGCTTGTATCGGGAGCGCTAGGTGTCCGACTGAGCACCGCGCGTCAAGAGCGGGCCGAGGAGCGCCGCCTTATCACGTTAGCCAGGGGTAAGTGCTACGGGGCTATACTGGGTCGGTGTCAGGCACTTGACGTCACGGCGCTGGCGCGGCGACTGGTTTCGGGAGCACTAGGGGTGCGCCTGAGCACCGCACGACAGGAGCGGGCTGAGGAGCGCCGCCTCATCACGTTAGCCAAGGATACGTTCAGGAAAAAGATATAATAAAGGAATTTACAGCGAGAAAGCTACAGGACGATGACAGAAAAAATAAAAATAAAATAGAAAACGCGAGCCGGTAAGAGCGCGTGTATATATGCTGCCGAATCTACGGCTTTCCTCAGCTAAACAGGCTCGTTGTCAGCAGGGCTACTCCGAAACGCTGTTTACGTAGTTTCTGTCTATCTGGCACCGTCACTCATACTAGATTTCGCTTTGCGTGAGAGGGATGGCAACATTCGAAACTTCGGGTAAGTAACTCCGTAGATGCGTGACGTCAACGCGCGTCAGGAGCGGGCCGAGGAACGCCGCCTCATCACACTAGCCAGAGGTAAGTGCTACGGGGCTATACAGGGTCGGCGTCAGGCGCGTGACGTCATGCCACGCGCTAGGAGCAGGCCGAGGAGCGCCGCCTCATCATGCTAGCCAACTAGGGGTACGTACCTGTTGCTATACATTTGTTTCTAATCCACAGTTCTTAACCGTCTCCGTGGCAGTACAAATGGCATCCTGAAGACATAAGCTGGCGATTGGGACACGCCCCTGGATCGCTGACTTAGCTTATACGCCACCAAGGCTATGTTAGTGGCTCCCGCTTCTATTTTGTCTTTCTATCTTCCCCCGCTGGCAATCAAACCCGGAACCTCTGGGTCTGAAGCAGGTGGATACTCGGTGTCAGGCGCGTGACGTCTTTCCACGGACCGGAGCGGGCCGAGGAGCGCCACGTCATCACGCTGGCCAGGCGCGTGACGTCACGACGCTAGCGCAGCGGCTTGTATCGGGAGCACTAGGGGTACGCCTGAGCACCGCGCGACAGGAGCGGGCCGAGGAGCGCCGCCTTATCACGTTAGCCAGGGGTAAGTGCTACGGGGCTATACAGGGTCGGTGTTAGGCGCGTGACGTCACGCCTCATCAGTTGGCCAGGAGTACGTGCTGCGGCTATACAGGGTTGACGTCAGGCGCTGGATTTCGCTTTGCGTGAGAGGGATGGCAACATTCAAAACTTCGGGTAAACTCCGTAGATGCGTGCCGTCAACGCGCGCCAGGAGCGGGCCGAGGAGCGTGGCCTCATCACGCTAGCCAGGGATTACGTACTGCGACTATACAGGCTCGGCGGCAGGCGCGTGACGTCACGATGCATATAGACTCGGCGTCAGGCGCGTGACGTCACGGCGCTAGCGCGGCGGCTTGTATCGGGAGCGCTAGGGGTGCGCCTGAGCACCGCGCGTCAAGAGCGGGCTGAGGAACGCCGCCTCATCACGTTAGCCAGGGGTACGTTCAGAAAAAAATAATAAAGGAATTTACAGCGAGAAAGTTACGAAAGGAAGGACACCAGAACGATGACAAATGACAGAATATAAAATGGAAAACGCACGCCGACGCGGTAAGAGCGCGCGTAGAAGCTGTCGTAGTCCTGGCTTTCTAGTCCACAACGAGGGAGCTCCTGCAGGAAGAGGTCTGATGTCACCTACTGGAAGGTGATAATCAGGTCTAAGGGCCTAAGGTCTTCACCCGGAATCCTCAGCCACAGAGGAACTGCTACCTACACGCAACGAGTAGTGTAGTGTGCTACGTATGACGTAACTTGAAATGGCCACAATAATTTAGTCCATCAAACGTGGACTGCCTCAGATCGAAGACTCATAGACCTGATAAGGCTGCTAACTAACATTGCAATCTTATTATTTCAGAAAAGAAGCGGCAAGCGGCTTTGCACAAGGAGGCTGCGTGGGACGGCTCGCTCGCCAACCACTCGCCCGAAACTTGAGGTAACACACCTCCCATCCCCTTCCCTTCACTAAAATTCATCCCCATAGCATACCCCTCCTCTAATATCCATCACGCATGTCCATTCTTACTGGATTTTTTTTATAGATACTGATCATACTTTTAAGCATGACCTTTTTATTATTATTGCATTCTCATTTTTATTCCTATTATTTCTTCTAAATTTTGTTCTTTTTACATACCTATTTCTTTTAAATACAATATTGTGCGATATGTGAGATATGTGCTTTTACAAAAAGTTTGCATGTTTCGTATAAAATGTTGATTAAAAGAGGATATCTCTGATATCAATTGGTAATATTGGTTTACTTACTTGGCTACTGTTTATCTTAAAGCACTGTCAAGAAAAAAACAGTGGGACATGTAAAACCCTTTAGGGCACCACTTCTTTTTTAATTAAAAATGATATTTATGTAGTTAAAAATTAATAAATTGATTGATCAATATGATTTTACTGATTTACACGAACAAAGACTTGCAAATAAAATATAACCAAGTCATATGATTTATCAACCAAAATCGTAATTTGAAACGTTTTCAATCATCACGAAAAACATATGAACTGAAGACGGTTAACTGTAGTCATAATATGCGACTTATTTTTCTCTAGAACACTTGCGTGTGCCATGCTAGTTAATAAGAAATATTCAACAAACAGGATTTATTAATTTACGAGGGCATATTTAAAAAAAAACAAACCTATTCATTCCATTACCTTCATCAGCACCTCATCATCTGCACATGAATCGTGTAAGAAATATACAATTAACAGGTAACTTAACATTTATTTATTTTTCATTTTGTGTATTATATTATTTACTAACAAAAATTTTGCATGTGATCTTTTAATTGTATTCTTCAGATATAAAAGATTTGGTCTACAAATTACACTAGATTCTTTCTAAATGCTCGATAAGAAGTTTATTCACACATTTATTTTCTCTTTAGTCGTAGCCAATCAATAATGTACTCTAATCTAATGTAATTATGCTTCAAATTCTTTCCAGGTGCAGACCGTTTCACCCGGGATAACGTCCATCCAGACACTACGAGCTCTCAAATAGTAAATGATATTTGTTTATGTAACGTTAACATAGTTTTAGACATAGTTATTTTTTTAAATGCTGGACCCTAGCGAATAGATTACGCGCAAGAGGTTCCCGCCCTTATGCGTACGTGTCATAAAGTTAAGTTTCGTTCGTTAGTTAGTTTACGATCTAGCATAATTTCTGTCTTGTGATTTGACTCAAGCTTCCTGTGCATACGACTGATATCAATATGTAGTTTTAGTTTTGTATTTGGTTTTTAGGGGTGCTACACATGTAAGCGGGTTATTTGGAACAGCTGAGCGGTAAAAAAAGATATCGATGTGATTTCCAAAGGGTCCATGTAAAATGAAAATAAAATAGAGGATCCTTGGTATATGGCAATTCATCCCAACATTCTTATATTCTTGACAGCGACAGTCATCGCAGCGAATGAGTTTAACTTATGTTGAACTATCCAATAAAGCAAATGGTTAATGATACCAAAATGTCTTGGAACCTGTGATGTAGATAAATGTTTGTAATAGACGCCAATTCAAAGGCTGTCGTTTAAAAAAGTTTTGCTGAACCGCTTCTATGTGTATCACGCCTTACACTCAATTATTTTCTCGATAACGCTATAGAAATGTGCATTTAGTTTGTAAGCATCGATAAGTCACGTGACTTGTCTATATCAAAATTGTAACTCGTTTCTATGGCCTTTATCGAACTTGGAATATAAGTTTTAGTACGTGGATACACGGTGACAGTTAAATATAATGGAATTGACGTTTTATATGTCTGAAACTCGGTTTTGACGTTTTAATATCTTTCTATTGAGATACAATTATTTGTGGGACCATATTTTGTCCTTTAAAAGAATTTTACCTCGATGTATCTGCCCTATTTCAATGATCTTTGGTCATAATATCTTCTTTATAATAATAATTGTGAATAATAAGTATTTTATCGTTAAATCTACCTAATCAGTTATTCGCTAAGTATTCTTGTTACCAATGACATTGATCTGATCGGCAAAGTTGCTCATGTGTCTCTTCTAGGGCGGGGAAATGAAATAACAACATCACTTGAGTATTTAATAGAATGCATTTCAGTCACCTTAGTTATACTTTTTCTTTCGAAACTTTCTAGTAAATTAAATTCTTCCCTCTATAATCATCTACCTATATGATTGAATCTCTCAAGGCCCATTTTTTCATATAATTTTTCAAATTAATCTATGAAATAAAATACTTTATGATCTCTCTATTTTATATACCACAAATAAGTTGATTATACATAATTAAATGGACAGCAGTTTTACATAAAATTATCTTATACACGTCGATAAGTTAAAAACCGGTGTCTATACCAATCATAGACAAAGTTGTCTATATTAGAGGCTGCGGCTGTCAAAGTGACAGTTGACATTTTCGTTCGGCAACTTAAAATTTTTAGGTGTGCACGCTAGACTATACCTAATAGCACTCAACCCCAAGATTTATAATTTTATATACCGTGTAATTGCTATGCTCACGTGACATTGGCAAACGTGGAAACAATAGCCATAGATGATAAGAAGAAGTGCTAGTGTTTTGTTTCATTTCCTCGCAAAGTATCTATGTATTGTATAGTATTTAAAAGCCAAATATTATTTGTTTATTGCGTTAGTTGCTGATTTGTGCCTTCGCGTCTAGTCCCGCGCGGGCGAGGAACCTCTTGGCGTTGGAACATAGGTGGGTAGGCGGGATAGCGAAATACGAACTCTATTGTTAAGGTACTCGTAAGTTTAACGTAGACGCGTCCGAAAATTCTCATTTACCCTTACATTAAAACAAAAAGGGAAGTACGCGCTAAAAATAGGTTCTACTGCACTACGTAGGCCGATCCGGTGAGCGAGACAGAGCTAAGAGCTCCAAGCTTAGCGAGATATTATACGCCCGTCACAAACGATGCTTGCTTAAGTGAAGCAGCAAATCGAATGCACAGCGTTGAATAGAGCTCTGTGGTGATTGGTTCGTGTGTCACCTGTGCGTCCTCTCGCACTGTGAGACCTCATACTCATAGTAATGTTTGTGAATACGGGCGATAGTCAGCGAGTCAGAAAGTGACAGTTGACATGTCGAAGTCAAATATTAGGCTTGCATCTAATTTGTGCAGCCCACTTGTGAGACGCTAGTACCGTATCTTCCCTTTTCGTTTTAATCTAAGCATTTTCTTCGCATTGCGAAAAAATAAGTTGCAAAAGCAAGATTAAATTGAACTAGACATTCGCTAGGTTTGGCGTTCTCTGTCTATTGTATTAAGACTTGTAAAGACAGATTAAGAAAACTTTGTGAAAGTAAATGTGTATTGTTTCTCGCAGACAAGTCTTTACCAGTCAATAGTACTTACACTAGTGCTACTATTAGACGATTATGGCGATTATCACACTGCACCGCGCTCCGCCGCGGTACGCGGGACGACAGATTTAATCATTGTATGCAAGTACCTCAGTTTGTATAGAAAACACGCGCGGCACTTCACACTGACAACGCGTCTGCGCGCGGGATTTTTTATATGTAGCCACGCGGACCGCGGCGGAGCGCGGTGCAGTGTGATAATCGCCTTAAAGAGTTTTAATACTCAATATTTTATTGCTTCACCATAATGTATTGTTTCTTTTTTTGTGATTTTACATTTGGCATTGACATATTGAGCCATTTGCATTAAATCAAAGTAATTAATTTTACTAAAAAAGTATAAAAGCCGTAACGAAGATAGCTCAAGCAAATAAAACTTGCACGATTTTTATTAAATTAAATTCTATGTCGATTTTTTGTCTCTTTTATAAGCTGCAAATTCTAGCTTTAAATAGCTATGAAATATCAAATTAATACAGAATCCGTATTTTTTACAAATACTACAATATTGTTATATTATACGAAAATATAAAAATACTTATACACAAAGCCTCTACGAATAAACGTTGTTCAATATCTGTTTCACACGATTTCTTTCTCTCTTTCATAGTAAAATTTATATAGGTTAATACAACAACGTTTATTTGTTAGGGGCAATTATTTACTTAAATGGACAGCCCTTGGAGCTAATTTTTTTAACTTACTTTCTAGCATAAGATTCAAATTGATAGCGAAATATTTTTATTTAAAAAAACTGTCAATATGTCATAATGGTTGTACGAATAAGTAAAAAAATCGGCCCCTAAACGTAAAAGAAGTGATTCAATTTATTTGAAGTAACGCTTTGTTTTATATGTGAATTGAACTGATGATTCAACGATATTTTTATATCCTCCGGGGATAGAAATGCTAGATATGACTGTTTCAACTCAAAATTATGATATTACTTCCAAAATTGACTAAATTATTTAATAAAACAAAAATCGTAGAAATCTTTTGATGTTTTAGAAAATTACATTGATTTGTCAATTAATTGTTATCTGGTTGATGATGAAGTAGAGATGATAAATTAATATCAGCTATGATATACAAAATATTTTTAAAAAACTTTAAAAATATGTTAAATAAATCCAATTAACTGTATCAAGCATTTCCGTCTCTACTTTAGAAATCAGAACTTAAAATACAGGGTGTCTACTTGTTATTTTTCTTAAATTAAGGAAATCTAACTATATTTTTGTTTGTAAATGTATCTTTAAAAAACTAGCATGAGTTAAATTTGGGTGACTTATCTCTATCTTAATTCATATTATATCTGTCTCTTCGGCTTGTCACCCTGTATAAGCATTTATGAATGTTACCAATTATTTTCAAAGCCAAAGATCTGATTTGTTATGGTGGCTTTCGACCGATTGATGTAAAACATTGACGACTAAAAATGTAAAATAATACCCAATGAGTGACTAAATAGTTTAAACTTGCATGTATATTTTGCATGAAAACGAAATATATTATGTTTTTATCTTTCTCGCAGCATGAATGCAAGGTCATATAAATACGCATGGACTTTAATTCGTTGTGCAATATATATTTTTATGTACCTACATATTTAATAAATAAATATAATGCAAACACAATTTTATATTTAATTTATTTATCAAACCGTCCACACGAAACAATAATAAATATTTATATAAGTATGTAGTGGCAACACTATTTACTACGCATTATCATTTTTATTTGTTGATTTTGTGCCTTTAGACTAACTTCCTTATTCACAAATATTAAACATACTGTCTTAAGGATAAACAACACATTCATCACAGGAAATAATATTAATCTATTCAACCAACTTTAAAAAATACTGTCGAATTAATTCTATGTAATGATTGTAACATGTCTAATGGCACTGAATTGAGTTTCAACTGAAATTAATAGAGTATTGGTGGTAAATTAGAACAGTAGCAAATTAATTGCATAGTTAAATTACTGGCAGCTGAAAACCATAAATGCATGAAAGTCCAAACTACTTTCCCAGAAAAGGAAAAATTTCACTTGCATCACTTTGACCACTTTGACTCTACTTTAGCCATTTAGGCTCATGACATGACATACCAAATAAGTAATCTGTGTGACATACATAATCTTATGTGGGACTTATGTAGGTATGTTGCAATTGTATCCATTCCTGTCACACAAAGCGAAAAGCCAACATGCACGAAAGTGATAGATACACCTGAAAATACGTAAACGGTTGAGATTAGCAATTAATGGTTAAAGTGTATTAACCCCTCAAACGTAGCCCGCCGTGTGGGCTTAATTCTTTTCTGGTGACAAACTCGCATGCTCAAAAACTAGTTTTTTAATTTACAAGCTAGTATATTTATTTTATTTATCAAAAGCATGCTACACTGAGAAACAAGGCTTTGTTGACTGACTTTTTGAAATTTTCGAGATATCAATTTTTGTCGACTACAGTCAATGTTGATGACAAGCCTCATCATCTGTACAAAACGAAATATCTCAGGAAATTATTATTTTTGTAATTAAGGAACACGTGAAATTATTCTAAATTTAATTAAATAAATAAATTATATTGTTTGATTGAATAGATCTGTTTTATTTCTAAATTCCCGTGATTATTTTTTTACTATTTTATTTACCTAATACTGAGATGTTAAGGTCAACACACAGAATAATAATAAGTACTAAAACACTTCAAATGAGCATGGAACAATTAAGTCAAATTATACAAATAATTGCCCTTACTATGGGGCTGTGAAAAATAACAATATCATAGACTATTTTTTAAAGTTCTTACTTAGCTTACTTATGAATTCTATACCATGCAAATTGAAGTTACTTAGTATAACTGCGATAGTTGCATTTCATATTTACCAAAAAGTAGAATGCGCGTTCTCAATCTTTAAAAACAGTCTGGGAAGATCACAGGTGCGGATGCGGGCAGCCAATCGTTGCGGTAATCCTTAGTCCAGCTATTGTCCAGCTTATTTGGCTTTCTTGCGCTGCTTCTTCTCAGCACTGGCCCATTTATTGTCCTGAAGCAGTGGTAGGGTTAATACTGGGACGTGTAAAAGTGCTTTTTTAAAGCCTATTTACAGAAATAAATGAGTTTTTTTTTAGTGGACGTCTTTTGGTTGAAACTAGAATGCGTGCGTCTGGCGGAGTAAATGTCTCTATTGTGAGTATTGTGACCCGATTCACAAATCGCCCAGACGGTGGCCGAAGGTCGCACATTGTAAATGAAGTAAAGGGAGTGTGACGGTCGCTTTTGTTCTCTATCAGAACTAGAAGCTAGAAGTCTTTATAACCTATGAAATGGCCATTTTCCATGGATATTGGATAATTCAAAGATAATTTATGTATGTGCCGTACAAACATTTTTCATTTTCCTTAGAATGAAATCTAAATTTTATTGTATGAAGAGTCTCTATGTTCCCATACATGAGTAACGTCTCCTGTATTTTCCCCTCTCATGTAATTGCAATTACTTACATAGGTAGGTTTCAACGGTAGGAACGCAAACTGTACAAGAGATGATTTGAGCCATATGACAAAAACTCACAATAACTTAATAATCAAATTGGCTACCTAGTTAAATAATGTTCACGATTACCTGCAGCCAGAAAGTAGCAAGTTAACCGATGAGCACAACAACACTGTTACTCCTCAAGTTCAGCAGTAACAAACACTGATATTGTGGTCAATGGAATTCCAAAAGCTTGACTAACTCACAGGTAGCTATTGAGCATTGTGCATGCGGGATATTTCTCAACTCGTCTGGTGACCCGCCATTGTGACTGAAACAATGTTGTGCCGCGGATGAGGGAAATAATAAACACTAAATATAAACATGATTAGAAACGGACACTTCCAGTTTATACATTGTCCAACGACGGAATGCACGTCTGATGTTGCTAAAATGTTCCGTGCCGTGCTCATATTTTTACTACTAGCGCGAGTGAACACCGAATTGAAGTCGGTGCAGCAAAGTGTTTATGTTTCGAGGAAGTCCAGGTCGAATTCGGCGCCCATAGAGACCGGCTATGTGTACAGTCAAGTCAACAACAAGCCGGGCACGCTCGCGATGTTTGGCAGCGACGCAAGCAATTACAACTCGTTCGGCATAGGACAGTACAACGACTATCCTGGCGAGACATCCAAATACGACAAAAAGTCAGCGCCCTACAAATATGCTTCGATGGAAGATGTGCGACCGGCTATAATGCCCTACACCGAACCACCGATGTCAAGTTACGACATAAATTACTCAAAATCAAAAGCAGAGATGAAATTCGACTCGCATTACTTGCCATCGAAAATGAAATCCGACGCAATGTACGAGAAGTTAAAGTCGCTGATGCATTATAAATATCCCGATAATGGACCGATGGTTGATGGAGCTTACGACACCATGAACGACTACCGCATTGACGAAGACGACATCAGAACCAGTTCCAGGAGCACATACGACAGTTGGCCTTACTTTTACCACAGTCCCTATGAGTATGAAGCCATGAAGATGGGTTCTGATGTAGAAAAAGCTAAAGACAAACGTTACATTTCCCAGTCGAACCAAGACAGCATTCCAGTTCACGAAGATGTTGATGATATTCCACACTATTACAACAGGCCTGTTGAAACCACCATTCGATATGACCGTGACACATCTGCTGATAATCCTGTATTTGGTGATCAGGCATTTTTCTCGTTTGTGCTTAATGACTATTTTGATAAAAGTAGTGAAGAAGATCCCTTAATTTTCAAAGGACTTGATTGGGGAAAGGAGTTTGACCATGAAGCGTCATTACCTGATATGGATGATTACTTGAAGAGAGATAGACGTTTGGGGAGTAAAAAGAATTACGATAGCAAAACCAAAAATTACGATAACAATGCTAGAGATCAAACCAGTCAAAAGTCGATACAGAATTATGATTCATCTAAACTAGCTGCTGGTGAATCATCAACTGAAAAGGGATATAACAAAAAGCACGCATTTGATAAACATGAAAAAGGTGATGAACGAAAATCAGATAACAGATCAGCTTATGAAAATGCGGGTAACAATTACAGAGGATTTAAAGACTTTGTCGACACCTTCGCAAATAAGTTCGGCGGGGAAGAACACATGAAGGATTCCAAATACGTTCTCAAACAGAATGCTGATAAAGGTGAAAATAGGAAAGGTTTCCGAAGAGTGTACCACAAGGATGAATACCAAGAAGACAATGAATTCTTTGATAATACAAATAACAGTGCTAAGGCTGAAGAGAAAGGCGGTTCGACTGTGCATCGGGGAGGCTCTGAAGCGTTTTTGAAGTCTCATGCTACTGCGGCTACAGGCAACGAAGCAAATGCCTACAATAACGCTGGTAATGCTTTAAACAACAGTTTTGAGAGGAACCATAAAGGACATGATCAAAATAAAGGATTTGACAATGAATTCAACAGATACCGTGACGTAGCCAAGAAAGCAGCTCTAAGTAATAGTGCGGATTATATTGACCGATACAGATCGTAATTAAATCATCGTTAAATGAACTTTTAAGTATGTTAACAATGCATTTTATAGATTATATTGTTGTACTTATGTGTAAGTCTCGAAAGTTTTTTGTTAATTTTAATAATGAAAGTTAGTAGGTACCTGTCTGTATTTTGCAGTAATGCTGCAAAAATATGTAGCACAACTAATGCAATCGACACACGGTAATAGGTCTTATATTTTGCTGTACAACCTATATTTTTTTGGAAATTATATCCTATGCTCTACGACGTCCTATAACTTTTTGTGAATTCTAAAGCTTATAGGTACGCCAACTTCACTCTATTGAATATTTAAATGTATGGACCTACATTATTCGTTCTATGAAATTGTTTTTATTACCTACCCATGTAGAGTAGAGACGACAGCAAATCAGATTAAACATAATGGTTTTGAAATCGCACTTATTGTAATAATTTTAGAGACTACGATGTTTAGCTTATGAGTAGTCTGCGTTGTCCGTAAAAACGTTTATAAACGTAGTAATTTCAACATTGCAACTTCGAAAATTGTTTTTGATAATGATCAATAAGAACACTGTAACTTGTTCATTTGTTAACGTAATTGTAATTATAATACTTTTATACATTTTAAAATAAACTTTTGTAATAAACTGAAGTATCTAGTGTATTATTGAGTTCTACAATAGTTATTTTCCTTCTCCTACTTGCCTTCAAATGATGCAGACATAAAAGAAAATGAAAATATAAAAAAAAACAATTTAGATTGAAATTATTTAATAAAAACAACTGAATTGCGACTTAAGCTATGTACTGTAAACCAAATTCAAACCAATATTAGTCGTAAGTATTGTAGAAAAAACACGATTAAAACATAAAATGATTTCCAGTCAGAGGGTCTACCATAGGATCGTTAGCCAGGTCACTAATGATGTCAGGAGTCATATCTGATGGCGGCCACATTGGTTGGAGAGCATTTGCAACGTTCGTTAAACCTGTCGCAGTTTTATCACCCATTTTACTTGCGATAAACTTGACAAACCAAGGTGATCTTACTACTCTCACTGGATTCTTGTTATTAAATTCCTTACTCTCTTCAGTGTCATCTGAAAACTCGTCATCCGTGTCCCGTTTCGTCTCAATTTCTGGTGCTTTAGTTGTGGTGATAACGTCATCGTAGTAATCCTCCTTCATCTTGTGTGCAGCTTTCTTGGATATACCATTCTTCGTACGTTTCAGAGGCTCCGAAGGAATTACAACTTTGCTTTGCATTTTGATTTCAGGCGGTGATAGTGACGTTGGTCTTGTTTTAGGAGTCTTCTTCTCACCATTTCCTTTAGGTTCTTTAAGTTTTAGTCGCGGCTCTAAAGGTTTCCCTCTTCCAACAAATTCATCGTGATTAACGTCGAACTCGTAGTCATCTAAATTGAAGTCCTCGTCTTCATGCTCACCAGAATCAGCGAATTTCACTGGCGATTTATTCATTTTGCCTTGGAAATCTTCGTAGTCGACTTCGTTAAATTTTGGTATTGGTTTCTTCACTAGGGTTTTTGTCGGTTTGACTTCTTCGGATTCTGTTGAAAGTTTTTTGGTTGTAACAGTAACTTCACGAGATTCTTTAGCTGCTTTTGTTACTTTCTCATCTCTGGACTTCGACCTCATGCTGTACCGTCCTCTCCTGATGTAAGGCTTGAATTCTTCTTTTAATTGAAAGTTTTCTTCTCTAGACATTCCGATGGGGTCTTCGTAAAAAGCTTGTCTGGATACACGAACGGGATGTGTAGGTTCTGTGGGTGGTGTTTCGTCATTCTTCTCCGTTTTATCTATTAATCTGCCATTTATAGAAAATATTGAGAAAGTAGCTATCAGGGTGATCGTTAATGCTTTCATCTTACGTACTGTTTATCCGCTGGTGACTGGTCGACTAGTACTCGCGAGTGTGTGGAGTATAATGTAACCTTTAATGTTATTAGTTATTGTTCGCGTAGAAAGTAAGACAATGTGCCTCTCGTGAGAATGACGACTGAGTAATAGATTTATTTTTTAAACACAATGATTGTACGTATTGTTTATTATTATCGACTGGGTTCCGTGGTCAACCGAGCATAAGATGAACTTATGATTGTATTATAATAATTTTAATTATAATTACTTTAATAGGTACTTCCTTTGGTAGATATTATTTTGTCGTTTTGGAAATTAGTCTTGCATTACTACATTCGAATTATTCCCACAAGTATTTAACCAAATAAAAGCAAAGCTATAATATTGGAAGTATAATCTAGTATGGTATTTTTCTTTTACTTTCGTGTACCTAGATTGTAATTTAATCCTCTTTTAAGGATTTAGGAGCTTTTTAGCATTCGAAATACCTAGTTAGTTTAATAAGACTTTGTAAGGGCTTAAAGTACAAAACAATACAATATAAAGCAAATAGATTCTATTACAACTACAGAAAATACAACGGTGCTTAGATCAATGTGCCGTCTTACGATTGATATATTTTATATTTTAAGCCTTACGTATTTGTACTTGGGAATATAAAATCTGCGTATTTTCAAGTTTTAAGCTAGAAAATCCGTATATTTAATTTTAATTTCATAGATTTAAACTAAATTCTAGGTTCTCTACATACGTTGTGCCGGGTGTCAAGTCAACGCGTGTTTATTTACGTTTCCCCAATGTAAACATGTTTATTTGTTTGCACGAAAAAATAATAATAAATGCACGTAAACAATAGCGTCCACGTTAGTTTATAAGATGAACGTGTCAAATTCAATTCAGTCGCAGGCCTCCGGTCAAGATGAAGATCATAATTACGATCTGTGGCTTGGTCTTATGTATTCATACATTGCCGTCAGCCCAGTCGCACTACTTGTATGCTGACAACCCTAACACAGGGTATGTCAGCTTGAACAATGGGGGAGAAAATTTCCCCATCGGATTTAACGGAAAGCAAAGGAGATATCTGGCCTACCCCAACGCACAAATGTACCAGAGGTCAACTGATCATGGAAATTCAAAAATAACCAAGACACCAACCGAGCCTGCTGAAAACAGGAACAACAAATCCACCTCAAAACAGCAACCAACGGAAAAGCCGAAGAAACAGCAGAAGAAAGACGAAATCAATTATATTCACGATCCCAGAAGCGTCAAGGGGTCGAGAGCAAGAACTGGACAAAACCAAATCCATAGCCAAGCTACGAAGGCAGTAGGCAATGCAAGAGGCAAGGAATATGCTCAATCCAATCAGAATAACTTCAATGGTAAAGGAAACACGTACGATAACAAAGGGAACATAGTTCAAGTTAACGTGCACAAGACGCAAATTCCAGCTGAGCCGCAGAAGGTTAAGTTGAACGCTAATCGACAGTTGACTGCACTATCCGTTCAAAGAAGAGAAGATAACTACAAGAAGATGCCAACGTCCGTATTAGTGGACAAAACTTTGCAGAAATCAGCCAATTTCAAAGAACGTAACGCTCAGATTATGTCCCGAGTTCTAGATGACATGACAAAGAAAGTATCTGATAGGAGAATCAAGAACAACGAATACAAGAAGAGAGACACTCAGAAAACTAATGCTAAACGCAATATTGTTTCGGATACTATGAAAAAATATATCGGGAAGGACATCACGATGGCCAAGGACATCACGATGGCCAAGGACATCACGATGGCCAAGGACCATCAGCCTAGAGATGCAAGGATTGGCAGTCGCGAAGAAGAAATTGAGGACACCAACGCGCCATACGCTCTGTTCTACAGAATGAGCCCTCAATCCTTGGACAACCGCGAGGGTTTCTACCTTATGAAGTCTATGGAGGATGAGGGAGAGACATCCTTCAGCAACAAAGAAAAACGTCTGACCGTAAACTACCAGAATGAGGTCGATCTCAAAAAGGCAAAAACAAAGAAGAATTTTAATACTGTTAGACTTAGGAAGAAGGTAAAGAATTTGTCAAACTTCAGAAGCAATCCCGTATAATTTCCGATTTCCTTTGTAATTTCCTTAGCTTCAAACCGAGTAAGTAAAAATCTCTATACTCGGTCAAATGTCTAATAGCAGATAATATCGATCTATGTAATGCAATTCTTTAAGAATAGTTATTCAATTAAATAAGATCGAAGAGTTGTTGTGCCTGATAAATAAGAAATATTTAAGTGTTTTTTAAAACGGTTTAATTACGTATAATTTCCCAAAAAACCGTATTTTTGTCGGCAGTCATATGGATCGTTTCATTCAGGGACTTTTTACCATCCACTTTTTATACTCACTACTGTCGCAACAAAAAACTGTACTGTACTTAAATGCGAAATTGTAAACGTTTTCTAATAAAATAAATAATAAAAGTGTTTTGTTTGACACAAATATATTACTTTAATTATTATCAAATTTGATTGATTTTATTGCAGTCATTGCAACAGTGAAAGGCGCTTTAATTAAATATTTGCATTAAGTTAGGAACTTTTTTATTTTTACCTGATTTGATCGTAATTAGAACTTAACTCAATCAGTAAAATCAGTATGTTCGTAAGTCAGTCAAGTTATTAAATGAAACATTTACATAACGGCGAAAAAGTCATAATCCCAACTTTATGAACACGATTAATAAATAGGTAGAATCAGATTTTCACGAATTCCGTTTGATGGCATTTATGTTCTACTACAACTTTACCCTGAACTCTACAATCATGTACATAAAGCTAATAAGTTTTATTATTCCATCCAATGCAATTTATGTAGCACAATAGCGACAATAGGCCATGCTTTCAGTAAGTCCTTTGTAGAGCGAACTCAATCGAACCGAGTCGGTATGCGAATGCACTTATCTTTTTACACTCGGGCGCAAGACAAACGCGCAGCCATGCACCGTACAAATTAACACAGGGTTTTTCATTATCATTGACACAGAAGACCATTGCCCAATCTAGAGAGCGCTCTCGAATCGGTCCATTTATGAATGTCAACGTTCGATTCAGTATTATGTTCACTATATAAATGATCGGGTTGACCTTTGTCGTCATTACTCTGTTAGACGTGGACGACGTAAACATGGCGCGGAGAATAGCCGCTTTGCTGTTAGTCTCCGCTATGGGGACCTGCATGGAGATGCGAGAGACTGTCGAGAGGATGGTCATGGTGCGGACTACGGGCTCGGACCTGCAGCCGGCCGCCACAGGCTACATTTACAAGAAAGAAAGCGACGGCCCAGCGAGCGTCATCAAAATGGGAGAGAGTGAAGTCATGGAGCAACTGTCTAAACTCTACAAGCAACCAGAGTCCTTCGCCGCGCCTATTCCTGCCGCAGCCAGTGCATTCTACGCCAAAGAAGAAGATGAAGACAAAGCAGCATCCCACGCGGAAGAACACATCATTCCTGTTCTCGAGAAATCCGACGAACATCACGACGAAGTAGACGGCATAGCTGATGACGACTACGCGAAAATCTTCAAGGAGTACGGGGATTATGGAAACGATTTCTCGGATTACCTTCACGGCCTAGGACATTTCGATCACGGGATTTATCATGGGTATGGGGGAGGGAGTGATTATGGGTCAAAAGGACACGAGGAGCACGGTGATAAGGGATACAAAGGATACGCTAGTAAACATCATTATGGAAAAGGGGGCGCTGGAGATTACCACACAGAAAAGTATGAAAGCTTCTCAGTATCTAGCGGAGGAGGTCATAAGAAAGGTTACGACGAAGCCGACGGTCATGGGAAGCACTACGAACATGGGAACGGTTACAAAGGGGGTGATCACGGACATAAAGAATCGCACAGCAAAGGGGAAGAGGTCGATGGATATCACAAAGTCTTCAACAAAGACGAATTCAAAAAGGATCACGACGTTTATGATGGAGAAAAGGTCGAAGGTGGATTCCACAAGCACGGGGATGGACACTCGCATCACGGATCAGACGCCGGAGAGTTCGAGAAGGGAGGCGCACACAAGTCAGGGCATGACGAGGGTGGTTTCGGAAAGGGTGGTTTCAGTGAGGAGGAGTCCGGAGACGAGCACGGAGCCGGGCACTCCTCGGAGGAAGGAGGGGAGTCCTCCCACCACCACGAGGGCGAGGGCGGCGCCGAGGGCGGCCAGTTCGGCGGCAAGAGCTACGGCTTCGAGATCAAGCACTGACGCGATGATGAAGATTGTTGTTATAGTTTTGTTGACTTTTGGTAGTGTTTTGTAAATATGCGTAGAATAAGTAAATATAAACTAAGCCAGTTTTTCCTAATTGCACTTTTATTTTTGTTTATATTTATGCCCTAATCACTCGATAGTAATATCCTCCCTGTAAGATATTATTGAGCTATTTATATTTTATCTCTTATGCAAAATAATAAATTGTCCCGTAGAATGAAAAAAATCTAAAGCACTCATAATTCAAAAAGTAATCTGTTAAAAAATCGAATAAGTCTATGAATAAAATAAACTCGTAGGCAGGTACTTACATACTACAATACACAATTATTATAAAGGTCCCTATTTTACTCGTTATTCAATAATCATAAAGATATTTTTAGACTGCTCTGGAATAGCCCTAGATCCTAACTATAAGAGATAGGTACTTACTTAACCTTGGTTCTCCATATTTTTCTTTCAAAATTTTACCAAAATTATGATCTTACAGGCGCGTCTAGGCGGGTGGAAATTATAGGTACGGTTGTTAGGGCGCAATCTTAATAGGGAATCTGAAATAATTTTTGTTATAACCTTTTTCCTCTAGTTAGAGGAACATTGTACCCCTGACCCCAAAAAGACCTTGACCTAATTTATGCTAAAATTCTTGCTAATTAAAAACTACGTCTACGTGCTCTCCGCATTGTAAACAACAACTTGTTGCTCAAATTATAAATCTGAAAGTAACTCTAATTTTTCTATGTACTCGTACATGTTACGTTTTTAAATCAAATAAATCATTTCACTTAATATGATGAGTAGGGTGAAAATCCTGCCATAGAATAAAGTTTGTCTAAAAAGGGTTGCTAACGTCACGCTAGCGTCGCTGCATCGCTGTTTTCGACAGTGTTTCACAAATTCACAGTAAAGTTTTATTTTGTAAGCTGCACTGCAAGCAAGCGTGCTCCAAGCGTAATGAAGAATACGCGTCTATGAAGCGACGATAGTCTAGCAGCACAAAGGCAACAGGGTCGTCAAACATAAATTGTTTCTTCAAACGCGATATCTCCAGCTCATCCTAGGATATGTCCGATTTGTTCCTAGGTAATATCGACTGAGGTCACCCTCAACTTGAAAGCAGATAGCATGATCATGAAGAAAACTCAAACCTGACATAACGAACTACTTCATATACCTCATGGAGCTTAAGAGGCAAGAGCCTGTCGATGACGCGTTTTTATCGCGCGTTCCGAATCGCGCCATCGAGGTTCTTAAGTAAAACGCGCGAATGTGGACAGAACGTAATGAACCTCTACACTATCGCGCGATTCGAGACGCGCGAGTAAAAACGCGTACAGGCTCTAACTCTAAGGCACTTTAAAGTAAGGTGTATGTAAATCGACTCGACATCGGTCGACTGTAGGTTTGTTTATGTTCCATGATACATTACCGTGATGATACCAGACCAGACCAGACCATGTAAATATACATTTGCTGCATGGTCTTGGAAATTGATGGACAGCTAAATTGGGTCAAAAACATGTGAACCCCGGAACAGCAAAATAACATATGCATAAAAACTATGCACTGAACTGTGCTTCGAACCCAGGACCTTCGACTTAAAAAACCACTTAGTCAGTGATTAACCACTTGGCTGAAAGAACGTTTGATTAAATTAGTTACTACTACATAGTAGGCACGCATTTACTTATTATAACTTTTCTTGCTAGTAATAAGCTTTAACTGTAAAATCTAAGATAAAAAAATATGTCAATGCAATTATTCACACGTAGGTACCTACATACTCGTAAGTGAAATGTGAGAACTTTTTCCTGAGATAATACCATGCTTCAAAGGTAACAGCTACTTTTGCATTTATAATTAAAAATTACTAATGCGATGAGTAAAGACTGAGTAAGATATGTAGGTAGGTACACTACATGTGTGAGTGACGTTGGTCTCAACTCAACATTTGGCTGCAGCACTGCAGCAGATAGCTGCTTAAATTTGCAGAAAGCATAGGCTTTAGAATCGTATCCTACGCGGCAGGTGTGCGAAATCATTTATTTTCTACGCGGAAAAAAATAGCTCATCATTCCGCTAGGTAGCATAATGACTTATCGATGAATCTTTGCTTTACTGGGGCTATTTGATTGAGACATGTTCATCAATTTTGGCACTGACTGATTCATCGTCTAACCTACATTTCTTCGGCCTTTGTATAAAAAAGTGTCTACCGAAACAATGATTTAGTAACGCTTAATTAATGACTAGGTATCGCTTAATCAACCATGAGTTATATCGATTGTAAATCAACTTTAGCTTCACCATAACGATCAGCTTTTTTTAGGCTTGCTCTCGATCCGCGAAGCGCGTAGACACCTGAAGAAAAAAGCATTTCACGCCTATTCGCCTGCGGTCAGCGCGCCCGTGAATTGCACAATAGCCAATTTTTTCATTACCAATGTCTTTGTCACACCAACCTCGTCTGATAAGCGAACTGTTACATGGTTACGAGAAAGGTACCTCAACGCATATTCACGGTCCTTTGTCTCTAACACCGATATAAATATTGGGCAACAGTGTTATCAAATTATTACAGCACAGGTAGCAGTGCGATACACATCTCAATCTCAACATGGTGAAGATAGCTCTAGGAGTTCTTTCGGCGGCTGCGATCTCAGCGGCGGTGCAGGTCGGCTACGTGGCCCCTGCGGCGACCGGGTACATCTACAGGAGCGACAACGACGGCCCTGCGAGCCTCATACAGTTGGGAGCTCACTCGTACCAGCAGCCCGCAGCATTCGCCCCCGCCCTACCTTTGCCTTTGGCCGAACCCCTGAAAGCTTACGAGGCCTACGATTTAGGTCCAGTGCCATTACCTTATGTCGCCGCTAAACCCATTGCGATCGTAGATGCTGAAGACGATCATGATGATGACGATGAAGAATCCGCGGAATACCACGACTCAGGAGCGTTAGTCGGTCTCGGCCATGGACACGGCTACGAGAAGGGCGACGGCAGTGACTACGGAGAGGAACATCACTCTGCTCACGGCGAGAAAGGAAGCAAAGGATACCACTCCAAGGGACACCACGCAGAGGGTAAATCTGGACATTACGGCAAGGAGCACAAAGAAGGTTTCCACAGCGAAGGAGAAGGCGAGAAGGGATCGCATCACGACGAAGCCGATGCTCACGGAAAGCACTATGAGTCTGGAGAGAGCTACGAAGGCGGAGACCACGGGCACAAGAAGCATCACAGCAAGGGTGAAGACATCACTGGATATCATAAGGTGTTCAGCAAGGACGAGTTCAAGAAGGACCATGACTTCTACGATGTCGCTGACAATAGCGGCCATTTCAACAAGCACGGTTACGAGAAAGAGCACCATGGATCCGAGGAAGGTGGGCACAAGGAGGGTGGTCACCACGACTCCGGATTTGATAAGGGTGAATTTGGAAAGGAAGGATCTCATGCTGAGGGCCATGTTGATGATGCTGATCACGATCATTCTGCTGAGGAGGGCGAGGAGAGCCATTACAGCAACGAAGCGGACTTCGGGAAGAAGGGAGGCGCGTCCCACGAGAAGGAGTACCTTTATGGAGACGACGATGACGATGATGACGACGAATATTAGTAAAACGAATTATTGCGACTTTTGTAAATATCTGTTTATCGTTTCTTGATTAACTAAGTATTTTGTTATGTTTGATATTGAGATAATGTGTATAATTTTATATTTCTGACAATAAATGAATTTTATTATTTAACTTAAAACGTCGATTTTATTAATCCTTGCTTTAATTCATCTAATAGACAAAAAATAGTTAATTTATTTAAGTAATTATTTACACTGGGTTTCGAAAACTGGTTCTTCAATAGCTAAGTAGGTTTCGGTAAATATTACCAATTCGATGTTTTTCACGTAGACATTCGTTAATCTCATACATTAAATCAATGCCTCCTAAAGAAAGACACCCTTCAAGTTCAAGGACAACCTCTAATACGTTTTATACAATAGAACTACAATGTGTCAGTGATTTTACTTCAAATATTTAGTGATTTGAAAATAATTTTAATTGATATGATCTGAAAACAGTATAATACCTAAGTTCCAGATTCTAAACAACGGATTTTTCCGGAAGGTTTGTTAGCTCATCCATATCAAATCTGTGGTCATCATCCATTCTAAGGCACATTCAGATTCAGACATTTTGGTCATAGTATTTTTTTCGAATTAATCCCCCAAACTAAGATCTTTTAGATAAGTACGAAAATTATATCAAAAATTTCAAGTGCGTTTTATTTTCAGTATGTAAGTAGGTAAAGGTACCTACCTACTGACTTTACCGGCAGTCTAATAAAATAGGCTAATGATGTCGTCAAGATAAAGGTAAATAAGCGAGTTGAAGAGCAGTTTGTAAAAGAAGCCCTAGCTGTCCCCTAGCTACAAGAAGAAAAGCAGAGGACGCCCGCGAAATCACTTGATGGACTTGAACCGTTTCAAAAGATTTGGGAAGAATTTAGAAAAGATTTTGGGAATTTCAACAGACATACTCTTTTGGTGTCTTAGAACGAGAAGTGCCGATTCCAAATTAAATAGGAAAAGTCACAGCAAAAGGAAAAGAAGATGAGCAAGTCATTAGGTATGAAGAGTGCCTACATAGGCAATTATTGATCTTACAAATGGACAACTATTCATAATAGTAAAGCCAGCCAGGGAAGGCTTAAAAACGATGTCAATACTAAGTCCAATTACTGTAGAAATTTGGACAAGTGAAAACTGTGGGTCTAGACAAAGTGCAAATAATAATCTCAAACCAGTCGCAAAGTGGTCGAAAAGCCCCTTTTTTGTATGGAGTTTTGACGGATTCGATGTTCGATTCGATCAAAAAGTGCGTTTTGTCTAGGGGGGCTGGACTAGGAGAATGAAATTCCTAAAACTTACATACAGTAAAAAAACGTACGAAATATTACCTACTTTTAGTAATCTAATCAACGAGATGGAGAAGTAAATAAAAAGAAATAACTCAAATGATCGCTTTAAATACTTTAGGCAAGTTTTTAATTTAGCCAAAAAAACCTTAACGAAAGCATTTTTAATAATCCGTTAATGCGGTGGAACTAAAAGTAATTAAAATGTTCTAAATCGATTTTAATCTAATTATAGAACGGCTCTTGAACTGTATCATTAGCATTGAAGTTAATTACCTACATCAATGGTGAAGAACATCTTAGTCTAGAAAAAATAGGCTACTAAAAATTCTTTTGAACAGTAGGGCATGTGCCCTAATGTTCCAGTTGGCCAAGCATGTGCTTGGTATCTTCATATTAAAAAGTCTATTTAATGATGGTATCTAATTAGCTTCATCTTTAGACTACACTAGTCAGTTTACCTGAATAAATATTAAATCCAAGTAGGCCTACTATTACCGCACCACTACCCCATTGAATTGGGGATAAGGAACTGCTTATTCCCAATTTTATTATCAACGGGCTAGATGGTTCGGCTGAACTGAAAACTACTGTGTGCATCTGTAAAAAATTGATTTGATCATTAACCTTACTCGAATACTCATTCATTCCTCAACAAACTATCATCTAAAACAAAAACCATGATCAATGGTTCGATTGCGAAATGTTGGGACGATAATTTTATCAATAGCAAACACACAAAAAACGTTATTTGTAGTAAACTGGGTGGAATGAATCACGAACTGCGAACCTTGACCGATCCGAGTCGTTGCACCGATTACCACTCCAACCATGCAGAAAGATCATCGGTACTCATCTTTATGAAAAAATCATCCTTGCCGGCTTATTTTCCACAAAGGCTATATAAAACCAGACGGATGACATGTATGTCAGTGTCGCAACCTACTTCGATTTCGCAAGAGACGACAAAAAATTAGAACACTATGCAAAAGAAATTATGTTTCGCGCTGTCATTGACTGTGCTTTGTTACTGGACCGAGGCATCGCCCGCCAAGCTGGGCACGTTGGAATTCGACAAACTGGACACTGATCTTGACGACCTGAAGTACGAGGTAGAAGAAGAGGACCTTGATGACTTCTCCAAGCTTCTTGATGAAGCGGATCAAACTAAAAGTGAAAACGATAAAGCGAAGGAGAAAGTCAAAACATCGACATTCAAAAAAAAGAACACAACAAACAAGGGATCGAAGGCCAAGTATGATCTTGAAGATTTGAAGAAATTCTTCAAGACTGTCGGTGTTAAAGACCAAGGCAAATACAATGATGGTGATTTATACGCTGCTATCAAAGCTTTAGTTGGTGAAGCGGTTGGAGTCAAAGGGACTGAAGATAGAAAGTACAAGAAAGGCACAAAAACTAGAGGATTTCATAGAGTCCAGCACAAAGATGAGTACAAGAAAGATAAGGAGTTCTATGAAGATGATGAAACCACTGGGGAAATTAACAAAGTCGGTGGAAAGGCTCTAGGTTACGAAGTCGGTGGTGGGATTGGGTTTAACAAGGGGCATTACAATCATAAACGTCTTAAAGGAGTTTACGGGAAAGAAGGTTTTCTTGACAATGGTTACCTAGATAAGAATTATAATAAATTCTCTGATGATCAAGGCTTCGAGGGAACTTATAGTAACGACAGTTAATTATTTATTGAGTTTAATTTATTATAGGCAGTGTAGGTAGCGTCTTAGTCATTTTTTAGCTTCGTATTTCACTATATTTTTGTCAAGGCAGCTTTTGTATCGAACTCATATGCTTTAATAAAATTGTCGTTTATAAAACCGTTCATCAACATGTTTCATTTTTCAGTGACCCTTGAAATACTATATGAAATCAAATAAGTCTTCTATTCTAGTTGAGCGCTTGAGATTTGTTTGTATCACGTGCTCCTTATCCCAAACATTTTACTACAAGCAGGAATCGAACCTTCAAGCGCTACTTGTTGTTTGTAGTAGCCCAAATGTGAAAGCCACAACTAGATGTGACAAAATCTTCGAAAAGATTATAAGAAAGAAACATGCCTGAATGAACCTAACTAATGTGGAAAATGCAGAATCTTGCATTTCAATCGAAGAAAAACTTCACTGATGTTTTAATTATGTCGAATCGTCGACACACGTTATTAAATCAAGACCGTAGGCCGTGAATAATTTAATATGTCATATCAGGCTATAATAACTTCATTGGCATGCGCGTTGCAATACTCGTACAAGAAAATGCACATTGAAACAGTTATCTAATGTAACTGCGCAAGTACGCCCGGTAGTGAATAAAATTAATTTAAAATTCCTATTTAATAACTGAATTTTGTCAAGCATGGGTTTCAGAAGTGTTTGGATTCTGTACTTATGGGGTAAGAAGAAGCTATCAATAATTTGTGATTGCCAGAAACGCAGCGTTGGAATGAATACCTTTAGGAGGAGCAGGACTTCTGTTATGTACCTACTTAGTCTACTACAGGATTTTTATAAGAAACAGAGCTACTTCGTGAAAGACTTATCGGTGTTCGTGCTAACTCTAAGTATTCTGACACAGGTCCTCGGACCTAATCCAGGCCAGATGTTTTTATATCTTTTTTTTTATTGTCGGATTAGCTGAATTTGCTAACTGCTTAATAGCCTATTTATAATTCCTTGTAATTTTCAGCTCTATGCCTGATAGCTATCTCCGTTAACTCTCTCGAGCTCCGTCGCATGCCACTTCGAAAAGTGTGTTGCACTAATGCCAACACACGCTCCGTACCCGCCGAGCAAAGGCAGCCGTCATTGATTGATCTGCTGCACATAGCCAACGAGAATTTCAAGACGAGTTCGCTGCAGCAGATGGAACGCGATCCTTTCACTGTCGCTTCGAAGTTCGGGCTGACGCCACCACCGATTGCCCAATCCGATGATAGCCTGAAGAAGTTGGAGAGTCAAAAAGCGTATCTCTGTTCGAAGATGTCGTGCGCACCACAGTACATTTCAGGGCCGGTGTGCGCCTGCAACTTTAACACAGGCAAAGTTGTCAGTTTTAAGAACAGGTGTGACATGAAAAAACACAACTGTAGATTTGGTACAGGTAATTATTTGCTAATCTGATTCTGGTTTTCTTTAGAAAGACAGGCAAGCAGGCTTATCATAGTAATTTCGCTTGTATTAGAGCAGAGTTGATGGTGTTGTGACACTTGTGACCCACCCACACGCCTGTATAGCTCGTATAGGTACCTAAAAAGATTGTTCTGTTGTTGTCCTAGCTAGATTTTAAAACGTTTATTTGTTTACAGCCTTCAAGGCGATTTTGGAAGAAATATGCCCGTGGGAGTTTGAAAGCAGACGTCGGGAGAAGACTTACGACTACAACGAATCCAAGTATTTTAATTAAGCTGTGAACTTGAACGAATTGTGTTGTAGTTGTTGTGTAATAAAATGCAGCCTGCAAAGTTGAATATTATTTACACCTTAATTTTACTCTTTACTAGTCCGCAGTCATGCTATTATGTTATTATTATAAAGGTAGCCTAATAATACATAGAAAGAAAGAAAACATAGGATATATAATTAACTGGCTTTCCGCCCGCGGCTTCGCCCGCGTGGAATTTTGTCTGTCACAGAAAAACTTTATCGCGCGCGTCCTTGTTTCAAAAACCGGGATAAAAACTATCCTATGTTCTTTCCCGGGACTCAAACTATCTCTATGCCAAATTTCATCAAAATCGGTTGCGAGGTTTAAGCGGGAAAGCGTAACAGACAGACAGACAGACAGAGTTACTTTCGCATTTATAATATTATTATAGTTGGGATTAGTTGGGATATCATGAGCGTGGGGTTTATTTAAATAATGTGATAAAATATTAATTAAATAAACTTAAAAAAAAGTCGTGAAATTATACCAGTAATAGGTAGCGTGAGGCATCATAATATTTAATGTCATGGTTTATTTATTGAACAAAAACAAATAATAGGTCTATGGTACATCTTGTCTGTCATTCGATCTGTCAATCACCCTGCTCTTTAGTTTATGTGCGCCTTTGCTGAATGAAGTCAAGTGTTTGTGTAAATGATTGTGAAACAAAGACTTTTAGACGAAATAAATGAGGCTCTGTAAAGATTTACTTTTACACATTACTCATGAGTACGGAAGAGACTCTCTTGAATCTCGATTTCGACAAACCGAATACAACACTTGCGCCGTCCATCCCCGATGACGGCGTGGTATCTTTGTCCAGTAGTTCAGAGGAGATTTGTTTAGTGCCAGAGGTCGGTTTCGAAGGCAACGTGGATTCCCCGGGGGTCAATCGGGAGTCGCAGCCGCTGCTGGGCGGCCGCGGTGACTTCGAGGTCTCATTCAACCATTTTCCAGGTACTAAACACTACGACGCACTGACTCATGTTATGTACCTAATTAACCATCAGAGACAACCTCACGGCTCAACAGACGTGTTATTGCGAGTAATACTTGACTATTTATCTTCTGCTGACACTTGTGAGACTTCTCTGAGGATTTGTAGGGCTTCCACACAAATTGTTTAAACCAGTCTGATGAAACATCTGTTCGAAGCGTAATAATCACCTTGAGACGAGTAAAATTACTCGTCATACGCGAACGTTACGTTTTTGTGTTCTGTAATTATGAATGCACACTAATTATTGTTGATATTCATTCTTCTAACTTCATTCTTGTGTTTATTCAAAAGTCTCTTGGGTTAACTCACATGAACATAGCCACAGAATGAAATTTTCAGTGGAGCGTAACAACTGTGCGTACAGTGTTTCAGACAGTATTTATTTTGTTGAAAAACAAGTGATGGATCAGCCCTTTCATTGTGGTGAGTGAATAAATAAAACTGCTGTACTGTATGTTTGTTGTAGCCATTTAAATAAGGTGCTCCAAAGATGCTTATGGTGGTAACGGGCTGTCCATATGGCAGTCAAAATCCACATAAAATTAACTGTATTTGTGAATTCATTTCATCTAATAAATGTGTATGACTGCAGGGAATAAATTGTGTTTATTAAGCTAGTGATTATTTAAATCGACTATTTAATTTTATATGTCATAGCATAGTCATACTGATAAGGAAAAAATAATTTGCTAATTCCAGCCAACAATCATATTATTACCCATTTTTTGTTATTGTATTGTACGGTATAGTATGGATTGTAATAATTTGTTCAGCGTTAATAAATTAGGTGATTTTTATTATTTCCTTAGTTTTCTTTCTAAAGACCTAAAAACAAAAGGGTGACTACAATGTAAACAACCAAACTATTTTGGCGTAAAGTCCTTGACTCAGTTGTAGGTAAAACATTGGCAAATTTTTACATCAAACAGCAAGGTTATTGAAATAACATTGAAGTGGTATCAAACATTCGCAATACAAAAGACGTCAGGCAGGAAAACGTAATTTTAATAACACTTTCCTGACTGGCATCAAGATAAGTTTACAAAATTCTTGCGCAGACCTATGAAATGAAATATACGTCAAAATTGTGAAACTTTTGATAGCAAAAACTGGTTTATGGTAATCAACATGCCTTACCAGTTGGATGGGACAAGCATTACCATTAATTATATTAATGAAGTTAGTGAGATTCTCATTTATCCATATGAATAATTACTAACCATGAATATTTACATTTTATTTTGAACACAACAGTCTGATCTAAGAACTTTTGAATGTTATGTATGTATTTATGTTAATGATTCTGAGCAACTAATGATTTTAATTTATAATAATTGTAATAAGTAAGTGATAATACCGAGTACTAGCTTAGCAACAGAAATGGTGGAATGGAAACGGATGGAAATAGCATTTGCTTAACTTAAGGGCAAAAAACAATGATAACCACAAAGTCCAAAACTTGATTCTCTAGTTAAGGGTGAAATAGTCTTCAATGGTAAACACTAACTTTACCAATTTGTTGCCAGATGACCCACAGTTCAGTGAACTGGTGTGGCAGGCGGAGGTGGCCATTGATAATGGCATCTTCCCAGAGAGGATATACCAAGGTTCCAGTGGGTCATACTTCGTCAAAAATCCTGGAGGGGTAAGTAATTTTTTTTATACATACTCAATATAATTTAGGCGTGATGGTAAATCAAAAATAGCATCTAAGTAGTTGTAACAAATGCTATTTTGCATTAAAAATATAGGTATGACTAGAATATTTTGGAACCAAATTCTTAACAATGTACCAAGCCAATGTTTCCTTTCTTATTAATTAGATTATTTTATGTGGTACTGGCAGTACTCTTTTTAATATCCAATTATATTATTACTTATTACCTACTTCTGCTATTTTAATAGGATGAATAATAATTTATTGCGATTTTAATTGACACCTAATTGCTCATGATTAGTAACATAATTTATAACATTGCACATTGTATCAAGTATATAATTTCTTGAAAGAGTTGAAAATGTTATTTCATACACTTTTTATCACTGTACAAACCATTTTATACATTCATTGAAATAAATGACCAGTGAATCAGTGTGCCTTACATTACATGTCATGCTTTTAATTTAAATAAATAGGTAAAGGCGTCATGTTGGTGTAAACTATGATTCCAAAATAAATGGAATTTGAATTGATTTGATCCATTCTTATCGTGCGATTGCGCGTTGTTGGCCGTCTATGCCGGCTTATAAAATCTAATCTGGCATTGACCTTTATCTAGCTATATCCAGTTAAATAGTACGAAACCTCCCCAACTTGTGGCGGCCAATTGTACCCTATTACGCCGGTTATGCGTTGGCAAAGTGCCATTTTATTTTGACCGATGCGCAAATCTTACTACAACGGAATAAGATTGTAAAAGCACGAAAAGTATTTTTCAATTACGTTTAATTTTCTGCTCTTAGAAAGCTAACAACCTACCTGCCAAACCCTGTTCCTTGAATATGGTTTTGTGTGTACCTATATCCCAACTAATATTATAAATGCGAAAGTAACTCTGTCTGTCTGTCTGTCTGTTTGTCTGTTACGCTTTCCCGCTTAAACCTCGCAACCGATTTTGATGAAATTTGGCATAGAGCAGGGTGAAGAAACTTCCATACAACGGTCATCGAAGTGAAACTTGCTTCCAAACAGCGACATCGGTGAATAAATTCAAATACTTTTTAACTACCCTAAAACGCTCTAGATGTCGCTGCTCCTGTTTCCTTCATATTTTCATTTTTTTCTTAATTAAAATATATTTGAGAATATTGTTAATTACAATGTGAAAACTTCTTTTAAATGAAATTAATTTGTTTTAATTTAAAACTGAACATTGACATTTTTGTTATAATTTACATAATAGAGTAGTAGAAATTACTATTTAACATATGGCAACTTTGCTTTTCCTCCAAAATGGCCGGTGTTGTTTTTGTTAGGTTGAATTGAATGCATTATTGTTTTCTTAGCCATCGTTTATGAGTTCTGTGGCCCTATTAAAGTATTGAAGAGTCGAGTCAAATTCAAGTTCATTCCTTCGTACCTGCTGCTGTTCTGGTTCATCGGAGTTTTGTTCGTTCCTTCGTGAATCGCGAAGAAACTTTCTGTTATGTTCACAAGTGATCTGAGTTTTCTCAATGTGCTGTGTTCTGTGTTTAGTATTGAAAACTTTGCGAAAAGACGCTTTTGGTGTATAATATTATGTGTGTTCATAAATAAAGTAAAATTATTAAATTCAAAAGTTTTTGTTTACTTATTTGCATTTCCATGTGCAATGTAGAATTTTTCCAAATCCATTGTTTTGAAAATAATACAATACGTACACCATAAAGATAAATATTTTCAAAATAATGGATTTGAAAAAATTCTACATTGTACATCATAAAAACAATAATTCTTTGAAGGTTATGAGGGCCTATGTGTGCGTGAACTGTGTGTATGTGTGCGTGGACTTTATGTATGTATGTGTGCGTGTACTATGTATGTATGTGAGCGTTACGTACGTGGGTTAAGTACAGGGAATTTAACACCAGGCTGTCAATTAGTAGGCTCAAAAATTTGACAGAGAGGGTTCTCTATTTCCTATGTATTACTTTTCTCTATGGCATAGAGATAGTTTGAGTGCCGGGAAAGAACATAGGATAGTTTTTATCCCGGTTTTTGAAACAGGGACGCGCGCGATAAAGTTTTTCTGTGACAGACAAAAATCCACGCGGGCGAAGCCGCGGGCGGAAAGCTAGTAATTTATATTTATTTATTTAATTAAGTAATTATGCAGACAGACTGCTATTGCTCTACGGAATAGTAGATCATTTCATTAGATTTCACGCCAATGGATTGAGTGCCTATTTTCTATGTGAACAAAACATGCACTAAATGTTTGTTCACTTATTGAAATGATTAATCCATTCGCGCCAGATATAATGAAAGATTTCACAAGTCAGTGCGGACATCGCCTGACTTGTCCTATTGGAGCATACATTATGTGCGATCGTGGGGTTAAGTGGATATCTAGCCTAATTCACTTATTTGGTATGATTGCTACATTTGCGATATAGGTTACTTCAGCTTTCCCGATTTACACCTAGCAAGCCGTTTTTGCTGAGACTTGGAACATTCCGATTCTGTGGAAAACGTAAACAATGACTGTAGCAAATAAATAAAGCTAATCTAGAGGCTTAGCCCCTATGAGTAACATTTGTTTCGTAATAGCTTTTTAGAGCGTGCGTAGTTACTTCGCTCTGTGAATCTGTGAAGCTATTGCAATATTGGATCTTAGAACGAATTTTACTTTGTCTTACTTACATTCTGGGTCGTACGCTATTTTTCTGAACTACATATTACATTTTTTTTACGTTTAACAGTGTCTTAAATCCTATTGAGGTTTGTCTAGTTACTCTAGTAGATAGACACTATTTGCTTTTAGCAGCATTAAAACCCGTTGAAGACACTTTTTTCCAACTATTCCTCAAATCTCCGAGCCTACTGCTACTGTACTTTTAACAGCACCAAATAATTTCCAGAAAATAATCGGCGTGTTCAAACCTAAAGACGAGGAGCCGTACGGGCGTCTAAATCCAAAATGGACGAAATGGATGCACAAGCTGTGCTGCCCCTGTTGCTTCGGGCGCTCCTGCCTCATCCCCAACCAGGGATACCTGTCCGAGGCAGGCGCAAGCCTGGTAGACTCCAAGATCGGCCTCAAGATCGTGCCAAAGACCAGGGTAAGTGGCTTTACTATACTTCATGGTCCATCAGTCGAACCTTAAATCGAACTCCTATGTTCTTCTGCTTAATTTCGTTGCGGGTCCAATGACAGTTTACTTTGTGGGTGGACGTCCTACGCTGAGTTTTCCGGTACGTGGCCTCCACTCCAGAACCTTGCTGCCCCATCGGCCGTTAGTTCTGCGTACTAACTATACTTAGCAAGATACATAGATAAACATTTTAATGTACACCACGCAAAATTAAAGAAAAAAATACACAATAGAGACAGATTCAGGCGGTCGTATTTCCTTTGGCCATCAAGAGAAGTGACAATATCGTGCGTAAAATACAGGAAATAATTTTTATTTCAATATTGTTATTTTTTTTCCTGAAACTAGACGGCTCGTCATAATTTACGTTTTTTATCTATGACTCATTTTTTATTGTTTTCACTTATTTTTCTTGTAAAGTATAAGTGGATCAATCAATCACTGCAACGATTTATACAAATTTAACAGTCCAACAATACGTGCGCAAGAACTTTAAAAACTCAGTTAAATCAAAATATCAAAAATAAAATCCGACAAATACTAATACTTACGTTTATCAGCTGTAATACTAATCTTATCTGACTAATGTAAATGCATAAAAATGAACCGCGTAAATATTAAAGATAAAGGTTAACGTGGATACATGTTAATATAACAATTACTCATAGGCTAGTAGAGGCTACTAGATAAAGATAGGTCGATAGATAGATACTAATTATTACATGCTAGCCACATCGAATAATACGAAAAAAATAATCAAACAGTGATAAAATCAGTAGGCAAGTATTCTAAAAGGACGATCAAAACGTTGTAAACCCAAGCATAGATTCATTTTCATGATTTGGTCAAATTTCAATATTGACACCAATCACAGGTATAAATTATAACTAAATGATTCTTGGATTAAACAATTTTTTTTCATCCATTGCGTCCATTGCGACTAGAGATGAACTTGCATTATGGTCTCGGGTTTCATTACAACAGGTTACATGGGATACTAAATAAATGAAGTTATATTACAAGACTAACACTGCACTCTAATAACCTGACTGCCCTTTCTTATCAATTATGTTTAACAAAAAATAATTATAATAATTCGTATTTAAATAAAATTAAACCAATCGAATTCTAAACTAAAAAGGTGAGAAAAGGTCGGCGATATCTCGTCTATAGCAAACATTTATCGGTCGAACGACTCGAAGTTTGGAACTGCGTGTGCGCATGGTATAATTTGATACTCGTCCAGTGGCCTCGTATCACCCGATATTGTTGCTTGTGGCCGACGATACCTTCAAGTTTCTAACGGGGCTTTAGAACCAGATGAATGAGTTATTTAATTGTATAACTAGACTGGTCTGGGTAGAAGAAACTTGCTTAGATGAAATTGTCCAAAGATTTATTTATTTATTTATTTAGATATGTGTGCTTGATTGGTTAAACTTGAAACTATTAAACATGGAAAAAAATACTCTCCAAAGCTTAGAAATTTATTTTGATGTTGATAAAAAATCAGTTCAGCAAAAGTCCTAATCAAACTTATTATACGAAATTATCTTAACTGTATATAAATTGTAGTCATTATGTAGATTAGTAAAAATCGGTCCAGTAGCATCCTATTTGAGGTCAGCTACTCTATCAGTGCTTATTGCTCCATATTATTGTATAAATAAATAGGTCAATAGACTATAGACCATCATCAGTAAATAAGATCTAATTTAAGGCCCGGTTTCCACCAAGGATAAGACATTAGATGTTATGTGTCGGGTGGACGATTTTTTCTATAGAATTTGAGAGCAGCGGCGCGGAGAAGAAATGTAGAAATAATTATACGTCTCCGTTCTGCCTTGTGGAAACTGGGCCTTAATATGACTAATAGGGTAAAAATTCATTTTTGAACAACCTTACACAGAACGTGTCTGTCATTTCTTTCATGCATAACTTATACTTAGCTTTCGTCCTTCGTCAATTAGGGTGCCTTCAAATTAGAGGCGCGTCACAGTGGCGCTACTGTAGCGCTTTCTTATGCCTAGCTATACAGCCTATGCTGTGTTGGTTTTATGACTCGCCATGGCAAAATATGATAAGGGGAATTATAAAACGAGCGACTAAAAAAAAAACTTTGCGACTGATGATGGCATACTGTTTTAATACCTTGAGCGGTATGAATTTGAGTAAGCGAAAAATTTACCAAACTAACGACGAATATTGATAAATAATAAAATCCAGAACGAGCTTACAAAATGTGGGTTTTGATTATTACATTTCAGACATAAAAATACTATCCGGGCGACTAAATTACTAAGTGAGCGACTAGAAATACAGAGAGGGCAACTTTAATATGAAGATACATTAGATTTTTCTAATTGAGGTTTTACTGAACGAACTACAGAAAAGTTAATTCTAAGCAAAGTTTTGTGAGCTGCTTTATTAATGATTATTGGTTACTGATATTATATTTGAGTCTCATGTTTTTTATTTTGATACGCTTTATTAATGAAAACTACAGATTGTTACAGCGCGCGAATTCGAATGGGGGCGGGGCGACTGTCCCGAATTTTTAACAAAATATGTATGCAAACACGTTTTGGGTCTAGCAATGGTATTAGCATCATATTAAGTATTATTATGTTCAATACAAACAATCATTAAGTTACACTCACCCCAACCGCGTCTCCGCATTGCATCGAATCCTATGAAAATGTGGTTTTTGGACATAGCAATACTTATTTTTCACAATTTTTATTTTTAAAAATTACTGGTCGATAGGTTACTTTATTTTGAAGAATAAATGTTATTAAAAAGTTTTTTTCTAAAACTGATAGTTTAGCCGGAAAAAAATATTTTCCATCCCATTAGTACGCCGGCTGCGCTCGATTCGGATATAATGACGTCACGCGGCCTTGCGTACGTTGACTTTTAGCGGCAAAAACGGCCTATGTTTATTACTTAATATCTTCGTAAGTAATGGTCCGATTTGGATAATTCAAAAAGATATATCTTTCTTATGTCTTAAAGATTAACGTAGATACTAGTTTTATTGAATTTTCTACAACAGTACTGATCCTCATTCGGCTCAAACTAACAACACCGCCACTGGAAGCAAAACTGATCCTGATATTGGACAAGAAAACGAGGCCGGCCCGCTAAGTCCAAGCCAGCACTTATCATACAGTGACGATGAGTAGGTAGAGCTCCTCAATCCTCATAGGTAACAATCAATGAACCTTATTAATAAGATTACTTTTTTTTGGTTGACAGAAGCGACTTATTTTATTTTGTTTTTTTTTTGTTGATTCGATTTAAGAAAATACAAAGGACATCATCCACGTTTCATATATTTTTGGTCCAAAATCAAAAGTGCCGGCCAACAAAAAAAAGTTCTGTATTCTGACAGAATACGTCTGCCTTAGCATTTGTTACTATGGCACCAAAGCCGTACTCAAATACTACGATGCACAGTGGTGCTACAGCTTTGGTGCCATAGTAATAAATACCAAGGCGGACGTATTCTATCAGAATACAGCACTTTTATTTTTTGGCCGGCACTTTTGATTTTGGACCAAAATGGACGATGTCCTTTATTTCATTTTTCGTAATACATTGTTTCATTTGATTACCTACCCTTAAATTTTAATGATTTATTTTTTTCGCTACTAGAATAGTGTTCCGTCAAATATTTATTTCATAAGATCATTTTTTATTTAAATGTGGGCTCATAATACGCTGCTCATAATAGTATTTTTCAAAGTAGTTTTTGCATTCGAAACACTTCATTAAAGTTAAAAATACCGCTCAGTATAAAAAAAGCATTTGCCAAATATTGAAAAAATGCAGGACCTAACGTTGACACTCAATCAAATATTAGGTCGCTCAAATATTATGAAGCTTCTCATTTTGTATTTTAAGGAACCCATTTTTTTTTTGTAAGTTGCTGTTTTTTTGATTTTTCGTCACTCGCACTCAGTCGCTCACTTAGTAATTCTTTAGCCCACATTGATTATTTTTGACACTTACAACATAAATTGACAGTCACTCGTTTAAATACTACCCATATGATAATGCTATTTTTATGGAACACGTAAATACTGGAAGTTCCCGGCCATGGCAAGATTATTACCAGTTATTGATTGCGCTGTTCTTGGTAAACATTATGATTCAATTCAGTTTTTTTATATGAATTCATTCTTACACTGTCAATAAGGTCGAGTTTTGAGCGTCCTTTCATCATACGGGCCTAAAATAGTGACACATTTATTCACATACTGAATAATTTATCCATCCATCACTCGGGAGCCAAAGTACATGATGTGTTGCGGCGCCGCGCGGCGTGACTTTTGCGGCGTTAGATATTTCTATGTAAGACGACGCAGCGACCACCGTTCCGGCGTTGCACCGCCGCCGCAACGCATAAATAAATAAATATCCTTGGACATTTTACACTGCGCTTCTAGTCCCAAACTAAGCAAAGCTTGTACTATGGGTACTAGACAACGGATATAAACATACTTAGATACTTTTTTTTTTTGTAAATACATACATATTATACATAGAAAACACCCAGTCCAATACAAACAAATATGTTCATGCACACAAATGTTAGTACTGTGCGGGAATCGAACCCGCAACCTCCGGAATAGTAGTCCGATTCGAACCACTACACCAAACGGCCGCCAACGGCATCGTGTGCTTTGGCTCTAATAATGTTATGTGGATATGCGCAATACTTACACACATAGGTACGAGTAATAATCTAAAAATGCTGTATCAATAAAATTCTAACACGGAGCTATAAAATAGAAGAAAAAGAACTATTTTACATTTCTTTGTCTCTCTTTTGAGTACATAATGCTTTTATTTTCTGCACAATATATTTAGGCGTTACCTAAGAGTAACAATAGCGTAATAAGCAGTTACAATTTGCATTTCAAATTAGGTGGCGTCCGTTTGCACTTTGCACACGGTGTAGACATGATAACACTGCCTGCATCCAAAGTATATTAAGATTAAGACAATACTGGAACAAATATTTCATTTTAGATTTAGGTAAGCCCTAAATGACCAACAGACGATCTGATTAAGGTCGCGGGAGGTGCCTGGATGCGGGCGGCGCAGGACCGGTTGTTTGGAAATCCTTGGGGGAGGCCTTTGTCCAGCAGTGGACGTTATTTGGCTGAAACGAACGAACGAGACCCTGTCTTGTTACATCGCAAAAGTGAGAGGAACATAAGAGAGACCTAAGGAAACAGTATATTGATTTAGACAGACAGGACTGGCAGTTTTTGGTTCTCAACATATCTTAAGACTAGAGGACGTTTTACAGTATAGCTAATTGTAAATAAAAAAATAGTCATCATGACCTTCCAACTCCAAGTATCGTCTGTGACTGTCTGTAATGTTTACACTCCCTGTAGCGTATTTCAGGAAATGTAATAAATGTTTTACCCCCATGCTGTTTGTCGTTTCGTAGACGGACTTTTATAAACAACTGAAAAACGTAGAATTATTTTAACCTCTTTAATGCTAATCTATTTTTTTTTGTTTTGTGTCTATTTTCATTTGTTAAACAATAAATTAAATGGACTGATGAAAAATATAAAATATCGAGACGAGTGTCCATTACACTGTATCTTCGATCATTCAAAATTGGATTCTAAGCTAATACAAATACGTGTTGTTTTCAGGTAGTGAAGCTAGTGTCAGAAACGTTCAACTACCTGCGAATAGACCGCGAGCGTTCGCGGTTGAAGCGAGCAATCACCGAGCAGTTCCCAAACTTGAGGTTCAACAGGATGGGACTGCCACCTAAGGTATGCTACTAAAGAATACTTATTTGCAGCACGTACCAATAAAATCTATGGCATTGCAACTAAAAAGTAGTATTTTTTTCATGATTTTTTTTACTTGTTAAGATTTTTGCTTTTATGATACCAAAAAAGATAACAAATTTTAAAACTTGAATAATCTAATGACTGAAATAGGAATCGAACCCACGACATTAGACAATAAGAGGTGGAATTGTGTAAAGCAATCGTAATCATTTGACAGTTCATAACGTACGATTATTCTGTCAAACGAATTGTATAACTGACTTTATCGTACGTTATGAACTGTCAAATGATTACGATTGCTTTACACAATTCCACCCAAGGAGTCCCACATAACCTATTAGTGCTACCATTGCACATACATTACAGTATTCCTCCACCAAATAAAAGTTGTGAATATTTTTCACAGTAATAAGTGCAGTTTGCAACAAAATTAAACTTCTTTACCAATAATTGTTTGCAGGTGGGATCGTTCCAGCTGTTTGTGGAGGGGTATAAAGACGCGGACTACTGGCTGAGGAGGTTCGAGCAGGACCCGCCCCCTCCACACGTCATGAGAAAGTAAGCGTCATATAGTTCCAAAATACTGAACTGTCCTGTCCATGACATTGACAGTGGGGCGCCACCGTCAATACCGGATCGCTGGTTCTGGTTTTTGCCATGTTGGAAACCATATAGTTGAACGATGGTAGCGCCCCCCTGTCATTGAGTTTGGTGGGACAGTTCAACGTGGGTCATCTATAATTTATTATTTATTTCTGGTTGACATAGGTTACCAATAAACAATGACAAAACGTGACTAAATCGCTTCATGGAGCGAAACAATTTCGGAATAACTTGTGCAAGGGGCTTCTGGCAAACGTGATTCAAATCTATCTAATATTATAGCCTTCTGAAATTCATGACAGTTGTTAAAGTGTGTTCTTGCAACCGAGCCCGTAGGAACTCGCTGAAAATTAGTGTCTGAACACGCTTGCGCCTTTTTGGTTTTGGTTGGATCTCGAGTCGGCTAGTCCGACGCCGACACTTATTTTCTTGTTGTTATTTTTATTTTATTTTATTGTTAGGAAAACAAACAGCATTCTATAACACACATAAAGTTACCAATTAAACCAATTAAATTTGTCAAAAGAGTTTTCACAAATAGTTCTTACATAGGTTTCGTTTTTGGAAATTGGATAAACAGAAACAGAAAAAGAAAATACATTTTTAGACGTAGTTAAATACAGTATTCTATTCCGTTTTATTATTACAGGTTCCAGCTACAGTTTGAAAGGCTCGTGGTATTAGACTACATCACTCGCAACACGGACCGCGGCAACGACAACTGGCTGATCAAATACGACGCGCCCAGCGCGCGCGGGGACGCCGTCGCCATGTTGGAGCCTTCGGTAAGTTGAAGCAAAACCACCTCTACAGGGTGACTTTGTTATCAGTATCCAAATTTTTTTAATAAGCTCTTTAGAACAATTTAACGATACAACTGTATCGTAATTATTTATAATCGTGGTATTTTTCGCAAAAAAAAAATATTGAAAGTCTAATTCGCGGGTGCCCATATCTTAAGTTTTAAAGGTTATTGCTTATTTCCGCTCGCCATTATGTTTATTAAGCTTTGCAATTAACTATGTGTACGTATTTTTCCATGAACGTAGCAAATTTTCCACGTGAGTCAATTTGAAAACCGCGCGCAGCGGATGAAGATAATTAAATATGGAGAAAAAAGTTTTGTTTTCTTTACGTAAATTAATTAAGTTACTGATTCTGAGTCGATCCTGAAAATTTGGATACTGATACAAAAATCACCCTGTATATACGGACACGACAGAACATTTTTATATGGCTACGTGCAGTTTGAACCTACCAAACCAAAGGACGTTTACTGTTGGCAAAGGCCTCCGAAGGATTTCTACAACAAAAAAAGAATTCCAGTTTTGCGCTACTCGCATCCAGCTGTTTCGGCATACACTAGATCGTTAGTCTACCAAATGGAGGCCTACCCACACCGCGTCTTCCGGTCCGTGGTCACCAATCATAAACAGGCCAGTCACACAGGGCGATGCAGCGTGCGTGAATCTAATTAATCTTAAATGCTCGTATCTTTGATTCACGCCAAATGTTTTTTTGTTAAATAATGTGATGAAAATTCTTGTGAAAGTTATTCTGTCTATATTTAGTCTATGGTTTGTTCATGCGCAGGAGTGGCAAGGAGCGGAGGTGCGGATCGCGGCCATAGACAACGGATTGGCCTTCCCCTTCAAGCATCCCGACTCGTGGCGAGCCTACCCCTACCACTGGGCCTGGCTGCCGCAGGCCAAGCGCCCCTTCAGCCACGACACCAAGTCAGTGCCGACACGACACACGACACGACACGACACTAAACTATACCACAACCGGCCGCCTACCCCTACCACTGGGCCTGGCTGCCGCAGGCCAAGCGGCCCTTCAGCCACGACACCAAGTCAGTGCCGACACGACACACGACACGACACGACACTACACTACACCACAACCGGCCGCCTACCCCTACCACTGGGCCTGGCTGCCGCAGGCCAAGCGGCCCTTCAGCCACGACACCAAGTCAGTGCCGACACGACACACGACACGACACGACACTAAACTATACCACAACCGGCCGCCTACCCCTACCACTGGGCCTGGCTGCCGCAGGCCAAGCGGCCCTTCAGCCACGACACCAAGTCAGTGCCGACACGACACACGACACGACACGACACTACACTACACCACAACCGGCCGCCTACCCCTACCACTGGGCCTGGCTGCCGCAGGCCAAGCGGCCCTTCAGCCACGACACCAAGTCAGTGCCGACACGACACACGACACGACACGACCCCACGACACTACGACATGACGTCGAGACACGACACTACACCGAGAGTCGAAATGACACAACATTATACTAGGGATGTTAAGGATATGTAGTTTCGGTTACGGATGTAGAAATAATATTATACCGATTTCGGTTATGGTTACGGATATTTTATGATTTCGGATATCCTAAAGTTTCGGTTACTGTTACGGATATCCATAACATCCCTACACTATACTACGACGGGCCAGCCTTCCCCTTCACACACACACACACCTCGTTCCGTGACTGTTGTGACGCTTGTCACTACGACACTATTCAAATTGAAATTATTTATTAACATTATGTGTCAAATCAGTGCCACGACACCACCACATAACTCCATGCCACCATGACAGAATGTTATGCAACCATGACACGACGCCATCATTACGTAACGTCATACCACCACGGCATAATGAAATTCTTCCACGACACAAAGCTATGCCACGACGACACAACGCCATACCATCTGCATCACGAGCACGACACCACAAAAATTATGTTGATTCGTTAAAAAAAAAAATGAAGTCAATATATGCTACGACACAAGTTAAAATGTTCGTATTTTAATTTTTATTACATTTCATTTTACGAAAATTGTTTTATTTTTCAGGGAGCTGGTTCTTCCGTTACTATCAGACATGAACTTCGTGCAGGAGCTATGTGATGAGCTACATGTATTATTCAAAGTAAGTGTATTTGCACACCATTTTACTTGACAAAATAACGGGTTCTCGAGAGCGGAACAATTAAATAGAAAAATAGCGGAGAACGGTTTAAAAATCTACCAAAGCAATTGCACAAAATTCACGGAGAGAGCGGGGAAAAAAAAAGATAGCATGTAAGCCCTTCAGGGCACTTCTACACGTCACAAATATAGCTTGCCCTACCACCACTTCGGGACATCATATGGGCTGGTGCTGAGAAGAAGTGGCGAAAGAAATGAAAAAACCGCGTGCTGGTGATCTAGCTCCGCATTATAATATAAAAAATAGCGTTCCGCATACTTTCTCGCTCCGAACGGTTACCTAACTCCACGTCTATGGACACTCATGCCCGTTTTCACCATCGATTAAGTGCACCCTAATTTTTAAGTGACTCCTATGGTAACATATAATATGAATTTTGTTTTCAAAGGGGTCACTTAAAAATTTGGGATTATTGGTGAAAACGGGCATCAGTCTTCAACCCTGGTTCGCATTATTCCCCCTATGGACAAGCAGTCTAGACCTTCGAGTGAATGTTCTAACTGGTGTACAATTTGTTCTCCAGCAAGACCGCGGCTTCGACAAGGGCCTGTTCGAGCGGCAGATGTCGGTGATGCGAGGACAAGTGCTCAACCTCACGCAGGCGCTCAAAGACGGCAAGAGCCCTGTGCAACTTGTACAGATGCCCGCCGTCATCGTCGAGAGGTAACACTCTTATGCAGCCGCTAAGGGAGAAGCCACACGGTGCGGTGCGGTCGCGGCGCGGCGCCAGAGCGGTGCCGCAGCGGCGTCCTGCATACAGGGTGTTAGGTAAATGGGTATATGAGCCGACACTAGCCCATGTTAACATGGGTATATAAATAATATGGTGAAGTCAGAAAATTGATATCTTCATTTTAATTATTTTAATTTTCATACAAATCGGATTTTATATAATTTATTTTGTATGAAAATTTAAATGATATCTTTCTGACTTCACCATACCATTTATATGCATATGTTAACATGGGCTAGTGTCGGCTCATATACCCATTTACCTAACACCCTGTATAAGAATCAATGATATGCCAGACGGTGCATTCCGGCGCCGCACCGCAGGCACACCGCACTTCGATTGGGCGAGACGGTGCTGTTACGGCGCCGCATACCACATGTGTACAGTGATGCGACAAAATGTTTGCACCGTGTGGCTTCTCACTAACACCCATACAAGCGCTGACCTTTATACAAGCGCTGACGCATATTTGGGCGCTGACGCTCAGAAAAGCACTGGCGCTTACGAAGGCATTGAGCCTTACTCTGGCGCTAATCCTCACTTAAGCGCTAACACTTACGTAAGCACTGACTTTCCCACCCCTTTACTCCAGACACGATCCTCACTCAGTTGCTGACGCTCGCGCAAGCGTAGAGTCTCACTTGAGCGCTGACGCTTTATCAGACGCTGATAAATCGTAAGTGTTTAAGGATGGTAAGAAGCCATAACACGTTAGTAGTGTCACGTGTTTTGGGTATTTTTTATGGGCGAATCTGTAAGACAAATTACCAACTCTTCGTCAAAAATGTAGTAAAAGTAATTTATTTTATACACATAAAAACGATTGGGCTGGTTGGCATGGGTTAGAAGACGTAGCGTGGGTAGGCCTACTAGGTGGACCGACGATCTGTGATCTAATTCACGTATTTTGACAGTCAAGATCTCGCTGACGTTCAGAAGTCGTTCCATTGAAAAACAGTTCTAAATCCGTATTCACAAGGGTCATTTTCGATAGAACGATTACTCGATAGGATCACAACTCAGCGATTTGTTGTCATTTAAGTTTTGTTACGTGAATAATGCTACTGGTAAAGATCGCGGGAAGAACCTGGATGCGGGCAGCCTTTGTCTAGCAGTGAACGTCATTTGGCTGAAACGAACGAACGAACGAAAAACGGTTACATTCCTGAATACTAAACGACTCTTATTCCCCGCAGGTCCAAAAGCGGCACGACGTCGTCGCGATTCTTCGACTCGTTCCAGCAGCGCTTCCAGCACAAGTCGCCCTTCTTCTCCTGGTGGTGAACCACAAGACTCCTCCGCCAGGTTTGTACAAACCTTGTTTTTTACTTCATCATCATAATCATTTCAGCCACAAAGTCAAAATTTCTTTATTTGTTTAGACTAATAAATAGTTCTTACAAATCGTCATTTTGCTCTTAAGGAGCCTTTACATGTCTCATAATCTTTTTGCCCTACCAGCGCTTCGAGACCAACATTTGGCAAGTGCTGGGAAGAAGCGCCGCAACAAACTCAGTCAGCATTGTCTGCCGTTTAATATAAATAAATAAACAGGACGTCCACTGCTGAACATAGGCCTCCTCAATGATTTCCACATCCTCCGGTTGGTAGCGGCCTGCAAACAGCGCCTTCGTGTTTTTTACTTACAACTAGGAATTTATTTGCCTGTATCATGTGATCGAAAATTTCTTCACACTAGATGATCAGTTTTTCAAAAAGCTTACTGCAAACAGCTTACGACGCCTTACGTACAGGCTGATTTACACATATTAAGTAGACCACCATCTTACCCGAAAAATTAAGTTAAAAAGTTACGATGCTAAGTTTTTTTTTAAGAGATAAAATCACTTAAAATTAAGTAAAGTACTTAACTACTATATGTGTAAATCAGCCTTAAACGTGAGTATAGACTAGACTTTGAGCCATACATACATGACTTAACTTCAAAGTATAAAGAAAATATTTTTCTTTCCAGATAACAGACACAGTATAGTTCAGCGGCGACTATGGTAAATAGTAAACAATTGTATGTATATGTATGTATGATGTAGATTAGTGCATTTTAAAATTATTATAATGTAAAAACTGCTGGAAATGTAGTGCGTAAGAGGAAAAGTAATGTGATATTTTTCTTCAGTCAATCAATACCAATTCTTTTTATTTTAAATCAAATACAGTTTACAAAAAAAAAGGGTTAAGTATATGTTAACATGTTCTAGTTCCTACTAAGGTTACTGTTAAAATATGAAATATAATCAGTCTACGCTAGTCACTACTAAAGCCTGGTCCGTGAGCACGTAGAATCCCGTCCAATGACCCCAAGCTACCCATCCCTATCGCTCGCGCGTAATTATGTTGCGCGTCGCACAGTCGCGACAGCAACATAATTATGCTTGGGGTCATTGGACGGGATTCTACGTGCTCACGGACCAGGCTTTAGACTTAGCTAGTGTCACGCACATTCCATAGAATTCTAGTTACGAAAGTACCCACAATAGTGACGCTAGTATCTCTATAGAAAACATCTGTCAATATTCTTGTTAAAGCAGGTTGAGGTGTGAGCTAAGCAAAGCTTTAACACAAGCCAGCAAGGTACAAAATAATATTGCATACCTGTTTATAATTTTTTGTCCTTACAATTCGTCACGATGTGAGGGAGAAGGAACATCACATTACTTTTGTTCGTACGCCGTTTATATTAATTTGTGACGTTACCCATATAACTATTTGCTTTAGACTCTGTTATTTTTATACACTATTTTGTAATTACGTTTTTATCATTTTCTCATTACCTAAGTGTTGTTATTCCATCGAAATATAACGAAAATTTATGAAAATAGTCGGAGTGTTTGATCGGACTAAACTAGTCGAATTCGTACGGAGATGGTTCAACTAATTTTGCTAGTTTGAAAAATAATTGAAGTGTCTAGTTCATAGCAGGCGTAAGTTTTAAATCGTTTCATCCACGAAGACGCGTCCCACCGATTTTTGGTCGAGGGAAGCGCGGGGTGCGGGGAGTTTGATCCGAGCAATCCGAGCGGCATATTTGTAGTGTGCGTGTGCACTCATGGATAATTTAGCGTGTACCGATAACACTCAAACATTAACGGAAGAATGGTGGGGCGCGTCTTCGTGGATGAAACGATCTATACGTTTCGATACAAACTGACAACTGACAGCTGTCAAATTGGATGGAAACAAACTCGCGCAACTGTAAAGTCATGCCTAAAATACATTACCGTCATAGAAAAATAGACTAACGAATACGAATGATACTAAATTCTAGAAATCTAAAGAAACTAGAATTTTATCACACTGGTGAACATTTAAAATCTAATCAAGTATAATTTTTCTCTATTATGAGTCGCGTTGATACATTATAAGCGACTAAATGCATGAAGTGATAAGAAACTATCGTCTTAATAACGACGACTTTTCAATAAGACATTTAAAAATACCTCAACATTATTAAATCACATTCTAAGACGACGAACAAAACTTGATTCAAACTCAAGTTAGCATTTTCAGTGATTGGTTGAATTTCATAGACCAATCATAGACTTGGAAACTTATCTTGAGTTTAAATCGAGCTTTGTATGTCATTTCACAATAACTTTTCAAAACATGAGGCGTTTTAATATTATTTAAAATCCTGAATTTATGTAAATTTACAGGATTTTTCAAACGGCACGGTTTTAATATCGTGTAAAGAGAACGGTCTAGCTAGGACATTGGTTTATTTGTTAAATAGGTTTTCGATTTGGCTGTTATATCCCGTTTAGTAGTCATTTTTTATTTGTTTTTAACGTAGTAGAACTAGTCCTGAAAGATATTGTCTAACTTTTTGAAGATGGTTCAAAGATTTTTTGCAACGATTTTATTGACTTCACTAAATATTTACCTAAAGTACCTACTTTAATTAAATTTTCTTTAATATTTAAGGTTGGAAAATGCCTTTCAGAACTAGCATTAGTGTAGTCCTATGCCTTACTCTTAATGCAGGGTTTCCACAGCGGACCTAAGAATGTTCTAGAAGGAATAAGCAGTAAACTTTAGGAGTGAATTTCGGGACCCAATACCAAAATTGATGGGTAATAAATTAATGGAGCGAATATTAGATAGAAGATTGAAGAATTATATTTTATTCGAGGTTTTATTTTATTATTTGCTCACATTAAAAGTTTAGCGTGTTTTATTTCAAAATTTAACAAAAACTTCTTACGAAAACGTCAGCACCATGCTGACAAATACAAAGCCAATACAAATACTGATACTTACAAAAATGGGAAGCTTCTATTTGAAATAAGAAGGTTCCCTAATACCAATCTTCAAATTCCATAATGACGGCTAGCGTCTTTATATTCACCAGTTGGCGCCTTTGTCGAGTAAGACCAAGTCCCTAGCTAGTAGACAACTAGTTGGCTTTTCACTCGACTAGTTGGCGCCATTATCAGAGTAAATACGTATCAGTAGGTCATCTTGGGGGTCATCACAAAATTCGGGGCAACTCCCCGCTAATCCACGCTAGATTTTGTCAGTGTGTGCGTGCGCGCCGCATACGTATTGGCGCGCTCACATACAAACCGAGCTCGGTGCGTTTCTATGAAGATGACCTACTCATTTGTATTTACTCTGCCATTATCGAGCAAGGCGCCAACTAGTGAACGAAATATGATACCTTACCTTTCATTCTGTCGATTACAATTTGGTAACCGAGCTTTATAATCTTTGCCTCTTCAGATTTTTTATTTCACAGTGAAAGTTTCTTAGGATGGTTTTAGGAAAAGAATGGCGGTTAAACTTACAGAAAGATTACAAAGACACGGTAAATCAATTATTAGATTCGGTAATAGAATATTACCAAAAATCTTGTGAAGTGTGTCCGAGTTGAGTAATATAATTAATTATCTACCAATAATATTGATATAAATAGAAATGTTAATTTTTATATTGGAATCCTTGTAACAATCGGTTGATAATAATAAAATCCATAATAAAGACATTCTCCATTCTAATTTTCTTATAACTTAAAATTTATTTCATTTACCTAACATGGAGATATTTGCCAAAATGCCAAATAATAATAATACTCGCTATGATTCGTGAGATCAAAATTGTAATAACAAATTGATGAATATTTTTATTTACCTTACCCATTTTTTTATTAGATATTTTATTTACAAGCTGATAACTATCAAGTATTTATAATCACAATAATATAGGATGTTCCTTGTTTAGATTAAATAATAATTTGTAAATATGGAATATTTAATTCAGTCGTACTGAACACCTTTTTCTTGCTTGAGTCGTTCGTTGTTTTAGGTTGGTATTAGAAAGCGCGTGCGCCGTCACATAAAAAAATAGAATATACATTTTGTTGAAAAATAGCATCTAATTGCTTCTACATAAGGTTCATTTCAACATGCCCAAAGCAACGGATGACTTAAGCGTCCAATAGACAACTTTGTTATATGGATTTTCTAAAGGTGAAGTGCCTATTATATTTTGATGGACGAATACTTATACAATTATTGTTTAAGTGAACTTAATATCACTAGTAGCGGCACTCAGCACTAGTGCTTACGTTAGACGATGTATATCGCATAGTACAATCCTGTGTTAACTTCAGAATGTTTTGTACAACAATCGAGATACCAACTTAGTTACAAATGAAGGCATATTATTGTAATGATCAAGTAGTTAATTGTGAGCTTGGGCGGCTATATGAAAACTTTCCTATCGGTTTTATTTTTAGGCCTAATAGATAATTTAATGCGCAGGTCAGGCACCTACTTATATTTTTTTATTTAGGCCAGTTTATTTTGTGGATATTTACTTTCTTAATAGCAAAGTGGAGTTTTAATGACGTGAGTTATCCGTTACTGCGGTCTAATATTCAATCAGCGCCATCTCTTGGGTACGCTCGGAACTTAGTGACCATGTAAAAATGGGTCAAGTCGCTAGTTTTATTTTAGAGGCAACAAAATACGAGTATCACTTAACCAGTACTTTATTTTAAGCACGTAAATACTTACCCTAAAGTTTCATATAGTCGCGCCAAGTTATAAATAAATCTGTTTATATGTATAATTATTGTGAGATGTTTGAATGATGATGGAAAGGTTGTTTCGGCAATTTATACGAAGGAATATATTTTTAGTTTTTTGAAGCTACATTACTTTGGCAGCTATAAATATCTTGTAATTTAGCAATTACAATGCCCATCATCCTTTGTGTAAATTGTTGAAATTTAATAAATATGAATTCCATGTTTGTACATAGTTTTAACATTTTTGTTCAATGGTTATTTCATGTTTATATGCATTATTTAATTTTGGAGAAAATATAATCACCATTGCATTTTATACACGTGTTTCAATACTTATGTACCTCTCTATTTTAATAGGAAATGAAACAAATATAGTAATACTTAAAACATTTTATTGAACAGGCATTTCAAACGGTATAGTGTGGATATAATAAAATTGTGCGATTGATACAATCTAGCAACCCAAAACATAATCCTCTATATTTAGCCCGAGTCAATAAAAAAATAATTATATTTGCATAATAATATACCAGACTTATTACTTAGTAAACATTGATGTTGCTTTATAAACAAAATCTAATATAGAAATATTTCTCATTCTGAACTAGGTATCCACTCGAAAAAATATGTATGAACCTCAAAAGTCGCCGGCACATCAAGTTAAGTAAGTTTGTTGTAAAATAACACTTGTTAAAACTAAATTATGTTATAACAAGGTTCAGCTTCATGTGCCGTCGTCTGTACATTTGGTTATTTTCTTGCTTTATGCTAAAACCTGACGTTACTTTTCCCGTAACACTAGCGGTCAAAATAAAATTGTTAGCTGTAAATTATCAGCCTTGAAATGATCATGATATCATAGATAGATTATGACAATGGATTAATTTATTTGACCGACAAGTATTTTATTTATTTTTATACTGGATGTAAGAGATAGGTTTAACTTAAATAATGATTAGATCACAGATCACTGACGAAATCAATTTAATTAAATATTAACGATTTTGAATTTTTATGCAATTTTTAATCCTCAGTATGTGGTAATACTGGTCTATGTCCTTTAAGCTGTTTCTTTTACAAAAGTGATTAACTTCATCATTATCATTAACTAGCCTATCCCTTACACCCTAAATAACAGACGAAAGTAGCATCAAAACAATTAACAAGAAACAAAACACGTCTAATAACTGGTAAAAGGAATGTAACAAAACGGACTAGACTAGAAAAACCGACTGATCAAAATATATTACACTAATACTGCCCCACACGGCTCTATGCGATTTACCCACACCCTGTTGCTATGTCAGTTTAGTAAATACATCCTTGGTCTTCAATAAAATCATGATTAAGGCTGTTGCACCACCTAACTTTAACGATAACCGGTGTTTTTGTATGGAGTTTGACAGATATTTTTACGTTTGTCAAAGTTAAAGTAAGATGGTGCAACCCAGCCTAAATGTAATACTTATTCGACACTATTCGATGTAGTTCACCTTTTATTCTAACGATGGGTGACAATGTTACTGATAATACGCACATAAGAAAATTTCATAAAAGTTATTCAAAATAAGATTTAGAATATTCTAACACGTCACAGATGTGGCTAAAACTTAACTAATTTAACTTAAATAAATGCATTTTAATTTGTGAGTTATGTATAATAAATAACAAATATGATAGTGGAGTTATATTTAGAATACTAATGTAATAATTCGCGACCAAGAATGTATCAATTTATAGGTTCAGTCTTGACTACATATGAATAGAATAAGATTAATAATGATTAATCGATTAATAAATATCATAAAAACATTCGATATACGAAAGCAAATAAAATGTTTCACATTCATATTGAAATAGAACAGCACATCAGTTGTGACATTTTGCCTTTTACAAAGCCCTTATTAGGTTCGAAATTAAGGCGAATTTTCCAATGCCACTGTTATATCTGTTGTGCTATATGTACCATTATTCTTACTTTTCGTAATTTAAAATACATAAGTACATTATTTCATTATAGACAATTAAATATTGTTATAATATCACTATACTCATTAGATTTCTTTAGAAGAAGTTATTAGAGTTTATTACTTTTATACATTTTTGGGCAACAGCTATAAACAATATGTATTTTTTTATACATATAACACCGAATTTAGAATAATGGGTATTAGATTGTTTTGTAATCGGTCAGTTTCATAAACTTCATGTATTTTAATTTATTAATTTAATCGATAGCGTTTTTGTTTATATCATTTACCCATAAGCTTTGATTAGTTTAAGACTAGATAGCACTGTATAATATAAAGCTTTTATTAATTCCAATGAAAACGACCGGCGCACGCGCTGTATTTAAATATAGCTTTATTCCTTTTAATTTATCAACGAATTAACGAGATGCATTTGATTGACCTCTAGTCATAAAGAAGTTTATGAAACTGACGATATTAGGCCTGGTTCACACAGCGATAATCGCGCGGTTGATAATTCTCATGTATCAAACCGAACCGTAACCGACCGGTTACCATCTCAGTACCTCGCCAATGAGAGCCGCACGGTTATCGCACGTCTGAACCAGGCCTTACAAGCGGGCTGCACCACGCGGCAAGGCAGCTAGTGACGTCATCACTACCTGGGCATGATGGAGTGCTGGTACTTGACGAAGGCGATAGCAGCCAGCTCTTTGCAGAACTCCTCGAGGACTATAAGGCTTTCCACGAGCTGATTGTGGTCGCCGCTGGAAACGTGATTATTTATTTATTTCTGAAAGAGCTTCGTGTGGTTAATGCCCGTTTTCACCATCAATCCCTAATTTTTAAGTGACCCCTATGGTAAAACATAAAAGGAATTCTATTTTCATAGGGGTCACTTAAAAATTAGGGATTGATGGTGAAAACGAGCATGAGTCAGCCTTATTTTCGGATAACAAAGATTTATTTTGTCCCAAACCTTTGGCTTTTGGGCTTGATGATGCCCAAAGAACTATAGCTTGACCACAAAAAGTTGCGGATTGCAGAAGTGTCGCTGACATAAAATAAAAATTCCAGAAAGACAATCATGAGTGGCATAGCTCTAATTATCAAGCTATAGAATAATTTGTGAGATGTTTTACTAAAAATGTTGATGCGTATTACATTACTTTTTAGTGCAGGATTTGAACCAGCTACCATTTTTTGAGCATACGGAACAAGTTGGTTGTAGACTTAAGGTAAAAAAATCATACATACCTCTCATCATAAATAGGGTCTTCACTCATCAGTTGTAACCTCGTATTCTCTATAACTGTCTTATAATTTCGTAACCTCGGAATCTCTATGGTCAACCTCCTTGCTAACTCTTGTAGCACTTTGAACAACGTCTGCGTCTTTTTCGCAGTTGGCAACATTGGATTTAATAAATACTCGTGCAGATTTGGATGGGGAATCAAAGCGAGCTTTGATATTATAGCCGTAAGGTGCAAATTAACTTGGTAAGGCTGCGACGGCATATTTAGAAGTAATCTGTACAGCATTTTGAAGAACGGGCCTTCGTCAAATTCCTCGTCAGAGTTTGAAGAGTGACTTTTTGAGTTGCAGTTTTCGCTGCAGCAATTTTTTTCTGGGTTTGAGCTGTCGCTGGTTTTCCGGTAGTTGCCGGTTTTTACCGGTTCGAAAACGTCGTCTAGGTGTATGTCGGCTTCTGGTCGGCTGTCGTAGCTGTGTGTAGAACTGGCCGTGGTATCGGGCATCACGTGGTCCGTTGGCCAGTTGAAGGTCGAGGTTATATCCAGCCAATACTGCAAGGGATGGGTGGGAAGTTTTGAGGTGATTCTATGTTCGTTATTTTTATAAGAATTGTGTATCGATCTTAGTTTCGAATTTAATTCAAGTTTTGTTGCTCTTGAGAGCCAGTGGTAAAGTTACTTATAAAATTGTTTATTTAAAACTTTTATTTAAATGTTCATTTAGATTTTTAGAATTAACTGCTTTTGAAATTAATGACAAAACATTCTTGCCTCAAGGTGGCAAATTACTGCCTCAACTTGTCAAATATTGCCAATCGATATTAATCTTTCTACCAATCGTCATAAGTTATAACTGCAAAAGCCTCAGGTACCTGTGCGAGTCATGTATGTAGTAAAAGTCTTGATTTTGATCTTTCTTCTACCGTTATAAGTATTAACCCTTAATAGGGCAGAGTAAGTCTAAATTAAGTGCGTACTATGGGCAGGGCACATAGTACGCAGAAATGACGGCCGATGGGGCAGAAAGATTCTGGAATGGAGGCCGCGTACCGGAAAACGCTGGGAAGCGTTAGACGCAGGCTGCTACCAATCGATCAACATGGAAAGCATTGGGGGAGGCCTATGTTCAGCAGTGGACGTCATATGGCTGAAATGATGATGATGATGAAGTCTAATTTTTTTTGGACCTTAAGACAAAGCTGTAAGGTTGAATTTAAAGTGGGGACTATATTCCGATAGCCTTATTAAGGGTTAAAACCGTGTGTCTATCTGGTAGTGCCTGTGCGCGTCATGTATGTAGAAAAAATTGTCGATTGATTTTGATGGTAGTAAAGTCCGGTTGCCAAGCACGTAGAATTTCGTCCAATGACCCCAAGCTACCTATCCTTATCGCTCGCGCGCAATTGCTGTAAATATATTGCTGTCGCGACTGTGTGACGGGCGGCCGCAGTGAGTGTGCGAGCGCCACAGCAATATAATTGCGCGCGAGCGATAAGGATAGGTAGCTTGGGGTCATTGGACGAAATTCTACGTGCTCGGCGACCGGACTTTACTAACATCAAAATCAATCGACAATTTTTACTATCGTTATAATTGATTTTAAGCTTTCTACCATCGTCATAAGTGCTATAACCGTGTGTCTACCTGGTAGTGCCTGTGCGCGTCATGTATGTAGTGCTCGTAGTCCGCGCCGACCGGGTCGGAGAGCACGGCGCGCGGCAGCAGCAGCAGGAAGCTGCCAATCAAACAACCGATCGTTTGTATTCATTTAATCACATATTATTATACATAGGTACATCACAGGCTGTTCTTATATTACTTGTGATTGGAACAGGTAGAGCTATTTTGGTTTATTGACCGCAAACGTATTTATGGCACCCTGACTATAAAGCCAGGGAGGGAAGTTAAACCTTGACTTCTAACTCGTGTTCTTCTGATTAATTTTGTTGCGGGTCCAATGACAAACTTGACCTTCACTGGTTGGGTTTTTATTCGGTCAAGCTGTAGATCCTGGCTACACAGAAGTTACATCGGTGGGAATAGTCCCGTTTTTTTTTACTATAAAGCCACAATTTCAAACTTACACCGACGAATATCTTACGCCACTTTTCAGCACTAGACGGTATGTCCTGATGTGGTAGTGGGCAAGCAAATTGAAACATGTTAAGTTCTTGAAAAGAACCTACTTAAATAATAAAAAAAATAAAAAAAAAAAACTTGGATTTGACATTACCTACGCGTGTATTTTTAGATTATTACGTATCACAAGTACCAAAAACAGCTCTACCTGCTCCGACCACTGCTTATAATACACTATTTTGGATGGTTGTGCATTCGCTGCCGCTTTAAAGCGTTTTAACATTGGGCAGCTCAACTAAAGAACAGCGATTAGGCAATATTCACATAGCTACGGGGCGTATTTAGTGCGTTGCCAAAGGTTACCTTTACTTTGCATTTTATTTGATTTGATTACTGTTAGGTTCCATGATTCCAAATGAAATTATAAGGCACTGAGAAGAGCGGCAGTGAATGCGAAGTTCCTAGTGCAAAGATCTCTCGTGATTGTTTTTACATTTTTAATAAAGGTTGTGCCATCAAATAGTCTACCTACAGTCCAACCATGATCTTTTAAGAGACAGGGAAAGTATTTTGGAACCGTTACACTTGTATTTTGCATAACCATTTCGTGCAAAATAGAATCTTAATGCTTCAAAAATACGACTTGTACAGACTTTTAGGAAAATAGGATTAGTTTATATTTGATTAATAAATAGTGTCATTTATCCGATTCAATGACATATAGAAAGAAATCAACACAGTGACATTATCGCATCTTGTTCCCAAAAAGCCATAAGTCATAATAAGATCTTGGTAGGACTGTGTGTGTAAAGAGAAATATTGTGTTTGAAAACAAGAATTAAATTTAGATTTATTGCCATGAAGTGTAGCATTTTATAGCAGCATACAAATGGCACACTTAATACCTATTTTTCAAAAAAAAATTTTTTTTTGCTTAACAAGGCAGGTATTTTCATATATCAAATCTGCGAATTAATTCTAACCTATTAATACTCTTATAAACCTTAATTTATATTTAATTTTAACTAATCTCAATAAAAAACATACATATTTGAAATATGTAAGTGGCCTTTTGGAAGAATTTTACAGACAATTGAAATAAACATTTAAAATAAACTAAAAATATGTAAAATAACGATCTACAAAAATAAATTTTATACATTCTCAGATAATGGTATCACAAAAATAAAGGACATCATTCTTTTTGGGCCTTTTCTAAAAGTGCCGGCCAACAAAAAATTATGGTACGTATTGTTAGAACTAGCTATTTGGAGCAATAGTTAATATGGCACAAAAGTTGTAGGACCACTCAGAACAAAGTCATACAAGTTCGATGATTCATCATTTTCATACATTTATTGACTTTTAAAGTGTTGGCAAACTTGAAAATAATTACATATATGTTTTGTTAGAAACTCATGATCCAAAACAATTATCAACCGACCGCTCTAAGTTAGCGATCAAATGACGCGATGACGAAACGAAAAAGATACATCCGTGGCCCGCGCTAGCAGTGTCGCTGTGGCCGGGAAGAAACGAGCAAACATGCCAGCCAATAGGATGGCTCGGAGCATACCCGTCAGTGAATGAGACGGGGACATTGAAAACTGAAGTGAAGGTCATCCAGTTATCCATGCGACTCGCGTTACATCAAACGGCTACCTGCTTGCGTTATCGTTAAACATCATTGTTAAAGCCCGGTCGCCGAGTACGTAGAATTTCGTCCAATGACCCCAAGCTATCCATCTTTTTCGCTCGCACGAATCTATGTTGCTGTCGCGCTCGCACACTCACTGCGNCCAAAAACTTGGTATGCAGTCTGGTGACGTTTGGGGACCCGAATGACATTTCACCATTTTTATGTAAAAAGTCTGGCAACACTGAAAGTTATGGGGAAAAGTTTTTTTTGCGACATGGGTGACTTTAAAGTTAAGGACAGACAGAAAGAATTATGGCAGAAAAAAAATAAAAATGACGTTTGGTCGCATATACGACCCAGATTATGGGAAAAATCCGAAATGTCAAAAAATCAAGATGGCGGCGGCGTGGGCGGCCATTTTGTAAAAAGTTGAAAATTTCGAAATTTTAGAATGCATTTTTCGAGTAGTTGGCAACACTTTGGAAAGTTGAGCTGTATGAGGCGGTTGTGTGTCTTGTCGAGAGGTTTTGCTTGGGTGAAGAAATGTCTCCAGTGTTGCCATGCTTTAGGAGATTTGGTCCAAAAATGTCGAAAGTAGAAATAACGACTTCCGGTCAGAAATTTGGACGACGCCTCCTGCAAAGGGGTCGTGCAAATGACATTTGACCATTTTCATCTCGATCACCTGGCAACACTGGGAGCTACGGGGAAAAGTATTTTTTTCGACATGGGTGTCTTTAAAGTTAAGGACGGACAGAAGGAGATATGGCAGAAAAAATCCAAAAATGTGGTTTGGTCGGTTATACGACCCAGATTATGGGAAAAATCCGAAATGTCAGAAAATCAAGATGGCGGCTGAGTTGGCGGCCATTTTGTAAAAAGTTTCAGATGTTCGATTTTTCAAATGCGTTTTTCGGGTAGTTGGCAACATTTAGGAAAGTCGGGTTGTATGTGGCGATTATGAAGTTCGTCAAGGAGTATCGTTTGGAAAAGCAATGATTCCCAGTGTTGCCATACTTTAAGAGTTTTGGTCCAAAAATGTAAAAAATGAAAATAACGACTTTCGGTCAGAAATTTGGATGACGCCTCCTGCAAATAGGTCAAACTAATGACATTTGACTATTTTTATCTCGATCACCTGGCAACACTGGGAGTTAGGGGAACTCAAAATTTTGGGACATGGGTGGTTTTAAGGAATCGTTTCACGGGACTGGGTGAGGATAGAAAAAAATGAAAAATGGGGTTCGGCGCGGAAAATGGTCCAGATTAAGGCAAAAATGCAAAATTTTGGAAATCCAAGATGGCCGCCAAGCAGTTACCCATTTTCCAAATGGAACTGAGTTTTCCATACAAATTGTATGCAGGGGGCCTTGGTTAACGTAGAAAAAGGCGAGGCCGAAGGCCGAGCGATAGTTTAAAGCCTGTGAGTCGCCATAGATTTATTTTTAATGCGTCAAAAAAGGACTAGAGCCCAGTGACAGACAGAAAGGCGAGGCCGAAGGCCGAGCGATGGTTCAAATCCCGAGAGTTACCATAGTTAAACTTGTGTTGCGTCAAAAAAGCAAAAGAGCCTTGCCACGAACGATAAACGCCCCGTGTAATTTTTGCGAGGCCGAAGGCCGAGCTCCGAATGCGAGGCCGTAGGCCGAGCGCCGCGTAGGGCGAAGCCCGGAGCGGCCAGCATCGCAGATCTAGCTTTTGTAGCCCGCGTAGCGGGCGACCAAAGCTAGTCTCTATTATATTGTTAATAGTTGCGCTGAACTTTAAATCATTTAATTTTTGTTATTGCAGAATAATAGTAATTTTGTTCGGCTGTTAAGTTAAGAAAATACAAAGAAATATAATACGTAGACAGACAAAAGAAGGCAGCGTGAGTATTAAAGTATATTAAAGTAGGAACTTTAAATATATTTGTGCAAATATTTCAGTTTCGTGCAAACTGTTCCAAGGATGTTTGCGAAACGTGTATGAGATGTCATATTTGCAGTGTCAAGTGTCAACCTTCGTACTATACACCAATTAGAGGCGACAATAGCATATAGATGAATTACAACGAACTGTCCTACTCTGACATTGACAGGGGGCGCCATCAGCTCTCCGAGTTATGTGCCCCGCCCACTGCCACTTGATTTTAGCGATTCTGCGGGCTATGTCAGTCACTCTGGTTCTCCTACGGATCTTCTCATTTCTGATTCGATCACGCAGGGAAACTCCGAGCATAGCACGCTCCATCAAAAAAACTCTAAAAACTCATTTATTTCTGTAAATAGGCTTAAAAAAAGCACTTTTACACGTCCCAGTATTAACCCTACCACTGCTTCAGGACAATAAATGGGCCAGTGCTGAGAAGAAGCAGCGCAAGAAACTCAGTCACTATTGTCAGCCTCTTTTTCAAAGGTTTACATGCTTTAAAATGTACAAAGTTATAAATATTTATGCGAGCTAGGCANCAACTTGGTTCAGAGCGGTCCTACAACTTTTATGCCATATTAACTATTGCTCCAAATAGCTAGTTCTAATAATACGCACCATTTTTTTTTGTTGGCCGGCACTTTAAAAAAAGGCCCAAAAATGTATGAAGCCTGAATGATCTCCTTTCAACACGTACCTACGTAGATGTACGTAGGTACTTAAGATCGAGTAAACATTAGTTTACAATCTGATATGTCACAAAATATGAGATTTTTAGTGGTTTTATAAAATGGCATTTATTTGTACACTATAATAATATTTAAAAAATAACTTTGTACACATTTTGGATTTTAATCATAAAAAAATACTATTTTTCCAATGTTTGCTATAAAATATCAGATAGGAGAACGTTTAACAAAATAAAAGCATAAATTAAAAGCATTGAACAGCACCCTGATCCTTTAATGCAGACAGCATTAGTAAATATAAATTGTTTCAACAAAGCTACCCATGCCAAATATAAAACACATAAATAAAGGCACATTCACACTCCTACGGAGCATGTGGCCTATTCGCAATTCCAACAAACAGAATAACTCTTTAATATTATATTGAAATGAAAATCTTTTACAATTTAATTTTCTTTGAGGCGGTTGTAGCCTTTTTGAAACAAAACAAGGGTACATAAGCTGCACGTGATATAAATAAAGTTTTTAGATGCCAAGTCACCAGACAGATAAGGGAGAGTCCGGTAATTTGGACCAGTTTTTTTCAATCCCATTTTACACCTAGTTTTCTTTTGTTTTTGCTAATGTCCATGGTATATAATAAAAGATACATTATTCAACTTACTATTTCATAGGTATTAATCAACATAGTTGTTGTATATTTAGCACAAATCAACAAAATACGAGTTCAGAGCTTCGGTCCAATTTATCCAACCGGTTCGATAATTTGTACCACAGGGTTACTAAATTGGATTTCAATAAATTTCAAGTCTATAAAAAAACTATGGCAAATATTATACGATACATTCTTAACAAATTAGGTAACGAAAAGGAAAAGTAGTTAATAACATAGACAATCGATATTGTTTTACACGTTATCACGATTTTGAGTAAAAGTTTTGTAATTCCAATTATCGTAACCCACACTTGTACCTCATCTACTTTGCCAGTCTTTTGCTTTCATTTATTGTTAGTCAAATATAACTACCATATTATAACTTCAAAATATTATTTACTAAAAAAACATTCAAAATTCTTTGGTTAAGTTCCATACAACTTGATGTGGTACAATTTAGCCGACTAGGTGATAGTGCTTTTAAAAAATCGGTAAAAAATATAGCTTATAAATACCGAAAAATGTTTCAAATAATTGTGATCGACACTAATTTACGCTTCTAAATAATATATTAGAAACACCCTGTGATTAAATTTAACAAAATTACAAACTAAACATGCATTGTCAAAAGTTACTTGAAAACAATGAAAAAATACTTTTCAAAATAAAACACACGTGTTAGTTGTCACGGCAAAAACCACATGGCCGATAGTAATTGAATTTAGTTGTGTATCGCTGAGTGTTGCAATTACAGACATTCAATAAGTACTTTACGAAATATGAGGGTGGTACAATTTACCCGGCGGTACAATATACCGAACTCTCCCCTATATTTTATACTTACATTTAAGCGAACAAAACTTTACGAAATAAGAGTTTTAACAAATACAGGAAGATAGAAAGAAACAAGACATTTTGTGAAGTTTAATTTTAGTTTTCCTCTCAGCCTTATTTATCTTATTAATAATAGTTAATTATTATAATTATAAACTAAGCAGTATTCCCTGTGGTTGTTACGTCATCGTGATCGTTAGTTTCGGTGGCCATTATTTCTTCTATTCGCAATTTTAGCTCCTGGAGCCTAAAAAGTGATTGTAATTAATTATTTTATGAGTTATTTAAGCGTTTGATTAATAAGAAAATAAAATAAATGTTTACATGTTAATTCCCTAATTGATGTGAGTATTTATGAAATAATTATTGCAAAATCAAAAAAATCAAAATCAAAAAATATTTATTCAGTTTAGACCACAAGTGGCACTTATGAACGTCAATAGAAAATAATAAAAAAAGAAAAGGTAGCCCTTATGGGGCACTTTACATGTCTCCTTATCTTTTTGCAGTGTTATTTATTACTTATTAGCGCTGTGAGCTGTAAATTTTAACTGTTTTCGAAGTGATATTTTTAAGCAACATCTATAATATATAAAGCTCGATTCCTACTCACTCACTCACTCACTCACTGATCAGGGGTATTTTTGGGGTATTTAGAGGGGAGAGGGGTAAAATTGTAGGTGTTTATCTCATACTAGATTTTTTGACTGCCAGCTTTATTACATTTTTTGAACCAAAAAACAAAATGGCGGCACTTTTTGAAACACAAACTTTTCTGTCTTTGGTCCTGAATTTTTTCTGTTTTGGGAGTTTGTTGGGGTTGCCAAGATGTGTTAAAAAATTTGAGAAAAAAACGAAAAAACAAAATGGCCGCGCCGCCATCTTGGATTGAAAATGCGATTTCGAGGTGTTTTTAGGGAGGTGTCACTCCGAGATGCGCAATTGTTTTTGAAAATTTCTTTTGGGTGTTTGTGACATGTATAGTCTTCTTTAGAGTCTTATTCACAGATTATCAAAAAACAAGATGGCGGCTGAGCCGTCGGCCATTTTGTTGCGATCAAAAAAATTCCCAAACTTTGACACGAATTTTCCGGTAGATGGCGACACCGGAGTGGGGTACAATGTTCCAGGCGATTGTTGGTCTATTATTCGAGTGTTGCCATGAATCGGAAAAAACTACCATTTTGGAAGAAAATTTTCCACCACGGCCCCGGATAGTAGAAAATGGAAATTTCCAAAAATTCCATAAACTTGGAATGCAGTCTGGTGACATTTAGGGACCCAAATGACATTTCAGCATTTTTATGAAAAAAGTCTGGCAACACTGAAAGTTATGGGGAAAAGATTTTTTTGCGACATGGGTGACTTTAAAGTTAAGGACAGACAGAGGACTCATGGCAGAAGAAAAATAAAAATGACGTTTGGTCGGATATACGACCCAGATTATGGGAAAAATCCGAAATGTCAAGAAATCAAGATGGCGGCTGAGCGGGCGGCCATTTTGTAAAAAGTTTAAAATTTCGAATTTTTGGAATTCATTTTTCGAGTAGTTGGCAACACTTTGGAAAGTAAATTTGGATGACGCCTCCTGCAAATAGGTCAAACTAATGACATTTGACTATTTTTATCTCGATCACCTGGCAACACTGGGAGTTAGGGGAACTCAAAATTTTGGGACATGGGTGGTTTTAAGGAATCGTTTCACGGGACTGGGTGAGGATAGAAAAAAATGAAAAATGGGGTTCGGCGCGGAAAATGGTCCAGATTAAGGCAAAAATGCAAAATTTTGGAAATCCAAGATGGCCGCCAAGCAGTTACCCATTTTCCAAATGGAACTGAGTTTTCCATACAAATTGTATGCAGGGGGCCTTGGTTAACGTAGAAAAAGGCGAGGCCGAAGGCCGAGCGATAGTTTAAAGCCTGTGAGTCGCCATAGATTTATTTTTAATGCGTCAAAAAAGGACTAGAGCCCAGTGACAGACAGAAAGGCGAGGCCGAAGGCCGAGCGATGGTTCAAATCCCGAGAGTTACCATAGTTAAACTTGTGTTGCGTCAAAAAAGCAAAAGAGCCTTGCCACGAACGATAAACGCCCCGTGTAATTTTTGCGAGGCCGAAGGCCGAGCTCCGAATGCGAGGCCGTAGGCCGAGCGCCGCGTAGGGCGAAGCCCGGAGCGGCCAGCATCGCAGATCTAGCTTTTGTAGCCCGCGTAGCGGGCGACCAAAGCTAGTCTCTATTATATTGTTAATAGTTGCGCTGAACTTTAAATCATTTAATTTTTGTTATTGCAGAATAATAGTAATTTTGTTCGGCTGTTAAGTTAAGAAAATACAAAGAAATATAATACGTAGACAGACAAAAGAAGGCAGCGTGAGTATTAAAGTATATTAAAGTAGGAACTTTAAATATATTTGTGCAAATATTTCAGTTTCGTGCAAACTGTTCCAAGGATGTTTGCGAAACGTGTATGAGATGTCATATTTGCAGTGTCAAGTGTCAACCTTCGTACTATACACCAATTAGAGGCGACAATAGCATATAGATGAATTACAACGAACTGTCCTACTCTGACATTGACAGGGGGCGCCATCAGCTCTCCGAGTTATGTGCCCCGCCCACTGCCACTTGATTTTAGCGATTCTGCGGGCTATGTCAGTCACTCTGGTTCTCCTACGGATCTTCTCATTTCTGATTCGATCACGCAGGGAAACTCCGAGCATAGCACGCTCCATCAAAAAAACTCTAAAAACTCATTTATTTCTGTAAATAGGCTTAAAAAAAGCACTTTTACACGTCCCAGTATTAACCCTACCACTGCTTCAGGACAATAAATGGGCCAGTGCTGAGAAGAAGCAGCGCAAGAAACTCAGTCACTATTGTCAGCCTCTTTTTCAAAGGTTTACATGCTTTAAAATGTACAAAGTTATAAATATTTATGCGAGCTAGGCAGTAACGTATCCCAAACATTTTTATCTTTTAAATAATCATCGACTTTATAGTAGCCCTTTTTCATTAAGGTACTTTTTATATGTGCTTTGAATTTATGAATGGGTAGTTCTACAACAGTTTGTGGTAATTTATTAAAGAATTTAATACATTTTCCTATAAATGAATTACCAATCTTATGCAATCTGAAATTTGGAACGGCAAGTTTATTTTTGTTTCTTGTATTAAAGTTATGCAAATCGCTCTTTTTCGTGAATTGCTCTATATTCATCGCTCTTTGGGTGACCTTGAGCCTTCTTATGAGGCCCATAGTAAGCGACCACGTCTCAGATATCGTATAATACAGTGACTGGGTATATTCACCTGTTGATGATCCGGTGTATGCTCTCGCCGGTGTCAGCTCGGTGCAAGTCCATGCCTTCATGTGATAGGATCTCGTTGATCTGCTCGTTTACATGGTCCTCGTGTTGGAGCTGCTTCATCGCTTCCCTGTGGAGAAATGTTGATTTCATTAGCCTGGATATAATCATCATTTCGTTATCTCTACTAATCTACATTCTACATTAGACAAAATGTTCTGTCTGTTAAAGCCTGGTCCGTGAGCACGTAGAATTTTGTCCAATGACCCCAAGCTACCCATCCTTATCGCTCGCGCGTAATTATGTTGCTGTCGCGCTCGCACACTCACTGCGGGCGCCCGTCGCTCAGTCGCGACAGCAATATAATTACACGCGAGCGATAAGGATGGGTAGCTAGGGGTCATTGGACAAAATTCTACGTGCTCACGGACCAGGCTTTAGATTTAATCATTATTTTAGACATTTACTGTTATCTCTACTAATCTACATTCTTCATTAGACAAAATGTTCTGTCTGCTAGTCAATGCGAACTTAAAATTAGTAGTGTAAATATAAAAGAAAAACGCTTTTGTTGTTTGCTCTCGTCGGTACCAAAGTTTCCATCAAAGCGGAGAGATTTGCGACGAAGTTGGCAGGTTATTTCTATCAAAGCGGAGAGGTATGAGACGAGCGGAGAGGAGAGGTAACGCGAGTTGTGCGTAGCTGTCAACTGTCAGAATATTGCTGTCTACGAATCGTGTGACTGTTTTAGGTATTAAAGTACAGGATAATAATACAACCATGTGCACACACTTGAATGGTAGGAAAAAGAGACATAGAGAGGGGCCATAGAGCATACAACACTTCTGGGTTGCCAGATATTGTTATTAAATTTTTACCACTTAGATTGCAGCTATAAAGTTATTAATTTTTATAACAACCACTGTGTAAAAGCTGCACACGTGATATTGGCGGAATAGTGTGCCCTCAGTGTCGAAAAAACGCAAGTTCCTCGCCATAAACCAAAGAAGAAGAATCGTATGTCGCTTTCGGATGAACTTGTCCGGAGAAGAAGGCAGCAGGGATCGAGGTGCGTTCACTCGCGGCTCTAATAAAAAACAAATAAGACTACCCGAGCCAGAGACATATCTTTTCTACGCTCGATTCATTATCACCGAAGTTAAGCGAAGAGATGAGATGGGGAAATAACAAAATCCGATTGGTTATTTCAAACACATGTCGTCCCGTCTCTTCTCCTTTACGCTTTGGGTCGAAGGACGCGGGGGGCTGCGAGGTCACTGACCTGTACCGCGGGGTCACTGACCTGTTGCGCTCTCTCTCGCGCCAGAGCGAGACGTCGTTGAGACGTCATTCAGTTGCTCCCTCTCGCTCTGGTCGAGCGGCGCGGGGCTGCGGGGTCACTGACCTGTTGCGCTCTCTCTCGCGCCAGAGTGAGACGTCATTCAGTTGCTCCCTCTCGCTCTGGTCGAGCGGCGCGGGGCTGCGGGGTCACTGACCTGTTGCGCTCTCTCTCGCGCCAGAGTGAGACGTCATTCAGTTGCTCCCTCTCGCTCTGGTCGAGCGGCGCGGGGCTGCGGGGTCACTGACCTGTTGCGCTCTCTCTCGCGCCAGAGCGAGACGTCATTCAGTTGCTCCCTCTCGCTCTGGTCGAACGGCGCGGGCGGCTGCGGCGCGAAGTACCCGCGCGAGCATACACGCGTCAGCACTAGTCTGTGGATGCTGTGCTCCGTGCCTTTCTCTATTATTGTCTGTAAGATGATAACATTAAAATTTGTCCTATATTAAAACGGCCAATATTCAGCACAAAATATGATCGATCAGACAAATAAATTGAGGTAAGTTTTGTGTAAAAAGTCAACAGACATGATGGCACATGCCGCTATGTCGAGTGCTATTTTACGACAAAAATGGTTCACACGGCGTTCCTTACTTCTCTAAACTTTTACTTTCACATAGCATCATCATCATTATCATTAAATTCATTAAGTAATTTAGTCTCCACTGCAGAAGGACGACCCTTTCTAGTTTAACAAAGGCAAAAGAGATGATTATGGCCTACACTTCACATAGCACATTTACTAGGATTCCTTACCTGGAAGAACTGCAATGTCTCCAACGTAATGTCGTGGTGATCAGTCAGACAGTTGGATATAAGCGTATGCAGCAGCGGCCATTCCGAAACCTCGCCCTCGCCCACCAGCCAATTGGAGAACTCTGAGACAAAAACATTTTTTTAAATTGTTTGATCCCGTTTAAAATAGTTAACTAAATTAAAACAAAATTTTATCATTATCATCATCATTTCAGCCACAGGACGTCCACTGTTGAACATAGGTCTCCCCCAATGATTTCCATAATGACCGGTTGGTAACAGCCTTTATTCAGCGCCTTCCTGCTACCTTTATAAGATCGTCAATTCACCTTGTGTGGATATTCCACGCTGCGATTTTCGAACACTTTTATCATTTATTCCTTTGTTAATTTGTTCTATTTACACCAGACAATTTGGTCCTTCGAGCCGGATATGAACCAGCGATCTGTGAAGCACATCTGAAATCTCGCTAAAATTTGGATGTAACAAAACCTATCTTAACATTAATTATACGCTATGAAATAGCTTCTGTTTTAATCACAGGTTTTTATCCGCCAAATTCAGTACTTTTATATTTATCATATAGTCTTACCATTAATAAGATCAGGCGAGTCCACCACCTTCAGACACTTAGCAAGTATGGCGGTGACGAGCGCCGCGTGGTGCAGGTCGCTGACCCCGGCCTCGGCGGCGCCCTCTAAGAACTTCTGACGGAAGGTACCTTCTCTAGGGGGCTGTAGTGGTGTGTATAGTTTACACTTACCTTTTAAAAGTTCGGGCGAGTCTACTACCTTCAGACACTTGGCGAGGATGGCGTGACGAGGTATCTAGAGGAAGCTGAAGTGGTGTTTACTGTTAAGACTCACCATTAATAAGGTCAGGCGAGTCCACCACCTTCAAGCATTTAGCAAGTATGGCGGTGACGAGCGCCGCGTGGTGCAGGTCGCTGACCCCGGCCTCGGCGGCGCCCTCTAAGAACTTCTGACGGAAGGTACCTTCTCTAGGGGGCTGTAGTGGTGTGGTTACAGTTTACCCTTACCTTTTATGACTTCAGGTGAGTCTACAACCTTCAAACACTTGGCGAGGATGGCGTGACGAGGTCTCTAGGGGAAGCTAAAGTGGTGTTTACTGTTTAGCCTTACCATTAATAAGGTCAGGCGAGTCCACCACCTTCAAGCATTTAGCAAGTATGGCGGTGACGAGCGCCGCGTGGTGCAGGTCGCTGACCCCGGCCTCGGCGGCGCCCTCTAAGAACTTCTGGCGGAAGGTTCGTGAGAGATGCGCCGCTATTGTGGGGTGGCATTCCTGTTGGTAAAACGAGGACGTAAAGGTCAAAAATGGCACAACAAATAACACTGCTGACGAATGTAACAAAGGGAAATCCTGCCCAGATGGTCCGGGTGAATATGTAACTTAATATTATAAATGCGAAAGTTTGGATGTCTGGATGTTTGTTATTCTCTCACGCAAAAAGTACTGAACGGATTTTGATGAAACTTTGCAGTATTATTGTTTATAACCCAGAATAACATAATAGGCTATAATTTATGACGATCTGTGACAAACAAAATTTCACGCGGGTGAAATCGCGGGCAAAAGCTAGTCCTTAATATTTTTTCTGTAAATTCTAAGGGGAAGAAGGTTTTGGACTCTGTAGCTCCATAAAATACCACGAACGCAGGTCAGTGGGGTTCCTCAAGGAACTTCTGAAGGTTCGTTCAGAGGTGTGCCGCTATCGTTGGATGGCATTTAGGCAGGTAAAACGTGGACTGTAAGGTCCATAATGGCACAACAACTAGATACTATGCGACCAGCCGGGTTAGGATGCGGGCCGTCATATTACAAAATCGATAAAATGGCGCGATAACCGCTTATCGCGGCACGCATCCTAGGCCTGCTTATATGTATATGGTACGGTTGGGATGCGCGAATATTATTTATCGGTAAATCGAAGCGTTTTATAAATTTAAGACGACAAAGTCCATCGCACATTTTTTGTACGTGTGCTGACAAAATACATCATGCATGTCAAGAAATTGAAAAGTTATTTTAATTGATTAAAGTATCACTTAAAGTAAGTAAAAAGTATTAGAAAATTGTTGTTTTATTCAGCAAGGTGCTCTCAGCAGTAAGTGTTGATGAAAATACTAGAAAAATAGAAAAACATTCCTGCCTAGGTACTTGAGAATCCATATCGTCTAAATAATAAAAATGAATTGCTGTTCTTTAGTCCCGCTAAAACTCGAGAATGGCTGGACCGATTTGGCTGATTTTGGTTTTGAAATGCTTGTTGTAGTCCAGGCAAGATTTAAACAGTGAGAAAACATGGGAAACATTAGTACTGAACCGATTTAGATGAAATTTGGCATAAAGTACGCGACAGGGTATTAATTCTGTCAAACCGATATTTACGTCGGCGAAGCCTCGAGTTTTTGCTAGTATTGTGTATTTTTCCTATTTAAAATGAGTTTTTGATATTACCTTCATTAAAGTATCACAGTAGTCAAGCCATGAGAAGAAGCTCGTCAGTTCTCTGTAGCCGTGGAACTTGCTGAAGGATTTGTCGCCAAAGTCTTGGGCCACATAGCTGCAACAAATGTTTTTATTAGAAATGCAAAACGATATAAAATGATGATGACTTTCTTTTTTTTTTTGAGGATTTCTCTCTAACAAACTTAATAAATCAAATGAAATCTTAAATTATTTTATTTATTTACAAAAAATATATATGGTAGTCAATTTTCGAAAATTTTCGGGAAATCTTTGAATGCAGTTCTCTTTCTTTTCAAAAATAAAAGAATGTTTCATTTGAGTAAAATTTTCTTTCTACAGTATTTAGACTTTAGAGTATTTTGCCTTCAGGTGGCATTACCAAATTCCACCCTGTATAAGAACAGGATATTTCCACTTGTCTCAAAAGCTTTGGTAGCTTATTTTTGATTCTAAACTGACTAAACAAACTAGTCACAATTTTGAACTCAACAAAGAGTTAACGCAAATTGGTTTCACTTGCATGGATAAACGAATGCGTTTCAAATGCATTCAATTATCTAGGCTTATCAGATTTCATGTCAACAAAGTCTATAAAAACCGAGCGATAAAATGGTTTTTACTATCTAACTTTCATAAAATTAAATTGTATATTTGTTTTTAATCCTTTAACGTGAATGGACATTAATCTCTAAGTTTATCACTGTAATTTACCAATGAAGAATTTCTTCGCTAAATAATCAATCATAATCTGCTGCATCTGCAATGCAATCATTTACTGCTAAATAATAAATACGTATTAATAATAAAACACATTAGAAACATTTCATCTCTTCTAGCTCTTATATTCTTCTGATTAAATTCGTTGCAGATCCAGATTTATTATTTTTACAGATTTGTTGCCAGTAGCAACATCGAATATAAAAACTATAATTTTGACTGGCAACACTAATCTAGATTCCACAGATACTCACGCCCAAGTAATATTCAGGTGCTCCAAATCCGTAGGCTCCGTATTGGCCGGTATACACTTGTACTTGGCGCAGAGATTGTCCACGATAGTCTTACAGGCGACCTCCATATTAACCCTATTATTTTGACTGGCAACACTAATCTATGTAGATTCCACAGATACTCACGCCCAAGTAATATTCAGGTGCTCCACATCCGTAGGCTCGGTATTGGCCGGTATACACTTGTACTTGGCACAGAGCTTGTCCACGATAGTCTCACAGGCCGGGCTGCAACTGGTCACCAGGTTTGCGATGTCATCTTCAGGGAGAGACGACACTATCATGATGCCTTCGCACGCTCGGAGAACCACTTGGTTGTCCTGGAATATGATATTTTCGTGAATTCAACACATAAGGCATTAAAAATTTGTGGCAGGACTCGGAGGCGAACTGTAAGGAAAACAGTGGCGAGATCACACAAAATAGAATGATATTGATCGCAGTGATACTTTATTGAACTAAATAGCTGCTCAAAATAAGGGTATAAAACTTTTTTCTTTCTTTCAAAAGCATCGTTTATAAATAGTCTTTGATTGCTTCGAGACAGTACAATTCAGTACATATTGTTATAAAGTTTGGATAGTTAATTTTCGCGATCTCGAATTGAAATTGAATTTTAATATGTTTACTATGAAGAGTACAAAACTTACGTTTTATTTATGTGCATGCATTGATTTTTCGCATCATTTATTTGGTTAGCAATAAAATTATTGATTTTGATTTTTTTATCATCTGTTTTCACCATTTTCTGTGAAGTTACGTTTTAAATCTTTGTAGTATAAACTCTTTATTTTTTCGAAAAGCAAGAATGGTTCAACATTCATGTAATTGTAGTAGTATATAATAAGGCAGCTATAGCGATCCAAGGTTGCGTAGTAACGAATTGATTAAGAAAGCAAATTGCTTCACCTTGAATCTAATTTTGTTGCATTTAATTTGGTCGGTTGCTTCAATTTAAATTAATTTGTTAGATCCAAAGCCTTGTAGACTTATAATAGTTTAAATACGTCAAATGACGTGACTTAGCAAAATAACTTTGCTAAGAGAAAATATTTTTGATAGGACTCATTCATTAAATTTAATTTACCTATGTAACAGACAATGGTTTTTAAATAAACTTAGTTTGTTACGAGAATATTTTGCGTTTTTCTGACTCCAAAAAGGTTGCCCTCCTCTTAGTCTCCAATGGACTAGCTTCATTGTTCTATTACATTGTTTTTTCTATACAGTGTGGAAGTTTGTAATGTCACCTGAAGGGAAAGTACTCTTAATACTGTAGATAGAAAATTTTACTCAAAGAAAACATTCCTTTATTTTTGAATAGAAAGTAAACTGCATTCAAAGATTTCCGAAAATTAGGTGGCATTACAAAATTCCACCCTGTATATGGAATAGTTATAAAGTACTTACAGCACTATTCAAATACGAAAGCAGGAGGTCAATCAACAGAAACTTGTCATTATCATCATACACAGTCTTGTGGCTTTTGCACGACGCGTCGTCCGGCACCGAGCCACTAGACGTCGCGTTCCCATCCTCCTTTCCATTAGTTCTCACTATAGACACGTGGCTCAACGGATTCTGAGGCAACTCCACTTCAAACAACGGGTTTTTCTTTGGAGTTGTCGTCTTAGATTTGAGAGGTATCAAGTTCTGTATGTCTTCTGGTATGCTCAGTAAACTGGTCTTGTCTTCCACAAAGGGTGTGGTGAATATGTTCGCCAGACCAGGCTCCTTTCTGACCAGACCACATAGGGTTAGGAGCAGTTCCACTTCTTCTTTCTCCGTTGGTGACGCCGGGTTCTCGTTGCATTGTATTAACATTCGCTGTGGATAAATGATTCTATTTAATATGAGTCAGGAGTGTAGGTAGGTGTATAGCAACAGGGAATGTCTTATTAATAGTCCCGATGTGCTGTTTTTAATCATCAAAACCCCAAAGCGGCCAGTGCGTCGGGATCACATTTAGCCCGCTTTAAAACTGCGACATCGACTTAAAATAATAATCAAAACTCGCACAAGGCTGCCTCGTTCGCCGGAGTAGCGCCGCGAGCGCGGTTAATGTGTCAAGTAGTCAATAACACATATCGACCACTGGGCTACTGCCTCTAAACAAGGACCTTTAGTCCCGCCCTTCTTTAAACGTTAGATGAGCATCATAAGGGTACGGTACCTGCAGCGGCCTGTAAACATGCGCGCTATTCACACAGGGCTGCCTCGTGCGCCGGAGTAGCGCCGTGCCAGTTCCTAGCGCAAGTGACCGCGCGCCGGGAGGTCTGTCAGCCGCTGCTAGCGCGGTTAGCGCGTCAAGAACGCATGTTGACCGCTGGACGCCTTTAAGCAAGGACCTAATAGTCCCGCCCTTCTTTAAACGTTAGATAAACAACATAAAGGTACGGTACCTGTAGAGGCCTATAAACATGCGCGCTATTCACACAGGGCTGCCTCGTACGCCGGAGTAGCGCCGTGCCAGTTCCTAGCGCAAGTGACCGCGCGCCGGGAGGTCTGTCTGCCGCTGCTAGCGCGGTTAGCGCGTCAAGAACGCATATCGACCGCTGCACAACTGCCTCTAAGCACGGGCCAACAGTACCACCGTGCTGTTCCTTCTCTTCGTCTACTATAAGCTGCGGACAAAAATTCTAATTGGCAGATGGTCACGCGAACGGGCGATACGATTTCGTCGCGTGATTAAACCGAATTTAATCAGCGTTAATACAGTTAATTAATTATCAAAAATACAAAATGTGAAAAAAAACCAAGTCTAGTTTTAATAATAATATGTACAATCTGTAACCAACTGCTTATGTGGGAAAATACAAATACCTATGATAGTTGGCTTTTTATTGTTACCATTTACAACAAGTTAACAACTGTGTAGTAAACTATCATATCATGTCATAACTTTGTATAGTTATATTGAAAATATTTCAGTAATGCAGCAAGAGTATTTTAAAACAAGTTTAACGGAGCACATTAAGTATGATTAAAAAGCCAAGTTAATAAGGAGTAAAAGAATAAAAAGAACATTGTTATTGACCCACTATTTGTTATTAATATGATAGCATAGGTTAATCAGTACTATTATTGAATGTAAATACTGCATAAAGAGAGATAAGCTGTGCTTATTTGGCATTCATATGCTATAAATCTAGTCTGTAAAGGTCATAGATGTATTTTTACATAATTTATTCAAGAAGAACTGGATGTCACTTTAGCTATCACAAAATTTTATTTTACATATTATTATATTTAGAATTGGATTGAGTTTACAATAATCCCATCTATGGGTATAACATGTATTTATTATTAAAAATTGCACAAATTAATTTCTGAATGATATTGAAATAATGTTTATTTATTAGGATCTAAATACAAGAAAATTTAATTAATTTTGTTTACTTATTTCTAAAAACATTTTAGCGGTTAATTAAACGTTAAATTTGTTTTCATAAATATTACATTACCATTGCACAAAAATAAATCAGTTTTCATTTCATTTTTAACAATTTGTTCATTAGTCAGTACATGTACTACTATTGCTTTACTGTTATTCCTAACAGTTATATTATAACATGTTATAACAGACACACTAATCACATGATTGATAACATTAGATTGGGTGATAAATCAAATATAGTGGCAATACAACAAGACTAATTAAAAATAGGTCAGTGAAAGAAAAGAATCACACTAAGTATGATGAATGAAATTTATTTAAAAATTTTCTGGTGGCACCAGTGAATAAGACCTGTTTAGAAATACCTATGTTGAGCCAATAATTTTATTGAGTGATTTTTGATGATGATAAATATTATTTCAAAGTAATAAATACCTGTAGCATTTGGTGTAAATGGTGCGGGATTCTTGTGTCTTCAATGTGAATTTTACTGCTATCATCGTAGTTTTGGTAAAAGTTTAGAATCATCTTCCAATGATACTCAAAATCCTCAAACCTGGTAGCCGGGGGCGCCAACTAAAACACAATGTATTATTGTTTTAGCCGAGTCAATCGTAAATAATCGATGAATACATTACATAACATCCACAATAACACAATTTAAACAACTTACAACGTCCGCGGCAGACTGCAGGACGTCGGAAAACCTACTCAACATTTTAACTTCGTTTCTTGAACATTTGGGCACTAATATTAAAGATCTCGATACGGGCACGTGATTCTACTTAAAATGCAAATGTTGTCCTACAAAATCATGGTGCAAGTGCTTGGTTAATTAATTTTTATTGCCGCTTTTAAAACACAAAACACAGAAATCCTGAAAACTCCACAAGAAATGAAATGACATTTCGGAAAATTGGTAAAACTGACATCTTTTTTTTTTCATTACATGGGATGGGAAATTGGGAACAGATGATTTGCATATCGATTACTAAGGGATCGAATTTTTAGATGATATCAAGCTCTACAGGCTGTAAAGTAGCATATGGCTACACCATAACGTACTGTGTTAAAAGCTAAAACTGTCATTCTTTGACAATTTTGACATTGACATGATTGACATCTTTTTGTGCTTTGTGTTGTTTGCGTGCGTGTAGTGGTATTTATTTTTGTGTTATTTATTGATTACTTAATCTTATATGTGTACGTAGCGTACTTACGAGTTTATAATAAATTGTCCTAGCATCAAAGATAGTTTTTATAAGCTTCGCCATGTCAGACGATGAGGTTATTCGGTTCGAAATCACCGACTATGATTTGGACAACGAATTCAATCCAAATAGAAGAGGAAGAGCTAAAAAAGAGCAACAGATCTACGGTATGTATTTCCTACAAGTATTCTAATATATCATTTAACATAAAAAGTACTTATCTTCCTAAATCTCAGTCAAGATTCTCTTCCATCGCTATTTGGTGTCTGGTAGGCTCCCCTATGTTTTAGTAACGCTTGGCGTGCTATTAAATAGGCAGGAACAAATTTTACCTTTATTTACAACCTGAAGTGGTTATAAAAAGAATAAGGGCCTAGGTTTTTAGATTAAAATATTGTACCAACATGTTGCAATAAATAATTAACTATGATTATATTATGGTGCATACAACGTTGCAAAAAATCTGGTAGAACATTGTGAAATGTCTTTTTACAATTTTGACCAAGATTTTAAACCTATTTTAGTTGAAGAGAATATGGTTAAATAAAATAATTATGTTGGAAAACATGTTGTGAAGTTAATTTAATGTTTTACAGGTGTGTGGGCTAAAGATAGCGATGAAGAGGACAATGAAGACAACGTCAGGCAGAGGACCCGCAAACCCAAAGATTTCTCCGCGCCCATCGGGTTTGTGGCGGGAGGCGTGCAGCAGGCTGGCAAGAAGAAAGAGGAGAAAAAAGGTAACACACATTTAATATGAAGTTTATTAGTTTAAAAACATTAGTGAGCATACTCAAAAGATCATTCATAAAGATTGCTATTTTTCCTCTTATGGTAGAATTTTTCCTTTTTGACTATGTCTGTCATACTTGCATACCTTTTTATCTGAATCCAATCTATTTCATTGCAACATACATACATATTACATTGATCCCATAAGACTCATTTTTTACCATGTTCAAACTGGTTTGAAAACTCAACACTTCATAAGAATAAGAAAAGTCAAATGTTATCATTATGCCTTTATTCAATGTGTCTCAAATTAAAATGATTTAGAAATAATAATGCCTTGTTAACTTGCTCCTTTACTCATCTAACTCTTTTCTTTTCCTCATTCACTATTTTGAAACCTCAACACTCCATTTAAATAAAAAAAATCAGAATCGTATTATTATTCCTTTATTTATTGTACCTTTTAAAATTACTTGTGAAATAACAATTCTAATTCTTGTTACCTATTTCATTACAGAATTAGAACCATCAGACGCCTCAACTTCCCGTAAAAAGATCCCAATAGACAGTTCAGACGAAGATGAAACACCGAACCCTGATGAGAGAGACACAGCCGGTCTTAGAAGACAGGGGCAAGGCATGCGACCTGCAAACCTTGGAGGGAACATGGGCAACTGGGAGAAACACACCAAAGGCATCGGTGCCAAACTGCTGTTGCAGGTATGTGAAACATAAGCTGTGTGTTATATTTAGATGTAAACTATGCTGAAAGAAATCATTATGTTTCAAAGACTGCAACTTATTTGACTTTGACATTGGATTGTTTATGAAATGAAAGACCTATGGGCTTATTACAAAAACTTAAATGCCCGTTAAACACTTGTTTAAATTGTCATTTAGTATGGAAAATGGAGTTAAAATGTTCAATAAGGTCCCTAATCTTTTGATTCTGAGAAAATACTTATATTATTATTAGTATGTGATTGTAGAGGTACATAATAATATTAAAGGTTATTTAATCCATTATAATCCCTAGTATTTTCTGTTATTATTCTTATAAAAAAGTATAAGACAGATTTTTCTTCATAGCATTTATAAAAGAGTAAAAGTATTTATTTTAAATGCCTCTACGAATTTTCCACAATAAAATGACTTCTTATTTTAACAGATGGGTTACCAACCAGGCAAGGGTCTGGGTAAAGACCTGCAGGGCATATCAGCTCCCGTGGAGGCCACAGTCAGGAAAGGCAGAGGTGCCATTGGAGCTTATGGACCAGAAAAGGCAGCTGTGAGTATTAATTAAATTGTTTATTATTGCTGTATGTGATTTACGTAAGTTTTATTCAAAATATTTATCATGTACTTGTCTAAATTAGATGAGACTTTGATAAATAAAACATTACATAATTTTCATTATGTCCGTCCAGCAGTGGACGTCTTTCGGCTGAAACGAACGAATGTTATTACAAGAAAAAAATATACTATCATGAAATCCATTAAACTGTGTTAAAAGTTTTTTATACTTCTTCAAACAGCTTAAAGCCAAGAAAGAAGAAGAGCGCCGTTTGAAAGAGAAAGAAGAACAGGAGAAAGGGACGACAGAGAAAGCATACAACTGGAAGAAATCCCACAAAGGGCGGTACTTCTACAGGGACGCCGCTGACGTCATACAGGAGGGGAAACCAACTTTGCACACTATTGCCACGTAAGATGATTTATTCTTTTTTACTATATTGATAAAATATGAATGATGGCTATCGTTTTTGCGTTCACCAGTTGGCGCCTCCGGCGAAAAAGATTCTGCCTTTGGCGCCAACTGGGGAACAAAAATGCGACAAACAAATAGCATTAATCAACTATAAAAAAAGTTTAGTAACAATTTTTTGTACAAATTACTAATAGTCCCGATAACCTCTCGTGCTAAGCTAAATAAGCTTGTGTTAGGACCTGTTTCACCACAATAACCGGTTCGAACCCGCGTTCCTCGGACCTATCTATTGGATTGCTGACTATCCATGTTTTAAAATATGATGATACTTTTTACATATTTGTTTTTTTATTAATCAACTCTAACAAAAAAAAAACAGTTCAAAAGTGGCATTAAACTAATTTTTATTCTTTATTCCCATCACAGGAGCGAGTTATCCCGCGTGCCCGTAATCGACATGACAGGCCGCGAGACGCGCGTGCTAAGCGGTTACCACGCTTTGCGAGCCGCCGCGCCGCGCTTTGAACATGAACCTCGAAGGAAGTGCAGCAACTTTACTGCGCCGCAGTTGGCGCATAACCTGGCTCTGATGCTGGACTGCTGTGAACAGGTGACTAAAGACAATTTTAAATAACTTAAAAATAGAACTGCCTTAATAGAAATTTGTCTTTGTCTTTTGTCTAAGACGGGGATTGAACCCACGTCTTTCGCTTGCCGGTTCAAGGGTTGGTACATACATACCCAATGCGTACATACCCAACATTGATGAAACAAACTTCTTCTCATTTATAATTTTCAAATTAATTTGAGATGCAACTCTTAACGCTAAAAATTAAATAACTAAACAAATATTATTTTGAATTTATTTGAAACGCAAGACCAGTTGGCGCCTCTGTCGAACTGCTTTGATAAAGGCGCCAACTGGTCTTTTACAAACTTTGCCGACTCTTTAAAAAAAAGGAAAGGAAAAAAGAAATGGCTTAACAATACATTGGTTCAATAGTTGTGTGCTATACAATACAATTAACATAGATAGTGAGAAACGGGCGTCTATACTAAATAGATACCATTTAGTTAGATAGCATAAGCTGTTTTACAGAGAACCAGTACTTTCAATGACGTTAATTTTATTCTGTAAGTAATTAACGGATTCAATTTCAAAATTTCTTCTTATTATTCAAAAGGACTGCACACCTTGTCGTTTGAATAATTTGTATTAAAAATAATTTACTTGTTACAGGATATTATCCAAAACGCCCGCGAACTCCAATCGGCAGAAGACGAGATTGTAGTCTTAGAGCGGGATCTAGAAGAATGCGACGGGAAGTTAAAAGAGCAGGACGAAGTGATCGGCAAAGTGCAAGGGATAATAGAGAGAGTGCAAGCGCTGAACAGACCTGACGTATCGTTGGAGACTGCTCACGACGTGCTGGCTGATTTAAAGGTACTTATCTTTATTAAAAAACACTATTTTTATTAATAAAAATACTGTATGTTTTAGGTTGTGATGATATCCATATAGGTCTGTATTAATTCCCTAGGTGTCAATCGGGATCCACATTGCGACTGATTTTTCAAAGCCGTAATCTAACAAAAAAACTTTGACATTTACATGACGCCCCAGGTGGCGCCATCAACGTAAAAAATTGTGTGTGGAACCCTATTCTCATTGGATCAAAACTTTTGTGCTATATGCTACGATTCTGTACAAGTAAAAAAAAAGTATTTCGAATGGTTAAATAGAACATGCCACCAGTCGTGGACAGTTTTTTAAAATCCTTGTTAGATTTTAATTCATTCTTAACATTTTTTTTTCAACAGGACGCCTACCCAACCGAGTACGACATGTTCGGCCTCGGCACCATAGCTGGCAACCTCGTCAGTCCGCTGCTGAGTGCGCTGCTAGCGACATGGCAACCCTTAGAGAACCCTGAGGACCCTATACCGACCTTCCTGAAGTGGAAGAAACTGCTGACGGACGAAGCGTACAACAGTCTGCTGTGGCAACACTACGTGCCGCATATTAGTACTGCTGCAGAGTAAGTTATCTTTGTTTGTTTTCAAATTAAGTGGCGCAAAATATTCCTATTTCATAAGCATGTTTTAGGCTGTAATAAAATAACAAAATACCCTATCTGGGGGCACGGCAGTGCCCCCACCAAGTCGAGCAAAAAAGCGGCACGGCCGTACCATCCTTTTCTCGAAGCAATTCAGGCCATTTTCGACTGCCTGTAAATTCGTTGTGGATAAAACTAGAAAGCTGAATTTTCATTAGCTATGCAGGCATTGTAAAGACACGGTATATTTAAAATTTCATTCAATTTGAACCAGTAGTTTAAGAATTATAACGGGTCAAAGTTACTTAATTTTGTCACTCACTGACTCACTGACTGACTCACCGATCATCAAAACTCTAAGGCACTTCTAGCAGACCTAGAAGCTTCAAATTTGGAATATAAGTAGTGTTTGGTGTATGAATCAAGGAAAAACTAAAATATTTGGGGGCACGGTAGTGCAACCGCCAAGTCGAGTAAAATTTTTCAATTTCGGTCCAGTTTTCTAGATACATAACTGCTGTCTACAAAATACAAAAAGAAATGAGATCCCATCAAAAACAATACTTGTCAAAAAAACCAAGTCTCGCAACTCAGTTGTTCTACGGTAAAAAGTTGTGAGATCCATGTAATACCAAGTCCAGGCCAGGAAATCTTTAACGTTTTACATAAATATATTGACTTGGCCATCGCATGAAAACACGTGTAAATTAAATTATTTAGTGCGATGGCCAAGTCAATAATTTATGTAAAACGTTAAAGATTTCCTGGCCTGGACTTGGTATTACATGGATCTCACAACTTTTTACCGTAGAACAACTGAGTTGCGAGACTTGGTTTTTTTGACAAGTATTGTTTTTGATGGGATATACTTTTTGCGAAGTCAAAAGAAGAATTCTTGAGAGAGAGTTACCATCATATTCATATAATGTTGTTGTTGTTTGTCGAGGCTGAACGTAGAAATATTATTTATATTATTGCTTAAATGAGGATATGGATTTTGAATAAATAATCACTGTCTCAATTTGATGTGGGTGATCCTATTTGCGTTCACCAGTTGGCGCCATTGGCGAGTGACAGAACTTTGTTCGTTAGAGGCGCCAACTGGTGACTATAATTTTAATAGTCGTATCGTTAAAAGCGCTCACCACTTGGCGTCAATTTTATAGCCCTAGCAAGTAAAGCAGCAAATGATAATATGATCGTACTTATCAATGGTGCCAACTGAGAAGTGCAAGCAAATGCCTTTATTTCGTGCACATCGCGTCAGTATTACCCAGGAACAAAAGGCTTCAATACTCAAAAATCTACTGCAATAGAGGTGGTATGGTAACTGATACTAGATAAACTGCCTTAGTTACTTGGATTAAAGTTCATTATTCCATCCATTGTTCCAGAGCATGGAACCCCCGCATCCCAGGCCCGATGCTCCGAGCTTTAACCAGCTGGTCGGCAGCGTGTCCCGAATGGGTGCTGTCAGCTACGGCGTCCCGCTACATCGTCCCGAAGATATTAGCGGCGGTCCGCGCGTGGGACCCTACGGGAGACACGCAACCGCTGCACCAGTGGATACTGCCGTGGCACGATTTGGCTGGTGAGTTTTTTTCTAGATTAAATACATAAATTGTGCTATGTCTTTTGTGTATTTTTATGTTTTCTTGTTTTGTGATTTATTGTTCCAAATGTTAGTATGGTGTGTGATTGAATACCATAATCAAGTGTTTATATCTTTACTCGTCGCGTCGTCGTCTTGTCTCTATAGATTTACTTACTTTGGAGCCAGATAGCTACTTAGGTTTGGAGCTTATTGCCTGAGGTATGGGAACGGCACAGGTTGTTTTTGAGGCGTTACACTTCAGATTATGCTTCATAATATGACAATGTCACCCCTCCCATACCGCACCCATACCTCAAGCACTGATTGAGTAAGCCTAAGCGCAGACCACATATTTTTAGTTGGTCGATAGTTTAATCGGGCAGTTAATCACTATGGGCATTGGGCATGTATGGAAGTGCGCATATTACACCGCTTTGGTATCGGCCAATTCTTCATCCCAACTAATATTATAAATGCGAAAGTAACTCTGTCTGTCTGTCTGTCTGTCTGTTACGCTTTCCCGCTTAAACCTCGCAACCGATTTTGATGAAATTTGGCATAGAGATAGTTTGAGTCCCGGGAAAGAACATAGGATAGTTTTTATCCCGGTTTTTGAAACAGGGACGCGCGCGATAAAGTTTTTCTGTGACAGACAAAATTCCACGCGGGCGAAGCCGCGGGCGGAAAGCTAGTACAAAATATATATCAAAATCAGGCCCAACTATTGGCTAACTAAAAGTCTATAGATCTCTAGGCTCAATCTGCGCCTAGGCTCAAGCGCTAGAACTTTAGTTGTGACAGTAAACATTATTCCTCCATCCAGGCGAAGCCCTAGCCCGCGGCACGTATCCAGCGATCCGCTCGCGGCTCGCCACCGCGCTCGGCGCCTGGCATCCAGCCGACGCGTCCGCGCGGACCCTGCTCGCCGCCTGGCGCGCCGCCTGGGGCGGAGCCCTAACCGCCATGCTGCACCAGCACGTCGTGCCCAAGCTGGACCACTGCCTGCAGCACGCGCCGCTGGACCTACTCGGCGGCAGCAACAGTGAGTATACGAAAGTACTGTAACTGTACTGTGTGACTGTAACTGTACTGTGTCACTGTAACTGTGTCTCTGTTACTGTACTGTATTACGATAACTGTACTGGCGCACTAGTAATAACCGTAATACAGTAGTAATAGCCGCCATGCTGCACCAGCACGTCGTGCCCAAGCTGGACCACTGCCTGCAGCACGCGCCGCTGGAGTTACTCGGCGGCAGCAACAGTGAGTATACGAAAGTACTGTAACTGTACTGCATTACAGTAATTGTACTGTGTTACTGTAGCTGTACTGTGTTACTGTAAATGTACTGTGTCACTGTAACTGTACTGTGTCTCCGTTACTGTACTGTATTACTATAACTGTACTCTGTTACTGTAACAGTACTGTGTTAACCCGTATCATCCCAGTGATCCATTTTTGGATCGGTTAATTAAATATTTTTTAATTAAAGTTGCATTAACGCAGCCATTGTTTTTTCTTTATATTGGCAGCACTGACAGTTCTACCGCTCTAATCAATCGGTCAGATTTTTGTTCACGCGCGCAAATAATGCATTTTTATGAGCTTAATTTTTTTGTTTTTCGTGAAAAAATGTCTCGTCGACAAATGTAAGTATTTTATAATTTCTAATATGTTGACAGCTTTTGTTTTATCGAGTTTTTATCAAATATAGGTTCAGATACCATATAATAATGCAGTGAAATATAAACATAGGGTATTCGCATATAATTTTTACATTTTACTATACCGATCCATTTTTGGATCAGTAGGATAATATGGAGATGAGACATTCTATAAACTTATGTAATTGTTAGTAATAATTTTTCATTTATTTTGTTGTAGATTGTCGGTAAATGAGATCGTATCATATCTAGAGAAAGTCGATGATGTGTTGTCAGCGAATGTTTACATAACACCCCCAGATTATTACGACAAGAGCGATGAAGATAGCGGCGATGAGGAGTTTTCAAATATAAATCATCTATCTAGACATAAACTTTTAGCACAGGCTGAATTTAGGGCTATTGTGTCATCCTAAAACGATTTAGATGCCATAGAAGACGTTCCAAATGAGCCATTATCAGATACACCACTACAACCACCTCCACCGAAAAAGAAATGTCCTGCTTCCCGAAAATGGAAGAAAACAGATGTCCCTGAAAAGGCAGTGTCAGGTGGCTCTGACTTTTAGAACATCTTGATAGTCCGGTACAATTTTTCGATCATTTTTTTGACGCGGAAGTGTTCGAACTGATTCGCTCTGAAACTGAAAATAATGCAATTCAAAAAGGGTATCATCATTTCAAAGTTACAACTGAAGAAATAAAGCGTTGTATAGGGATTCTTCTGTATACAATAGTGTTGCAAGATATCGCATGTACCTACTGGGAGCATAGTATCGATTGCAATTTTCAAGGTGTGGCAGCTGCTATGCCTAGAAACAGATTTGAAGAACTGCCGCGATTCTTTCACGTTGCTGATAACACTAACTTGGCCCCATAGGATAAGTTCGCAAAAGTTCGTCCTTTATGGAATTTACTCAACAAATAGATGGCTATAGTATTACTCTGGTGATAGAAATCTAAGTATTGATGAGTCGATGATTCCATATTTTGGAAAACATGGAACAAAACAACATATTCATGGAAAACCCATTAGATTCGGTTATAAGAACTGGTCTCTTTGTAGGTACTCGTCTTGGATACTTGATTTATCAAGGGGCAAGCACAGGAAATACCCACCCAGAACTCGGTGTAGGTGCTTCTGTAGTTTTAGATCTTATATCTAAATTGCCACCTGGAACTTACAGCTTTTACATGGACAATTACTTTACGTCTTATACCATTGCTGGATAAAATGAAGGCATTAGGACACGATGCGACAGGAACTATAAGTGTTCCTCTGCTTTTCACTCAAAATAATGTGTAAAATATATTATTTTGATATGTATCTTACTTATAATATGTGATTTTATTGTTTAATAAAAATATACGATTATAATAATACGATTTTTTATAAAAACCTTGTATTATTTACAATCATCTTCCTAAATAATGCAAAATTAATACAGTGGCATATCTTCCTACTGTTCCATTTTTGGATCGGTACTGAAACTGAAAGACAGAAAGCTGATTATTTTTTTCTTATACATATTATTGTTCAGTAGGTTACTAACATGTAGTACTATAAATTTCGTTAAAATCGAATCAGCTTTTGGGTGCTTGGGAAGATACGGGTTAATGTAGCTGTACTGTGTTACTGTAAATGTACTGTGTCACTGTAACTGTACTGTGTCTCTGTTACTGTACTGTATTACGATAACTGTACTGGCGCGCGACTTAGCAGCACTAGTAATAACCGTAATACAGTAGTAATAGCCGCCATGCTGCACCAGCACGTCGTGCCCAAGCTGGACCACTGCCTGCAGCACGCGCCGCTGGACCTGCTCGGCGGCAGCAACAGTGAGTATACGAAAGTACTGTAACTGTACTGTGTGACTGTAACTATACTGTATTACTGTAACAGTACTGTGTTACGGGACTATTCCCACCTCTCGTTCCCACCGCTGCAACTCGTGTATGGCCAGGATCTACAGCTTGACCACCAATAAAAACTCAACCTCAAGTTTGTCCCGGGAGAAAATCAGAAGAACACAGGGGGAGTTCGAAGTTAAGGTTCGACTGCCCTCCATTGCGAAGCGGATGACACAAATGATGACGTACGCGCGGACCCTGCTCGCCGCCTGGCGCGCAGCCTGGGGCGGAGCCCTAACCGCCATGCTGCACCAGCACGTTGTGCCCAAGCTGGACCACTGCCTGCAGCACGCGCCGCTGGACCTGCTCGGCGGTAGCAACAGTGAGTGTACACGGGTGTTACTTCGATAGTGAGTGTAGTGGAAGTTTATAAATGGAAAGAGTGGACTGTATGAAATTAATTATCTATTCGGTATAAATTTACAAGGTTATCGAGACCGTTTTATGCAAAATCGTTGAAGAGAGTGCGTCAGGATCGTCTTCTTAGATGTTCTCGTTCGTTCGCCGAACGCTCGCCGCTCCCTCCGGTCACGCCGCCCGCGGGCAATGTCCGTAAGTAGACAACGGGTGTACTGTAACTGTGTCACTGTAACTGTACTGTATTACTGTAACAGTACTGTAACTGTACTGTGTCACTGTAACTGTACTGTGTCACTGTTCCTGTACTGTGTAACTGTAACTGTACTGTGTCTCTGTTACTGTACTGTATTACTATAACTGTACTGGCGCGCGACTTAGCAGCACTAGTAATAACCGTAATACAGTAGTAATAGCCGCTATGCTGCACCAGCACGTCGTGCCCAAGCTGGACCACTGCCTGCAGCACGCGCCGCTTGACCTGCTGGGCGGCAGCAATAGTGAGTATATTTATTTATTTAAACTTTTATGCCAAAATAAATTTGTACATAAGGCGAAATTAATGCACTAAAGCATTCTCAGTATACACATGTGTATTGTAACTGTACTGTGTTAATGTAACTGTACTGTATTACTGTAACAGTACTGTGTCACTGTAATTGTACTGTGTCACTGTAACTGTACTGTGTCTCTGTTACTGTACCGTATTACGATAACTGTACTGGCGCGCGACTTAGCAGCACTAGTAATAACCGTAATACAGTAGTAATAGCCGCCATGCTGCACCCGCACGGCGTGCCCGAGCTGGACCGCTACCTGCAGCACGCGCCGCTGGACCTGCTCGGCGGCAGCAACAGTGAGTATACGGAAGTACTGTAACTGTACTGTATTACTGTAACTGTACTGTACGGTACTCGGCGGCAGCAACAGTAAGTGTACACCCCGCCCGCAGCTAAAGCCTGGTCCGTGAGCACGTAGAATCCCGTCCAATGACCCCAAGCTACCCATCCTTATCGCTCGCGCGTAATTATGTTGCTATCGTGCTCGCACACTCACTGCGGGTGCCAGACGTACAGTCGCGACAGCAATAAAATTACGCGCGAGCGATAAGGATGGGTAGCTTGGGGTCATTGGACAAAATTCTACGTGCTCACGGACCGAGCTTTAGCAGCGGTGAGCCGCCATGCTGCACCAGCACGTCGTGCCCAAGCTGGACCACTGCCTGCAGCACGCGCCGCTCCAGCTGCTCGGCGGCAGCAACAGTGAGTATACGAAAGTACTGTAACTGTACTGTGTGACTGTTCCTGTACTGTATGACTGTACCTGTACTGTGTCACTGTAACAGCACTGTATTACGATAACTGTACTGTATTGGGATGCCCGGGCTGACACGGGCTATGCTAGGGCAGGACTGGGGCAACACTAGACGGAGCAATCTTTTACCATTTTCTAATAAAGTAATTTCTCACTAAATAACCATCATCTGGACCCTGATAATAGTATTTTCTCCAAAATGCTCCTGTCAAGGTTTGAGGTTTTTTTAATATAATATTTTACAAAATTGTTTTCACGAGTTGGCGCCACTTGTAAGTTTAAGTTCCTGTCGAATGTGGTTTAGACAATGGCGCCAACCGGTGAGCGCTCAAGCTGTAGGAAGACTTGCATTTGCACTAACCAGATTTACAAAACTGCTTTCACCAGTTGGCGCCATCCTATCACTCGTCAGTGGTAAGCGCAATTAAAAAACCCAATTATGCCAAGTTTCCAATACATAACCTTTTCGTCTTGTCCCCAGCGGCCTGGCTGTGGTGCGTGGACTGGCTGGAGTTACTAAGAGCGCCAACTAGTGAGCGCAATTAGGAAACCCTTAGTTAATTATATCTAGTTTCCAATACATAACCTTTTCGTCTTGTCCGCAGCGGCCTGGCTATGGTGCGTGGACTGGCTGGAGTTGCTAGGGGCGCCAACTAGTGAGCGCAATTAGGAAGCCCTTAATTAATTATACCAAGTTTCTAATACAAAACCTTTTTATTTCGTCCCCAGCGGCCTGGCTATGGTGCGTGGACTGGCTGGAGTTACTAGGGGCGCCAACTGTGGCGGCCATAGCGTCGCGCGCGCTATTACCGCGCTGGCTCGCCGCGTTGGCTGCCTGGCTGAATACCAACCCGCCTCACGCTACCGTGCTCACCTCGTATACTGATTTTAAGGTGAGTATTTCACTTATCTGCCCACGTTAACTTATTTAAAAATGTTTTAGTAGTAGAATGTGTTTCTTTAATTGGCTAATGTTCTAATACTATCTTCCTGCACATTTATGTACAATTAAATGCTGTTGAAACATTGTTAAACAAATAAAATAAAATCATCTCAGCCATAGGACATCCACTGCTGAACATAGGCCTCCCCAATGCTTTCCATGTTGCCCGGTTGGTAGCGGCCTGCGTTCAGCGCCTTCCTGATACCATTATGATGTCGTCGGTCCACCTTATGGGTGGACGTCTCACGCTGCGTTTTCCAATACGCTCGGCCGTCAGTTCTGCGTACTATGTGCCCTGCACAATGGGGATGTTGCCTGGGTTAAAAAGCAAGAGTTTTAATTAGTCCGTCAGTTAACTTATAAAAAAATACTCTACACGTATTTTTCACTTTTTCAAACTAATGAAAATTTAAAGAGATAAAGCGCCCCAAAGTTCATAAGAAGAGGCCCGTGACGTCAACGCTTGCTTAAAAATGCCGCACGTTGTGACGTCGTGCGCAACTTCAACGCACCATAACTATGTAATTATTTGTTAGATTGACAAATAAAAATATATGTGTCCAATATTTTTTGATATTAAACATTACGGACTAAAAAAAATTTTTTAGGCAACTAGCCTATTGCCATTGCTACTTCAGCTTGCTAATCCGTCGGGCTATGTCAGCGACTTTAGTTCGTTTACAGAGTCATATATCACGTGACTAATCTGATATCTTTCCTAACATTGCAACTCAGGATTGCAGAGTAGTATCGAAATATAATATCGATTTCGTAGATCATTATGTCGGATAGAATATCTTTACCAAAGCATGTGACCTAGTGTCTGTAGCGGCCATACAATACAGCGCGCGTTATCTCAGACGAACGAAACCTAATTTTACCATATCCAGCGTCCCAGTTATTTTGTGTTTAATTCCTGTTCTAATTTAGGCTAAATTCTAACTCAATTTTATTTCACACAGAAAATGTTCCCCGAGGAAGTCCTAAAAGAACCAGCGGTGCGTGACGCGTTCCGAAAAGCACTGGACATGTTGAACCGAAGCACTGACATAGACTCCGTCGAACCGCCGCCCCCGCCGCGTTTCACCTCAGAACCGAAAGAAACTTCCAGAATCGCCGACGTTCTGGCCTCAACCACCCAGCAGAAAAGCTTCTCGGAGCTTCTAGAAGCGAGGTGCTTAGAACGGGGAGTGACGTTGGTCCCCATAGCTGGAAAGTCCAGGGAAGGCAGGCCGCTGTATAGGGTAGGGAATATGCAGTGCTATGTGATCAGAAACGTTGTTATGTACTCGGCAGATAACGGGCGGACTTTCGGCCCGATTAGTATGGATAGATTGTTAAGTTTAGCTGAGGATTGATGAATAAATATAATTTAGAAAAACTTGACTTTTATTATTTTCAATTATGAGCTAGCTAGTGTGATAAGATCTATGGTAACATAATGAAGATTTAAAAATATTCTAGTTTTTATGTCCACTCGGTCGCCAGTTGGCGCCCCTGACGAGAAAGGTTAGGTATGTCATTCGATAGTGGCGCCAACTGGTGAACACTTATAATAGTATACAACCACACTACTGTAGCACGGTATAACTAACTGTAGAGTTAAGAGATTAGGTGAATTCCATTTACGATCTTTGATACTGGGTATAGCGTTATTTTACCATCTAAAAAAAGAAATGGGTATCTAAAATTATAAATGAAATGAATAAATACAACTGCAACGATAAATTTATTAAAACAAGGGAAAAAAACGATTAAACCAGCTAAGACTACACTACTTTACTACATTAGCATGCAATCTACGTATATTACATTACGTATTTCGAGTTAGGTACTTTGTTACTGTTAGTTACATTTAAAAATACTATGGCATAACATAAATGGCATTATATTTTGCATTTGGCAAGAAACATTTGATTAAAATCTTAATAATTATTGAACACTTTATATTTGGAATTCATTTGAACAAACAATATAGCTTCTAAAGCCCGGTCTCCGAGCACGTAGAATGTTGTCCAATGACCCCAAGCTACCCATCCTTATCGCTCGCACGTAATTATATTGCTGTCGCGACTGTGCGACGGGCGCCCGCAGTGAGTGTGCGAACGCAACAGCAACATAATTACGCGCGAGCGATAAGGATGGGTAGCTTGGGGTCATTGGACAACATTCTACGTGCTCGGCGACCAGACTATACCATTAAGTTTTTGTTCTATTTCTGTTAATAAGTCACTTGACTTTCCCCCACCCAGGTACAAAATAGCAGTAATTAATTATTATAGTTCTAATAAGTTAGAGGTAGTTAGTACAATACTACATTGACTGATTAAAATACTATTGATTTATTTAAGGTACAAGTAGCAGCGGTCAAAAAACCGCATTGACTCAATACTTATTTTGTACAAAGCTAAGTAACTGATTTACATACCAAATTGTGTTAGTGACTATTACTAACTACTGAGTCTACATTATTATACTTTGTACAGTTTCTACAGGGTCTATTGCAAATAAAGTATAGGGAGGTACAAACGACGGCACATCCAATTAAACTGTGACATCTAAGTAGTTGTAATACGTACGATATTGCAGCGATATTAGTACTTACTTAAAGCTTAAAGTAAGTAGGTATAGATAGATTGATGTGCCGGCGACTGTACGATGAAGCCTACCAATGAATGTAATACCCTTCATTTGATTTTGTTCACTGGGATGAACATTCAATTGAAAAAAATAATATGCCGAGTGCATACGTCTTAATTTCTGGTAAGTTTTTTTTTTCACTAGATAATTTACTTAAGTTTTGGTAGAAAAATATTTTTATGTGCTAGTCACAGTTTGAAAGTGTTAATTTTAGCCAAAATGCCGGCCATAGCGAAGACCAGGCTTTAGTGTCAAGATGTTTATTCAAGTTTTACATGTTTTTTATTATAATTGAGTAATGACAGTGGTTTTAACGTATTGCATAGTGTTCATGCTTAATAACTTGATTGATTTACAATGCTCATTTAATAAATAAGCCATGTTATACCAGGTCAAAGTCGAGTGTTCATCCCAGTGAACATTGCCAAATTACTAATAATCTTTGATTGTTCATCCCAGTGAACGTTGTCAAATAGGCTATGAAACGTTTATTTTTGCTTAATTTTATTTCAGTGGACTAATTTCTTTATTTAGAGTATTTTTTTATTTTGTTTGGGATGTTGGCAGCTTAATACTGTATATTGCATGATATGTAATATCAGAATAATGTTTTGTTACTGGTAAAAGTGGACATAATTGTTTTCTAAATTTTCATGCAAAAAATTACATATTTTAATTTAGCGGTTGTTTGTAGATTCAAAGTTTGTAGTTCCAAGGAATATTTTTGATTAAAATAATTTTTACTTTTTTATTTAAACCCTGAAGAATATATTTTATAAATGTGGGAGCTGTTTTTTATTATTTAGTGCGACTTGTCCACTTTTAAGTTACATGAACAAAAAATTATGATTTTTTTCTTTAAAAACATTAAACATTGTTTTACCTCAACGATCACACAAAATTGTATGGTAATAGTTACTTTCTTACTATTTTGTGCACCAAAAAGGGTTTAATAATATAAATTTTACTTCTTATATGAATAATTGTTTTAATTTAATGCCGCTACCCTAAATTGGCAATGTTCACCCCAATGAACAGTTAAAATTCTCCATATATTTGGCAGTGTTCATCGGGATGAACATTGTTTTTTTTCTATTTGGTGAAGTTCCGATTTTTTATATATTTTTTTCTGACCTATAAATAACCCTAAGAACATAAATCCGACGATGTATTTTTATTTTTTGATAAATAATGAGTCTGCCAAATTAAGGGTTAATTAGTATTGCACGCTCAAGTCTTCGGCGTGTATTTATTATTTATAAGTACAGATCAATGAATACCATGCTTTTGAATGTGGAGTAGGTAGGTTCATACAATAGGTGCATATACTACAATCTTTCCATCCCACTATAGGTTTAAGCTACATGTTATTTACTAGGTTGGAATTGGAATTAATTTACTTACATTCCTTCAGGTTGAAATAATCCGGGCATACCTACGATGCATAAAGTGGTAACTAGGTAAACTTATCTGTACAAATGAACCTACCTGAAATATTTTTTTTTGTATCTCTATTTAATATTAGGTTCAAGATAATCTTGGCAACTAAAACATTCTAATTCGAAGATTCCATTTTTCCTCAAACAAACCTCGTTTTTCTAAACCCCGTATTCTTAGTGCTCAAGTAGGTAAATACAAATAAATCACCTTGAACGAGGAGATAGCGTAAGCGAATTATTATCTTATCAAGTTGTAAAGTGAGCTGAGTTTTCTTCAGACTTTGTTTAAAGATCTTTGGCTTGCGCTAAATCTGTCTCAAGCTGAAATATCTTATAAATTGACTAAGACGAGGTTTCAATTTAAAAAGTCTTAAGACCATGCTGGAACCGATACGCCCTCATGCACTGGATAGCGTTAGCAACACCTAGCGAGAAGTTGCAGAGTGAGAGCGAATAGTTGATGGGCCTGATGACGAGGCAGTAGCGGGTCCAAATCAGGCCTGTGGCTGCGAGGGTCGCGGACTGAGACGTCGACACCTTATCTAATGGCCGACGGAAGTCGTCTATGGACGTCAAGACTAGGGCCTGGAAAATCAAAATGGTGGAGGACTTGGAGGCGATGATTGAAAAAAAAACAGATAAGTTTGTCAGATTCTACTCTCATATTTACATATTGTGCTAGTTGTTAACAAAAACTCTTAAAAGGAACCTATTACCTACAATGTTGCTTAGCTTTTTACGTCCTAGGAATCGAACCCAAAACGTTGGAGCAGTGTCTTAACCCTATGCGAAATCACGGAGACAAGAACAATTAGTGAAAGAGACGAGAGAATTGTTTAATAAACAATATTTAATATCGTTTTAAAAAAAAAGTGTTAATGACATTTATATTTTTTCGTAAAAACTAATTCCTTTATGAATAAAGTCAAATTTTGCATACCTACCTGCTTGCCATCCAATACACCCAATCCATGTTTGGTTTAGTAAAATTATAGTTAGTTGAATGGTATGAGTTAAGAATTCAATAGGAATTTTGAAATAAGTATTAGGCTATTCTTTACTTTGCTTACTGTAGGCACTTACTTAAGAGTAATAATCTAATTTTAATATTAAATAATTTAATTTATTTGTAGAATATTTAATGAATGAAAAACAAGATTCCTATTGGTATTTTGATAGGAATTAAAACGATTTATGACAGAAGTGAAAAGATTAACAGATTCACATTAAAACCGAGTTAGAAAAACGTCACTAATTAGTAGAAACCCAAAATGATTTAGTTAAAAAAAGCAATGAACAAGGAAGTCTTAGAAGAAACGAGGAAGAAATAAGAGAATAATGTCATTAAATAATAAATATATTTTGCACTTGTAAAAGGTATTACAAAAATAAACAATATTTTTACAAAATATATATTTTAATGTGTCATTTGATTTACAAAGGTATGTTTTGTATACCCGCATGTTACTAGAGATGGGTAGTGGGTAAAAACCCATTTCACCCGATTGGGTTAAAACTGGGTGATTTGGGTAAAAACCCGGTTTTTACCCATTATCACCCATTCTGGTGGGTGAAAACAAAAATAGCGTTTTTTTTAAGTGAGAAGTGGAATTTGTTGCTAAGGGGGCGTTCTAGTGTTACGTAATGCAATCTGGGGGGAGAGGAGGTCTTGAAAAACGTTACAATGCGTTACAGTGGCGGAAGGGCGGTTCGATTTCAAGTTTTTAAGTAGAAGTACTTTGTAGTTGGTGTTGTTATTTGTAACTTTATACCGTAATGTCATCAAAGAGAGCCCCCCCCCCTCCATGTCCTTGCCATGATCACAAATTATTGTGTTCCTACTAAATTTCTTCTAAATTGGTTCAACGATTCTTGAAATAACACCATTTTATAAAATAATTGGTCACATCATCATAACGTGATCAATTTTACGATTTTGCCACGATATAAATGCATATTGGTGTTAAATTTGACTTATTACTTATTAATCAATAAACTTAAATGAGAAAAATTCAATAAAAATAAAGAAAAGATACTAATTGAAATAATTATAAAATTATTTGTTTTCACCCGGTGTAAACACCCACGGGTGGAATGAAACGGGTTTTTATTGGGTTTTTACCCTCATGAGGGTTTTTACCCGGGTGGAAACCCATCTCTACATGTTACTAGAATTACCTACACTGTTTTTATATTTATATACGATGCAAGAAAAGAAAAAATATGAGAATATAGACAGAAGGCTGAATTCAGGGCCAATTTTAAACAGTTAAGTACCTATACTTATTAAAACTCGGCCTGTGTAATTAAGATTTAACATTACATTGATACATTCATGTTTTTCTTTCCGGCAATGTATAAAATTAGGCCTCAATTTAAAATAACTTTTTTTCTAGGTCTTTAGTTTTTAGACCAAATAAAGTTTCCAACCCTTAGAAAAATCTCTTAATAGAATTCTTTTCTTGCATCGGGCACAAACTATCATCATAAACTTGATGTCCTTACGTATCATATCACAATAGCATGGAACAACCACTTACACCTTAATTTAGAGCACCGAATAAATTAAATAACTTCTTAGAATTTAGAAAAGCCGTGATAAATACGATTTTATAAATTAGCTCTACCTACTTTTACTATATTAAACCCAGGTTGATGAGGCTGATTGAAGAGACGGGGTATTTGTTTTTAAAACAAGATAACTAAATGTTACTGTTTTATAATTCCCCCTTTTAGTGTAATACAATATAAGTAGAGCGAATACCTATCTATTTATCACGTTACTTTTAGCAAAAACGTTAACAATTTGAGTCTCAAATTTAATACTACGTAATTTAGTCCGAAATATGTTTCGATAGATTAGCATTAATCAATAATGGGCCTGCGCGATATAATTCGCGCAATATTGGACGAATGACGCTATAATCATTAACTCTATCTAAACAATTTTTCTTAGTTTTCGTTAATATACTAACGAAATATAGTTCACAAATTGTTAAATTCAAGGTTTCCGAAAAAATTGTGCCCAAAGAAATCTCCTATCGAAAAACAGTACAAGTTGGTATTACGCTAAAACCACATTTTTATAAAAGTGTGCTACTTGAGCGCGTGTATAAGTGGTTTGTATTCTAAAAATAAATAAGACACTTACTTTAAATACCCATTGAGATTGATTTTCTAGCCTACACAATATTTAACAAAATTGTCTATCCCCTTTATAATCTAAGTGTAGTGCTGGCTACATACGATTTTGGTGCTATTATAAATATATTTCAATGCCTTATAACAAATTTTGGCACTATACCTAACCATTTTGCGCTAAATTCTTAACAATCAACAGATAATAAGCGAACAGCAACCAAAATCGTATGATAGCTTTAGGCTTGTTTATTTTTCAGAGACTGCTGGTGTTTGAATGCCCTACCTATCTGGTATAAATTGGTTATAGCTACGAACACATTGACCGCAAACAAACTGTAGTTCTTTGGGATGATTACAAGGGAGTACCGGGACCAGACGAGTCCGGTGGCTGCTAGGGACGCGGACTGGGGTATGGACAAAGTCTCGACAGGCCGATTCAAGTCACCCAACCCAGCTATCACCAAACCCTGAAAGTGTTAAGATGATGAATGAGAAACACACCTGGTGACCAGCCCCTTATTAATAAAAACATATGAAACCACTTTGGCTCACATTTATACTTTTAACATCTCATGGGCATCTAATCACTGCTAGAGATGAATGGGGATAAAATCAGTGGCGTAGCGTGGCTTTTCGCCGCCCGGGGCCGTCCGGAAATCCGCCGCCCTTTATTTTAATTATAAATATTTTAAAGTTTAAATATTATTGAATGGACTTCAGGTACACTATTCACCTTATTTGTTGAAAGTCAAAATAAACTACCACGCACTGCTTCAGAAGGAAAATACATTAAAGAGAAGCAATTGCTGGAAACCCACAGGAAGTTTGATTTTCTTAAATAGCTCAGCTTTATTATGTAACACTAGGTGTATAACAATAAACAATAATATCAAGTATTAAAGTATTTATTTGTCAATTGAGAGTAAATATTATCTTAAATTATATATGTATAGTGCTCATTGAACTTAGAACGAATAACATATGACTGTGCTTAATATTATTAAGGGTTGTACCCTAGCTAACCAGCGCCACCATATTTTTTCTTGATTACTTTTGTTATAGACCGAAATTAAAAAAGTGGTTTGAAAAATGTATAATATGTATCGAAGCTATTTTTTAAAATAATTTGTTTGAATTCATTAGATATTTGCAGCAAGTTACATATTTAATTACTGCTAAAAGTTACCATTTTAGCTAATTTTGAATTTCGAACTTGCAGAATATAATAAATACACGGTTTTAAAAGTAGCTTAGATATGGCTTTAACTATTTACAAACCACTTTTTTATTTCGGTTACAAGAGAAATCACGAAAGATTATCTGTGGCGCAAGTTTTAGAGGGGTAAGTAAGCTCCTTAAATATTTTTGTTACTATTACTTAAAAAAGTAGATTAAAAATGTACTCTTCGTGCTTTTTTCAAAGCAAAATCTTTTACACAATCGTCGATATCAAATTGTATCTTATTTTCAATTGCCAGTATAGCTAGATTTGTTAGTCTCAACGTAGACATAGTCGACCTTTTTTTTCTTGTTCATGCAATGTTTTTTTTCTTATCCGCCGCCCCCTTTCATATGCCGCCCGGGGCCATGGCCCCCCCTGCCCCCCCCAAGCTACGCCACTGGATAAAATAGAAGCTAGTGGTGTGTTTTTATGAATAAGGGGTATTAGAGTACATCAAAGGAGGGAAAATGTAACAATAACAAATGATGTTATAGGATTGTTTTTTTTTATGAAGGGAGAATGTAACACAAAATTAATTTTAGTTATCTATTTAGTTTGTGTCAAGTAAAATATCTGGATACAATAAAAATTGTTTTATAATTGATGCATAACATAAAGAGGTTTTAAATTAAATATTTTCCCTAGTTTGATATGATATTATGATGATGATTAAAAACATTCACAATCAATGATATCCATACAACCAAATAATGTTATGCATGATCAGTATCAGTTAAGTTTTTGAATGTTTGAAATTTTTTTATCTTCTTTTTTCAGAGCATCAGAAAATCCAAACATGCTCGTTCAAATTATTTATATTGGAAACTAAGCCCATACAAAATTTTGATGCATTTAATTTCAGATGCACATGCATAATTAATTTATATTCTTGGTCACGACAAAACGTGTTCTATATTATGATGTATTTAAATAAGAATTAATTGTGGCAGCAGCCGTTACTGTTTGTTGCCCTTAGCAAGGTCCCGGGGTAATAATAGCCTGACCTTGAAGATATCCGCATTGCAAATGTTACTTACCCATTTGAAGGCAGGGGCCCAGAAGAATATGGTTTTCGGACCTGGAATACATAGTGAATAGGTAGTTTAAGGTAGTATGATCTATTTATGGACATTAAGTTAAAGTAATTGCGTCTTAAATTTACCAGCTTCATGCTCCCATAGCGGACGTAGTTTGGAGGGGACGAATCTGTCGGCAGCTGTGACGGCTAATTTGTACACTTTCGACATTTTGCTGGATGAAAGCTTGTGGAACTGGACACTGGAGGGTTATGTAAGAGTGGAACTACTAATTTAGGTTCTTCAAATAATAAGAATTTACATCTCCACTCGAATCGGCCGTGACGAGACTGGTTGATTTGATAAGCGATTGATAAGGAAAATGACGTGTGAACTTGACGGCTGACATTGACAAGTATGGGACGGGGGTCTATTCTGCCCACACATCTTATAACGATAACGGTATTTATACATACGACAAAATTTGCAATTATTTATTTGTTAAAAAAATCAACAAACAAAAACTAGAAAGAAAAACATACTTTTTACTCATCTTTAGCAGCATATGCAGCACGTGTTTTGCCCTACAAAATCAGCAAAAACATTCAAACATTTTTGTAGGCAATTTTATTGATTGTTGAGATGTTTACCCGATAGCGTCAAATGTTATGTTGATTGTGTAAGACAAAACACCATTGTTAGCTGAATTTTGTTTTTTTGGTTCGATTTATATATCGATCCTATCTGATTTGCGTTTAAAACCTTTGGTGGACCGATATTCGACTGTAAATAAATGGTAGCATCACTATTTCTTTTTTTTTAAACATGGGCGCGGATGTCGTGTATGTGTCAGTGTCGAAGAATTTAATTTTCTTTGTTTATTTTACTTTTATTGACTTTTCTTATTTATTTTCGTAACTATTCTTCAAACTCATGGTTTATTTGTTTTGGACTACGTTTTGAATATGGGTACAAGCACAATGGGTAGCGATTTGCACTCAGATAAGCAGGATAAGCTTCTGAAGCTTCAAGCTCGTAAGAAGGAATTGGAGCAAATGCTCGCAGCCAAAAATGAGGAGCTATACAAGTTGTGCGTCCAAGAAGTTCAGCTGACGGGTATTATGCCCCCTGAGGCGCCTTTGAGCCCAGAAGTACCGCAGCGTGAAAGACTCGGGAGTGTGAAAAGTATCGATAGATCTACAGATGGGAACGATGTCCACGACGGCTCCGACACATCGTCTCGTCGCCTGCGAGCCGGTACTGGGGACCGCATGCTCGATAGCGATCAGAATGCACGCAAAAACCTTACACACAGACTATCCACTCCCTCCATATCGGGTATTTCGACTAAAAGTTCTCACTCACGACACATGAGGCGTCCAGAAACGAGCTGTTCCAATTTCTTCCCTTCGCCGCCTCAGGATCGAAACGCAGATACGTTTTCTATTCACACGTCGCACACATATCCTGCTTTAGCAGGTCGTCATGAGCCTACACCAGAAAATATGCACAATGATCTGCAAGGGCCCATGCATAGACACCATACAATGACGACTGAATATATGAATAAGATATACTACAATGGTGCTCCAGATGCTCATAATGTTTCCCGATTAAGAGAAACCCACTTTAGTTCTAGCCATCCTGACATTACCACCCATCACACTCATGGCAGTGTTGCTCCTCACCCAGTTCCGAATGGCATGCGTAATATACCGTTGCTGTATCAATATGCATCCCACTTAAAAGGTCAGAATCAACACCTGAGCGCTCTGCACCATCATCAAATGCAGGGACAGACCAAACGGAGACCAGAAGCCGTCCGCAGAAATACTTTACAGAGAACCCAAACTTATCATCTCACCTCCCACAGCGACTATAATCACCATCTAGAAAATATAACTGACAATTACCGGCCTCCAATGTCAGCGTACCAACACAGATCTCAACCGGATATCCAGGAACAATCTGATAGATTGCATTTACCTATAGAGAGAGTTGCAACCGTGCCCAACACACTGCCATTGCGGGAACGTAATGTTATTAGAAACCCGGTGCATATGCAGCAACTGCAAGTTTCAACTGATGACTACACTCGAGACGATAGGCGTGCGTACCCTGATGCCATGAGCCCAGTGAGCCAGCTCTCAGGGTACTCCCAATCAAACTTCGATACTGTGAGTATGAACAAGTTTTCACCACTCTCTCAAAATGACCTGAAAGTGAAGGAAAAACAATGGTACGAAACATCTTTAGATTCGCCAACGAAATCAGAAGCTCCTCTCTTGAAAAAGTCATCGAGCTTAAAAAGGACTTCTAGTATAGGGAACTCTCAAGCTTACGAGATAATGATCTCATCGGGTAGACATTCTGCGATGCAGAGTCCTAACCAAGTGCCTCATAGTCCGCCTGTTTTGTCTCCGAGTGCTGTATCACTTGATTCTCCGAAAAATTTGACAGTTATAGAGCAGGGCAAATGTATACCGTATAGAGAGGAGACAAAACCGTTTGAAATGTCAGATTTTTACAAATACTCAACAAAGTTTAGACAAGCGAATGCTCAGAAGCCTCCACCTGCCAATCCAGTGCCAAGTGTAAATAATGTGTACAACAAAATGCCTATGGAATTGCCCCCATACTCCCAGGACCATTGGCACGGACAAAATAACTAGTTTAAGTTTTTATTCTACCAGTTTATAATGTGTTCTGAATTCCTAGAATTCAAAGGATTCTTGAATCTTTGTTTTACTAACTTTATTTTAAGGCAACTTTTATTATATTATTTAATCTCTTAGTTAGCAATGGTACTTATGGTAGGCTGCTATTTATTACAGCCAATTAGAATAATTTGTGAATAAATCCTTATGTTGAACAAAAACAATATCAGCCTTCTTGCAAACAGAAAGATATTATGCTTCAGTAGGTATATGAAAATTGAGAATGATCTCTCCTTAAGTAAATAATTTTTCATTAAACCTACCCCAATAACTTCAAGGAAATGATTATTTCTTTTTAATGTTTGAAAATAAACTTTGTATATAACTATGTCAATTGAATAAATATTCAATAAATTTTAATGTGACTCATAGAGAAATCTAAAAAACTTATCATGTATTCAATTGAATTCCTTTTATCATTGTCTTTAAATGTAATGTTTTAAAATTTTAAATTATGTAACTTAAAAGTTACTGTAAACCTGGCTCTATTTACATAGTTACAACTGTGATAGCAATAAGTAAAATGATTGTTGATAAAATAAATATACATTATGTAATTATAATGACAATAAATTGAATTATAGTGTAGTAAAATATGAACCAGCCATTTATTATTTTTAATACAATCAATGTTTGCCTAATTAAGTACAATGCTTCGCCCACCGCTGGTTTTGTTGTGATAATTATTATACTTAGTATTTGTTTGTCCCAATATAATATGTATTGCAGCTTTTATATGTATAACTTGTGATTTAAATATTGCCGTTGTGATTTATGTTGTTTAAGCCTGGCACATTACTGGCGTGATGGTTACGCGACGTGAGCGACGAGCGCTATGTGAATATAGCTAGTAAGCGATAGATAGTTTCGTCCAAAGGACTATCGATTTTGTAATGGAGTTTCAATATTTTCCATTGATAGTCAAACTATCGATATAGTTGGGCAATATCTTTTATCTTTGTTTTAATTACGTCGAACCTCTACGTCACCAGTGTGCTAGTGGCTTAAATGACATTGACCAAGACTTCTGGTGTCTTTGTAACTAACTTTTATGTCTTTCTTAAAGCTATAAGTGGTAAAAGAGTTTACTAAAAGACTTGTATAATACTTGCCAAGCATCAAACCTCATTAACGATTGCCTTATATCGTCCATTTCAGCCATTTTTTAATGAAATAACCTTAGAATTAGTTTGTGTTATTGTCCTAGTTGATAGATTTGGAATTTAGTAGAAAATGTAGCAATAAAATTGCAACGTGCTGCAAAAGAGAGAATTTGAAATATTTTTGTATTATATTGTTTTATGTGAAGGTGCGGAAGGTACCTAGTGTTTACATCGTCTAATAAACGTATTATTAATTTTATGCTTTGTTTTCTTTACGAATTTCCCATAATGTTTACAGAAGAAGAAAAAGCGGTTATGTTTAAATTTTAATGTTTATTTGTTTACAAAGATGAGACTAGACAATATAGTTTGCGTTTGGTGTTTGCCTACAAAACTTTGAATTGAAAAATTTATCTCTTCCCTCCTCTTAAATTTAAAAGAGGCGAGAGATTGATAAACTTAAAACATTGAAAAATAAACTTAAATAGAAGAAGTTTAAAGTTTCCAAAGCTTTGCAGGCTGATTCAGTTTTAATTCTTCTTGTGCAACTTCTGTAACTTTACGAGGAGGTCGTGTAGTTGTAGAGATCTCTTGCCGGGGTTAAAGCCGCCATTTAGGAAGTTGTCATCGCCACCTATTGGACAATGCAAAATTAGACATTATTTTGTGTCTAGCTAGAGCGACGCAATAAGTAAATGTATACAGAATATACAGGCTGTCCCAAAAACAGTATCAATCGCAAGAAAAGCAGGCGTTTTCCTAATACGCATCAATGTCATCATTCCCATCATATGTTACTGAGTGCCCGGAAGAGACGGAAAAAAGATACTAAATTGTGATTGAAGGTCCAATCTTGACCTGTTAACTAGTGCGACACTTGATGCGACCGAAATAGGTTTATTACGACTCCAGCCAGTTGATCGGACCATTTGTTTGGAACAGTGTTTTCATTGTGTCGATAGATGGACTCGTACTACTATGGGACCTGTCTTATTGAGAAGGTGCAAGTTTTATCAAGCAAAGCTCGGACACTGTAAGCTTTATTTAGCCCATTTTTTGACTCTACATTCAAATTAACGTTAACTTCAAAGAAATACATGTAACTAAGTCAATGCAAAAATTTTACCAGCTCCACCAAGTTGTCCGTTGATGCAACCCTCGTCCCACATGTTGACGCATCGCTTGCCCGGGTTGAACCCGCCGTTCAAAAAGTTGTCATCACCACCTGAAGCGTGAGCACTAAGCTTAATTTTCTTTTGCTTTTTAAAGCATCGCCAAACATTTTATTTTTCTGTTTAACCCGAAAAGGTTAACTGGCAGAAAAGTGCCTTATGGCATTAAGATCCCCTTACGTAGCAATGTGTATGACAATGAATGAAGTAGGTATTTAACTTCGTCCTTTCCATTTACAAATGTTAAACGGTAACATTGAACAATCCTTACCAGCTCCACCAAGTTGTCCGTTAATGCAACCTTCGTCCCACATGTTGACGCATCGCTTGCCCGGGTTGAAACCTCCATTTAAGAAGTTGTCATCACCACCTTTTTAATGGAAAAGAGACAAGCTATGGTCATACAAGCCCATGGGTGTAGACTCAGATCATAGAAGGGAATAAATTCCCTTTCATTCCCATCTATGATCTGAGGGTGTAGATAACATAAGTACGAGTAAGTAGCTACACAAATTATTGGAGTCTAATCTACAAGCGCGACACGTTAGAGTTCCTTCATACGAGTTAATATTCGTACCACCCAGCAGACCAGACAGGCGTTTCTATGTGGTTTCTAGCTGTAAACGTTATGCTAATTCTTTTATCTAGTCACAAAAAAGTTGGTACCATACCAGCTCCACCAAGTTGTCCGTTGATGCAGCCCTCGTCCCACATGTTGACACATCGCTTGCCCGGGTTGAAGCCGCCATTCAAGAAATTGTCATCACCACCTTTTTAATGGAAAAGATACAAGCTATAATAGTCACACAAGCCTATAAGTGTAGGTACATAACTTGTACATTATAGGAATCTAGTATACAAGCGCGACACGTTAGAAGTTTCTTCATATTACCAGACCAGACGATCGAACATTATAAAAGTCTTTCCAGTCACAAAAAAGTGTGTACTATACCAGCTCCACCAAGTTGTCCGTTGATGCAACCCTCGTCCCACATGTTGACGCATCGCTTGCCCGGGTTGAACCCTCCGTTTAGGAAATTGTCGTCGCTACCTGCAACAATATAAGAACGTTTATAATCATTGCTACTACGCGAAACTATCCATGAAAATGAAATCAAATCGTATGAAGTTGAAACCTACTTGCCCTGAGGATCCTAAACGGTCTAATGCCCGTTTTCACCATCAATCCCTAATTTTTAAGTGACCCCTATGGTAACACAAACAGGAATTTTGTTTCCATAGGGGTCAGATTAGGGATTGATGGTGAAAACGAGCGTAAGCCTACTTTTTTACTTGGGTTGGGTTTTAATAAGACCAAGCGGTAGAGACACAGGGTAGATACATCCAGTCTAAACTGTATAATGCTTTAGTGGGTAGTTAAGGAAAGAGAGCCAAGTACCTATGTTGTAGAGATGGGTTTCCACCCGGGTAAAAACCCACATGAGGGTAAAAACCCAATAAAAACCCGTTTCATTCCACCCGTGGGTGTTTACACCGGGTGAAAACAAATAATTTTATAATTATTTCAATTGGTATCTTTTCTTTATTTTTATTGAATTTTTCTCATTTAAGTTTATTGATTAATAAGTAATAAATCAAATTTAACACTAATATGCATTTATATCGTGGCCAAATCGTAAAATTGATCACGTTATGATGATGTGACCAATTATTTTATAAAATGGTGTTATTTCAAGAATCGTTGAACCGATTTAGAAGAAATTTAGTAGGAACACAATAATTTGTGATCATGGCAAGGACATGGAGGGGGGGAGGGAGGGGATGCCAAAGATGCCAAACTCTCTCTTTGATGACATTACGGTATAAAGTTACAAATAACAACACCAACTACAAAGTACTTCTGCTTAAAAACTTGAAATCGAACCGCCCTTCCGCCACTGTAACGAATTGTAACGTTTTTCAAGACCTCCTCTCCCCCCAGATTGCATTACGTAACACTAGAACGCCCCCTTAGCAACAAATACCACTTCTCACTTTAAAAAAACGCTATTTTTGTTTTCACCCACCAGAATGGGTGATAATGGGTAAAAACCGGGTTTTTACCCAAATCACCCAGTTTAAACCCAATCGGGTGAAATGGGTTTTTACCCACTACCCATCTCTACTATGTTGTACTAAAGTAATGCATCGGGTGATAAGTCCAAAAAGAGCACAACCAATAGTGAGGAAAACATGTATCGACTTACCAGCTCCATTTAACTGGCCGTTGATACAACCTTCATCCCACACATTGACGCATCTTTTTACATCTGGAATATTTCACATTTAAGTGGTGTTATATATTTTTAAATTCACTCAATTAGCGGTTTTAAATGCCTAGAATTACCAACTTACTTTGTGTCTTCGGACGACCCACGAAGCTTTTAGAGTAGACTAAGGTAGCCAGGCAAAGCACGAAAAACGCTTTCATTTTGATCTGAACTCTACCACCGATTAATTTCAATAACACTACCCCTTTGATACTAGCCCATTTTATAGGAACTAAAGTACTTGATCGTTTAATTAATAGCGAAAGTATAATCAAGGTACTTGTCATTTGATACTTCAGATAACTTTTATTAACTTCAACGGGATTAATTTTCGGAAATATTTTTCATGCGTAGCTGATAAAGTCAGCTGACGAGGGAATGACTCAATTGAGCGTAATTTGATTTATGAACCGAAACCGGAGCAAGATTTCGTTCTTCATGTTTAGGAACCGCGGATACTAAATCCGCGGTTCATAAGCCTAGGTTAGTAAGGTACTTAGTAGGTACGGGGCTAATTTCAGTAGCTATACTTAGCCAGGATCTTCAGTTTAAGCCCCAATGAGTTTCCCATTACAGGTTGAGTAGATAAGTAAGTACCTACCGTTCTGGGGATAGCTGACTCTTGAAACCCACAACGAATTTAATCTAGTTCGAAGTTTGTTGTCATATTAACTCTCTGCATTAGATGTTGCTATGTTCATGGGCTATAGATTCCATATCCGATTATGACAAAGGCCAAGTCATCCTGACCTAGCATAATCTAATAATATAAGAATTTAGTAAATTATCGTGTCATCGTGACTTTGTAAAGAGTAACTGATAAACTCAATGTTTAGTGATTAGTTACTTTGTAGATAGAAAATTGTCTCTGTTTGGGGCATTATAGTTTTACATGGAGCAATAAAGAGACGTGTGATTTATGTGAGTACACTTTTTAATATTCGTTCTTAATTGATTTATTAATTTAATTAACAAATTGTAATTCATACAAATGTCCAGTCTAGTGCGAAATAAGATGTCTCCAATTGTAAAATAAAAAGGTCGTCTAGCTTAGTGGTTCGCGTGCCGGACTATCATCCCAGAGGTCGCGGATTCGATATTTTCAGTACAATAAAATAAAACATCGGTAACATTTGGTAACATGATCATAAGTATTTGTTTTAGTTGATTTTATCAAATATTAATAATTTCAGAACATGCATCACCTCTACAAATTCGTCCTCAGTGCACTTTTGTGCCTGACCGCCTGCGAAGCGTACAAGATCTTGGTGGTGTTTCCCATGGCGAGCAAGAGTCACGGCATCCTGGGAGAAGGAGTGGTCAGGCATCTGCTGAATGCTGGACACGAGGTTTGTGCTTTAAATATTTTAAAACTGCTAAAAAAGAGACTATAGAGTGGCTGAATTAATGTAGGCCGTTACGCAAACTCTATCAGGGGGCGATCTTGATACTAATCAACGACTTAGCGATATCCCTAAAAGAAGACAGACTGCTTTTGGTTTCAAACCAAAGTACCATAAGTTAATTCGATTAAGCGTAAAAATGTTTTTTTTTGTAATTTTCAACACTCCAAGATATTCTTAGAGTGGATTTCAACATTCGCATACTAAAACGATTCCAATACAACCTATGTTTAGTCATTAATTTGTTGAATTTACAGGTCACATTCATAACTCCATTCCCGAAAGATAACCCGGACCCAAAGCTACGGCAAATTAAAGTCTCAGATAAAATAGGTAAAGTAGAAAACCAATTTTAATATAATTTTAATAATAGGGATGTTTTGCTGGGTAAAAAAGCAAGAGTTTTAATTAGTACGTCAGTTAGCTTATCAAAAACTACCCGACACGTATTTTTCACTTTTTAAAACTAATGAAAATGTAAAGAGATAAAGCGTGCCAAAGTTCTAAAGAAAAGGCCTGTGACGTCAGTAAGTGCATAAAAGTGCAGCACTTTGTGACGTCGCGCGGAACTTCAACGCACTATAACTTTGTAATTATTTGTTTGATTGACAATTAAAAACATACGTGTCCAATATTTTTATTATTAAAATTGACGGACTAAAAAAATTTTTTTAGGAAACTAGCCTATACTCAATACTCAATACTCAATATTTTATTGCATCCATTATGTACTTAAAATTAGAACATTATGGGCCCTGTAGGGCACGGCAATTAGGAGAGAGGAGGACCACCCTAGATCAACCGAAAGATGTTAGAAGTTAGAGCCTAGTAATTTATCGTTGAGATACTCACTTAGAGCATAATAGTGTTTAGAAATTAAACGCCTAAACGAGGCCGTAAGTGTAGAACAAGATATTTCTGTGCGAACGGTCATCAGTTCTACACAAAGGCAAGTAAAAGGTCGTGGGTTCGATTCCCGACTTAGGCAGTTCGATTTTTTCAAGTTATTTATTTATTTATTTAAAATTAGTTTGAGTTCTCACCCATTGCCAAATCGGCAGTTCTGCGGACTATGTCGGTTACTTTGGTTCTTCTAGGTACCTACTTAAGTTTCATGTTTATTTATAGATCATGATGTTAACTACATCAAACAGATATTGGACAATGAGTTGGAGCCTTTCAATCCCTTCAAGGTGGTGGAATTATTCATGGAATTCAGTCGAAGGACGATGCAGAATCCACAAGTGCAAGAGATGTTGAATGATCCCAAGGAAACCTTCGACGTGGTCGTGGCTGAGTGGATGTTCAGCGAGATTTACGCAGGGTGAGTTAATAGTTTTTGTTTGTTAACTACTAACGTTTCGTAGTCCCTATTGGTCGTAGCGGCCTCGATAAATGGGTTACTTATTCAAGACAAAAGGATTTTTTCCAGTCAGACCCGTAGTTCTTGAGATTAGCGCGTCCAACGAATAAAACATAAACTCTTCAGTAGATTCAAACCATTTCCAGGTTCGCAGCCGTCTACGGGTGCCCCCTTATCTGGTTATCATCTGTGGAGCCTCACACCATGATCTTGCAGCTCGTCGACGAAAGTCTGCACCCGGCCTACAACCCTGGCCTTATGTCCAGTAGCGCACCACCGTTCACGTTCATGGAGCGCGTTAAAGAGCTGTTCTTCTTAGGAGCAAGTTTGTTGTTGAAAAATGTGTAAGTCACGCATAGTACGTACGTACCTTACACACGTAAGGCCCGGTTTCCACCAAAGCGGAGCGGAGCAAAGAAATGAAAAGTATTTAAATACTTAACTAATCAGATTTCATTACTCCACTTCTCGTCTCCGCTCCGCACAGTTCCGCTCCGCACCCGCTGCCAAATTCTATAGAAAAATTTGACGGTCTGATACTTCTCCGCTCAACTCAGCTTTGGTGGAGCCTAACTGAGAAAGTTCCTGCACTTCCTACGGTATTGGAGCGGTGAGAGAGGGGTGAAATGTGACATTATAGCTGTTGGCGCTTCTCGAGTCCTCGGGCTTCATCGAGATCGATCGGCCATCATCGGCTCCGCGCGAGGCGCCGGCACACTCCGTACTACGTGCCCGACGCCCACTCAGCCTCACGACCGTCACCGGTGTCAGACGCGGCCCTCCCACGTAGGCGCGAACTAGCGATATATTTATAATCATTACACCTATGAAATACAGTCCGCCTTTAATTTATATCTAACGTCTTGTAAGACCCTAACAATAGCTGTCACGGTATTCATGTCTGAAGAAAAATCTGACTAGGTACATCATCCTGTACCGCTCTACTACCGCTGGTATGCTACACGAGTAAAGAAACTAATAAATAATTTAGACAAAGCATATAGTTAGTTTTTTTAGGGCTTTTTGTATTAACTGTTTTGAAGAAGCATGATGTTATTTTTAGGCAATTATTTTTTCATTACAGCTTCTTGATGAGCTACGAGCGAGAAGCGTACGAAGAAATGTTTGTGCCTGTAATAAAAATGAAAGGCCGTCCGGTCCCGACATTTGATGAAATCAAATACAACGTGTCGCTGATCCTGGGCAACTCGCACGTGTCCTTGGGCCAGGCCACCAGGCTGCCGCAGAACTACAAGGCAGTGGCTGGTTATCACATTGATACCAACTTCAAACCGCTACCCGAGGCAAGTTTTTGAATTGGAGACCTCTATAGTTTACCTAGGTACCTAGACCGGCATAATTAAAATCCTAGACAGCACAGAATGAACAACTGATAAAATACATATAACATTATCCTTAATCAGTATGTTCTTTCTTTTTGTAACTGGAAGTCTGAAAATTGCTACAAATAACAGTTTGTTAACTTTGTACATTTACAGGATCTTAAAAATATCTTGGACAATGCTAAACACGGCGTCATATACTTCAGCATGGGATCCAACTTGAAGAGCAAGGACATGCCAGAGAAGCTGAAGATGAGCCTCCTCAAAATGTTCGGTGGCCTGAAGCAGACGGTCTTGTGGAAGTTCGAAGATACCATTGAAGACTTGCCGAAAAATGTGCACATATTGCATTGGGCACCTCAACCTGCTATACTTTGTAAGTAAACCACTTTTATAGCTTCAGCAATTTTAGAAACCACCACGTAGATAGATAGGTAATACCTGGATGCGGGCAGCGCAGATCGTTGTTGAAATCCTTGGAGGCCTATGTCCAGCGTAACGTACAAGCCTTCTACCAAAAGACCTAGATATTTTGGTGGATCACAATATCTTCCTCCACATGCATCCTCCTAACAAACGGTAAAATATTGACTTACTTTATTTAAATAAAGTAAAATCACTAGTTTTGCAGAACTTATGTAGAGAGTGGGGAGAATATAAACAACATTCTCTGTAACATCTTTCTTCTATGTTCATATTAATAAGGAGTTTGATTGTCACATCTTCGAAATGACTCTCTTAATTTCAGCTCACCCTAACTGCATCCTGTTCATAACGCACGGTGGTCTTCTTTCCTTCGCTGAAGCAGTCCACTTTGGCAAGCCCACCATTGGGATCCCAGTGTTTGCAGACCAGTTCACCAACGTCGAAAGAGCTGTGAAGAAGGGCTTCATGAAAAGGGTAGACCTTTCTTACACAATGGCTGATGAGTTGGAAGTCGCGATTAAAGAAGTTACTACCAACCCAAGGTAAGCAGATTTGATGAAATAATAAGTCATTCATTCTAGTTCATACTCATTAAGAGTATTTTAAACATATTGAACTTAAATCAGAATTAAGGAACTAACTTTGCTGTCTATTACGTTTTCACCCCAAAACCTGAACCAATTTGGATGAATTTTGGCAATACCTACTTACGGTAAGTCCTGAAAATATAACATGATTGGAGTGAAAGTACCAGTATACTGGCGACACGTAAAAAGAACGGTGGTCAAAATAGGAACTAAAATTTTCTGTACTATTCTAGGGGTTCGGTAGACACAAGTAGCGCCACTCTTCAGCGTAGTAAACCTCTGAAATCCTAGTGATTTAGCAATGACGATGTCCTGCCTGGAAAAAATGCTTGTAAAAAGGCTCTTAATCATAAAATTATCATGGAACCTTCCTTCCAGCTACACAACGAGGGCAAAAGAGCTGTCTCTGATCTTCCACGACCGCCCTACGCACCCTGGCTCGGAGCTGGCGCACTGGGTGTCCCACGTCATCAAGACAGGTGGCGCCCCCCACCTTCGGTCTCCCGCTTTACACACGCCCTTCTATCAGAAGATGTACCTGGATCTGGTAGCTTTGGTCCTTGTAGTTGTTGTTGCTTTGAGATTGATTGTGAAGCGAATTTGTTGTAGGAGAAGTAGATTGAGCAGGGAGAAGAAAAACCAGTGATATTAGTTTTAAGTAAGAATATAAATTAATTTATTTTTTTACAATAGTGTACATATTAAATCAAATTGTTACTTTGTTTTATGTCTTACTGTGCCTCTAGATTTTTAACAATAATATACGAGCGAAATTATTTTACTAACTTCCAAATGTTCCCGAATTATGAACAGGAAGCGAGAAACAGGGTATTTTGATTACAAGTTAATCAAACACTACTGAGTAAAAAGCATAATTGTATCGTGTTTAAATCCATAGTTACCTAGTAAGTAATTAAGAATGGTTTTAACTAGGAAACAAACATTTGTTCTCATTATACTAAGTTGGAGCACGCATATTTTTGGCAGTATTATCTACTCCAGTTTAAAAAAGTGAAAGTAAATTTAAATAACCGGGTGAAAGTGACCACACACCTACAATCGACATCAGCCAACATGTTGTTATTGGAGGTCAAGGTTAGTTTTAGTAATTCATAAATATTTTTTCTATGGGATACGTGGTTCAGTAACACTTGTGACGGGGCTGCAAGGTTTTCGAGTGGAGGCCACGTACCAGAAAACGCAGCGTGGGACGTCCACCCACAAGGTGGACCGACGTCCACAGGTAGCTGTTAAGGCCGTGGATGCAGGCCGCTACCAACCGCGCGATGTGGAAATCATTGGTGAATGTTCAGCAGTGAACGTCCTGTTGCTGAAATGATGATCATGAAATTGAACACTTGCGAAAAAAGTGATTATTTCTATAAATTGGCGAGCTCTGAGTCAGAAATAGCCCAATTTTTTTAAATATGAAAAAAAATAAACTACGAAAATCCCATTAAACTATATCTTAATCTTTAATAATTTGTTTTTATTTGCCTTCATATCGTTGTCGTCAATGAAGAAGTTTGATGGTCGATAACAATTATCGATAAAAAATGGTCGTATCACATAATGGCGTATTACCTAACATGAATGAACACTTTTTTTTAGCCGCATTATGATTCAGAACACCTAAATAGAGGTACAGTAGCATCTACTTACTTTATTAGGTAATCCAAATTACTATAGGATGATAACTTGTGACCGCAAAAGTGCAATTCTTTTTTATATTTTCGAATCATTTTTCTAATTCGAATTTAGTTAATTGTATAGTGCATGGGAAATTGTCTGGGTAGCCGCATGGTTCGGTTTTACGCATATTAGTATTAATGTTTCGTTAAAAAACGATAATAATGCGATAAAATCGTGACGTTCATAAGTAGCTCCGCTACGAACTACTACGACAATTTTATGCAGCTACGATGTAGGTCTACGATTTAATAGAATACGAATCTACGATTTAATGCAGCTACGACACGTGTGCTACGACATGTGGCTACGATGTCTACGAATTATTTCTTTTCTGTCCTCAGTGGACTTACTGTATTTTTCTAAGTTATGGCAATCTTTGGTAGATTACCAGCCATCAGGTTACCAGGTACAAAAACAGCACATTGTGTCTGTCACGGCAATGATAAGCATTGATAATTTCACACACGCGTGTCATAGTNAATTCGCGTTTCATATAAATAAAAATATAAGTTGTATTTAACCATATCTTAACGATTTTACGTGTGAGTTAGTCACGAACGTTAGAAGGAAGTAGAGTGCCATCTATGAATAATTTACGTAAGTACTTACAACTTTTATTAATTTGTTTAATTTTGAAGATATTCATTCAATCATAATCTTATTTATTGTCTACTTATTTATTAATGATGACGATGATTAATGATGATGAATGACCTTCCTCACTTCACATAAAGTTGAGCTTAGGAAATCTGACTTTATCTGAGAAAATCAAATCAAACAGGTTATTTTCTAATCTTTTTCAGAAAATGAATAGCCTTGGAAAATGTGCATTAATAGCACTACTGTGCTTCAACATCAGCGAGGCGTACAACATACCTACTAGTGGTGTTTCCGATGCCCGCCCAGAGCCATCGAAACCTGGGGGATGGAGTAGTGCGGCATCTACTGAATGCTGGACATGAGGTTTTTACTTATATTCTACAACCTATTACAGCATATTTTATCTCCCAATCCAGTCTGACCAGCGTGCCTCCTATGCGCATAATATGCCCCCCAAGATGTTGGGCTACTGATTTTGAAGATGATAGTTGATAGTACTAACTCATGAGCTATACCAGTGGTTCCAAAACTTATTTAGTCTACTGCCCACATTGATAATAAATTATTTTTAGCGCCCCCCATTTTTGTACTCAAGAGTCGAGCTCAGTCGGTGTCTAAGAGTCCTCCTAGTAGATGACGCCTCCTAAGCCTCTACACAACTTCCCGATTTTTTTTCTGGGTCTCTTACCGCCCCCCTTTAAGCCTGCAGCGCCCACAAGGGGGCGTTATCGTCCACTTTGGGAAAGACTGAGCTATACTAACCTCGAACCCCCCCTGAAAAAAAACCCTAGATACGCCAATGGTGCCTCCCTAAGCTGTCGTGCCAGAGTGGGGAGTGTAGTCCAAAACCACCACTTGCCTTTGGTAAATTAGAGAGAGTCGTGCTCCAGCAGTGGAGATATCCCAACTAATATTATAAATGCGAAAGTAACTCTGTCTGTCTGTCTGTCTGTCTGTCTGTCTGTTACGCTTTCCCGCTTAAACCTCGCAACCGATTTTGATGAAATTTGGCATAGAGATAGTTTGAGTCCCGGGAAAGAACATAGGATAGTTTTTATCCCGGTTTTTGAAACAGGGACGCGCGCGATAAAGTTTTTCTGTGACAGACAAAATTCCACGCGGGCGAAGCCGCGGGCGGAAAGCTATTCTGTATTAAGTGACGTAACATTTGACTGAGTGGTAATAAATCGGATTCATCACGACAACACGAGTGACATCTAGTATTGTTATAAATAGTTATTGTTTATCTGTATCAATCGACGTAACATGTTACGAATTACGATGCGAGCGCCGAGCATTCGTCTGTTTTATTTTTATTTTTCTTTATTCAGAAAACCTAATAAAACTTGCATTCTTCGCGCACTGACCTTTGGCTATGCCGAATCTAACACTTACTGTTTATTTTTGCAGGTCACCTACATTACTCCATACATAAAAGAAGGCCCAAATCCAAAGCTACGGCAAATAAAAATGATATACGACTTCGACGCCCTACCAAGTAATTATTTTACTTTTTTACATTTAGAATAATGCTACCTTTCTTGAAAATGAAAGTTCTTCCGTTCGGATTTTCACCACGAATTTACCTTCTTAATTTTCTTTCCATCAGAACCCCACATCAAGACAATAATGAAAAATGAGCAGGACTTCAATCCCAGCAACTTCTTCAACTACACCTTAGGAACTCATCAGGCGATGATCCAGAACGAAGAAGTGCAGAAGTTGCTGCGCGACCCTCAGCAGACCTTCGACGTGGTCGTGATCGAGTGGTTATTCAGTGAACTGTATTCTGGGTGAGTAATCAGTGTATGGAGTGCGTGCTATGGAGAGGGCTATGCTCGGTGTTTCTTTACGAGATCGAATCAGAAATGAGGAGATCCGTAAACGAACTAAAGTCGCTGACATAGCCCGACGGATCAGCAAGCTGAAGTGGCAGTGGGCAGGGCACATAGTACGCAGAACTGACGGCCGATGGGGCAGCAAGGTTCTGGAATGGAGGCCACGTACCGGAAAACGCAGCGTGGGACGTCCACCCACAAGGTGGACCGACGACCTGATAAAGGTAGAGCAGGAAGGCGCTGGATGCAGGCCGCTACCAACCGTGCGATGTGGAAGTCATTGGGGGAGGCCTATGTTCAGCAGTGGACGTCCTGTGGCTGAAATGATGATGATGATGATGAATCAGTGTACGACTCAGTAACGAACTAAAGTCACGACAGCCTGACGGATTAGCAAGCTGAAGTGTAGTACGCAGAACTGACGACCTGACTGACTGAGTGGAGGCCGCGTACCGGAAAACGCAGCGTAGGACGTCCACCCACAAGGTGGATATGGAAATCGTTAGGTGAGGCCTATGTTCATCAGTGGACGTCCTGTGGCTGGAATGATGCTGGTGATGATGAATTATTGTAGTTTTAGCAGAGTAGATAAAGGCAACTCCCGCTCTTCCCGTAGATGTCGAACATCAGGCCTTCCCAATACGGCCCCAATCTGGCCAATATGGGGAGTGTAAGTCAAAGTTTATTAGCCTTTATCTATCCTCTAGATTGTCTGGAAGAGATGGCTTAAAAGCGATAAGACCGCCTATAGATTCTATAGGCAAGATCTCGCCTTTTTTAAATTAGAAGGTCATCCTGCTATAGTCGAGACTAGACTTGCTGATGATTTATAACCAGCAACCAGTCAGATCTGCTTGACAGTAAACCCCCTAAAATATCTCACATTTTTCCAGGCTCTCGGCCGTCTTCGGCTGCCCCCTCATCTGGGTGTCATCGGTCGATCCTCACTCTGCAATCATGCAGCTGATCGACGAGAACTTGAACCCAGCTTATAATCCTGGCCTCATGTCGACCGTTTTACCGCCGTACACCTTTGTCCAACGCGTCAAAGAGTTGTTCATGTCTGCGGTAACCACTGTGTTGAAGAATTAGTAAGTTTTTTTCTGAAAACAGAATCCTAGGATTACTTACGAGGTATTAGTTATCTAATAATCTATTGTCCTTTACAGCATCTTCGTCAGATATGAGCGACAAGCATACGAAGAATTATACGTACCCCTAATTAAGATGAGAGGTCGTCCTGTCCCCACGTATGATGAAGTGAAATTCAACGCGTCATTGATTCTGGGTAACTCCCACGTATCCTTGGGCCAGGCCACCAGGCTACCACAGAACTACAAGGCAGTAGCTGGTTACCACATTGATACCAACTTCAAACCCTTACCCGAGGTAAGTTTATGATTAACGGGACTTCTTGGACCTGGAAGTTTTTCTTTTTCTTCTATGACAATCTGAGGAAGACCAAACTAAAACTGAAAATGTGATTTCCACTGATTACTCTTTCAGACACTAAAAAAATTACTGGACAGTGCTAAAAATGGCGTAATATACTTCAGCATGGGATCCAACTTAAGCAGTAAGGATATGCCAGAGGAACTCAAGAAGAGCCTTCTCAAAGTCTTCGGTGCACTGAAGCAGACGGTCTTGTGGAAGTTCGAAGAAGTACTGGATGATTTGCCGAAAAATGTGCACATAGTGCAGTGGGCACCGCAGCCTGCAATCCTTTGTAAGTTTACTTTTGATAGAGAAGAAAAGAAACACAAGAGGTAGACCTATAAAATAAACAATAAAAAAATCCTCAGTCATGTTATGAGACATAATACTTTTAACTTATCAGTGTAACAGATATACAAGCCTAATAATTTATCACCAGCTGAGCTATAAGTACCACTTACTCTTATCAATGATATAAACAATAGCAAAAATAACGAAGTCACGACAAACAGTTACTAGTTACTATGTCATTAAGTTATTTGCTTTAAAAATATATTGTTGGCCAAGACGTGGTCTTAACATCAGAACAACACCTTTCATCGGTTAAAGGCAGGATATCTCTCTGGATTGAAATATGGCGGGGATCTCATTGATGTTTTTTGGGGAATGCTTGCGTATAGCAGTGAACCTTAAATTGAGTAAGATGATTGATGTTTAATATTTAAAGATTATGGTTTAATTTCAGCCCATCCGAACTGCGTCCTCTTCATAACGCACGGAGGCCTCCTTTCCGCCACTGAAGCAGTTCATTTCGGCAAGCCCATTATCGGAATCCCAGTCTTCGCCGACCAGTTCCTCAACGTGGAAAGAGCAGTGAAGAAAGGCTTGGGGAAGAGAGTTGACCTTTCCTATTCAATGGCTGATGATTTGGAAGTCGCTCTTAAAGAAATCCTGGACAATCCAAGGTGAGCTGATTCAGTGACAATTTAGCATCAACATTTTTTTACTTGGTTCTTGTATGAGAACCAAGGGATCCCTTCTTTTTTTAAGGACCAAAATAATCATTGTCATCATTAAAAATCTTTCGAACTTTCATCTTCTTTCTTTTCCAGGTATATGGAGAGAGCAAAGGAATTATCCATGATCTTCCACGATCGGCCAACGCCCCCTGGTGAGGAGTTGGCGCACTGGGTGTCCCACGTCATCAAGACCGGTGGCGCCCCCCATCTACGGTCTCCGGCGCTGCATACGCCCTTCTACCAGAAGATGTACCTGGATCTCATAGCTGTAGTCGTTGTTATTCTTATTGCTCTCAGAATATTGGTTAGGCGTATTTGTAATAGCTGTAAGACAAAGAAATTAGTTAGCGATAAGAAATATAATTGAATTTTTATAAGCATTTGTTGATTATTTATTACAAACTTAACAAAAATGCCCACCTTTAAAAAAAGGAAAATAAAATAACATAGGTCAACTTTATTTTGTGCTTACTTACCTGAGTTTTAGACGGCAATTTCATCGACTCCAACGAGGGCTACAGTACCATATTAGCACTAGTGTAGGTAAGGTCCTGAATCAAGTAGCTTTAAGATAGTGACGCTAACTGGTGAGCGCGAAAAAATGGTAAATGGTAAAACTAAGATTTTATTTGCTCGAGGGTGGTGCGCGTCACTAGTTCAAGTTTCATTATGTGCTCATTTGGGAACAATTATTTATGAAAATGGAACAGGGGCGCATTTTCTAATTTCAGTAGTCCATCTGGGAATCTAATCAAGTTCTCCCGGTCGCAAGAGTTCAACTCTTCAACCGCTAGACACAGACAGATAGTGCCACAGAGGCACATCTGTGCACAGAGGTGTTAGGATCAACTTTAAAGGGGGTTATTTATTGGCCATAACATTTTTATCTTAGGTTTAACAAATTTTTAAACTTCATCGCAATGTTTTAACATATTTTAAGTAAAACTTCCTCGATTTTTGTTAAGATTGAAGCAAGGATCACTCAATCCACATGCACATGTTCATTTCAAAGATGTTTAGGATTATGATTTTATTCTGACACGGTGAAGGAACTCCATGGAACAGTTCCTTGGATTTGATTGGTTTTTTTAGGCTGTGATTGAAAAAAGTAAACAATAAAACAGTTTATCTTGTAAACAACAATATCTTACATTATTTATTGTACAATAATTTATCATTTCACAATATCACCATCATAAGAATATCACGAATATGTAAATATAATTATCACTTATTCTTCTTCTCACTGCTTACTTTCTTTTTCCTACAACTATTGCACAGACGCTTCACAATTAATCTAAGTGCAATAATAACTACAACTACTAAGGCTGCTAGGTCCAGGTACATTTTCTGGTAGAAGGGCACGTTTAAAGCGGGAGACCGCAGGTGGGGGGCGCCACCAGTCTTGATGACGTGCTCCACCCAGTGCACTAATTCGCCGCCAGGGGGCGTTGGACGGTCGTGGTAGATCAGGGACAGCTCCTTCGCTTTGGTCATGTAGCTGAAAAAAGAAGAATTAAATAAGTAAGTTCCAACATCATATGATTATAGAAGAAATTGACTAACAGTAGGTACAACCTAACCGCCGAAACTTTAAACTTTGCTTTCAAAGTTAGTTTTCTGATCTACGTAAATTTATACTAAATGATTATTTATCGGTGTAATCGAAATCTACGTGGACAAAGTTGCAAGAAAATGTAGTTTATTTTACGATGCCAAAAACTACGATATGTATAATGACTAAAATTCAGCCATGTGATTAATCTTCCGCACTAATGTTTTCCAAAGGGCAAGAGTAAGAAAAAAAGTTTTAGTGACAAGGGTAACAACAATGTTAACAGCATCGTTTGTGTTTCGGCAGTTAGAGGTAAGATAGCCAGTTCCTCCGTGGTTGAGGATTCTGGGTGAAGCTCGCTTCCACCTTTGGCCTGATCATCACTTACCATCAGGTGAGATACAGGCCAAGAGCTTCTTCGTTGTGGAAAAATAATATATCTACTCAGCCTTAAGGTTATCCTCCTCTTCAACCTTTCTCCGACACCAGACATCAGAATAAAGCTATTTAAGTCGCCTTACCTTGGATTGGAAAGGACGTCGTTAATAGCGATCTTCAAATCATCAGCCATTGTATAAGAAAGGTCTACTCTCTTCCCCAAGCCTTTCTTTCCAATTCGCTCCACGTTGAGGAACTGATCGGCGAATACTGGAATCCCAACTGTGGGCTTCCCGAAATGGACTGCTTCAGTGTACGAAAGGAGACCGCCGTGCGTTATAAACAGGATGCAGTTTGGATGCGCTGAAAATAAGAAATAACTTTATTAATATTTTATGTAGCAAAATAATTACCAGCTTCACCCACCAAATAACTCATTTATCTTAGGCCTTAGAACCCTAATTTCCAAAAAAGTTAATAAATAAAGTTTGATGGTATTTAGTTTCCTACTTCTCCTTGTTAGATGCTGTTTTCTAAGCTTCTTGCATAATATTTTTTTTACAAAAGCATTAAACTACTTACAAAGGATAGCAGGTTGCGGCGCCCATTTCACTATGTGCACATTTTTGGGCAAATCTGTCAGGACTTCTTCGAACTTCCACAAGACCGTCTGCTTGAGTCCAGAAAACATTTTGAGGAGACTCCTCTTGAGTTCCTCTGGCATGTCCTTACTCTTTATATTGGATCCCATGCTGAAGTATATTACGCCATTTTTAGCATTATCTAGCAGATTTTTTAGATCCTAAAAATGAAAACAGTGTAACAAATAGGGTTTCTGATTTCTCGACCTATTTTTTTTCTCGAGTTTCGGGAATTCTCGAGGCCAAAGTCTCGAGTTTTCTCGGGTCTCGAGTCTTTTAATTAAAATTGTTGAAATCGATTGAAATTTGCTAAAAACACAGGTTTTTTTAAATCTAATACACAAAAAAACAAAAACCCAACTACGTAAAAATGAACTGAAAATATAGGAACAAGACAAAGTGTTCACAAATGCAGTCGAAGGAATCAATGACTATTTTTTTTGTTGGTGATAAGTAGTGGGTGATAAGCCGTGTGGTGACGGCAGAATAGAATACATTTGTCACCAACCCCTACTCTTCCCGCGGAGGAGGCTCATAGTCCAGCAGTGGACTGTAAAGGGCTGTTGATGATGATGATGATGATAAGTGTTTGATGCTTCCGGCTGCATTTGTGAACACTGTCTTGTTTTTATCTTCTCAGTTCATTTTTACCCAGTTGGGTTTTTTTTTTAATAATATTTTTATTTTAATCTTTTAGTTAAAGAAAATACATTTTGCAAGCTATTTAAAAACCCTTTGTTTTGATACCCCACTCGATAGGTTTGAGATATTTTTTAATACATATTATAGCGCCAAAAATCGGCCATGTTAATATATTTACAGTTAAAACAAATCTAACGATAGTCTTTAGTGACACTCGCCGGACTGAGAGGAATCGATTGACGTGCGAATCATAAAAATCGACCCCGAAGTTTGGTCTCTATAGTGCTTCAAAAAACATACATACATAGGCTGTTAAACACATTATCACTCCTTTGCGTCACGCAGTAGGGTAAAAAAGGAAAGACTAGACCAGTCTAAAAGAAACGTTAACCTATTAAATAATTAAAATCTTACTTTTGTCTAAGAAAATAGGCTTTCAAGAATATTAAAGCTTCAAATTCGAGACTCGAGAATTCTCGAGCTCCGGTAATTTTTTTCTCGTCTCGAATGAAGCCAAATTTCTCGAGTTTTCTCGAGTTCGAGAAAGCTCGAGCAGAAACCCTAGTAACAAAATTAGTTACTTGAAATTCTCTCTCGATATCTCATTTACAATTAATTCATGTATCAAGAAACTTGCCTCGGGTAGCGGTTTGAAATTAGTGTCAATATGATATCCACCAATGGGTTTGTAGTTCTGCGGCAGCCTGGTGGCCTGGCCCAAGGATACGTGCGAGTTGCCCAAAACCAGCGACACGTTGTACCTCACTTCTTCGTATGTGAGGACAGGACGGCCCTTCTTCTTAAGAAGAGGCACGTACAATTCGTCGTACGCTGCTTGCTCGTAATATCTGACTAAGACCCTAAAAAGTACATTGTAAGACATGATGAGAGAAGCTTAACAATATTCAGAACTAGCGGCCGCCCGCGACTTCGTACGCGTGGACCCCTTTTACCACCTTCATCATCATCATTAACATCTCAGCCATAGGATGTCCACTGCTGAACATAGGCCTCCCCCAAATGCCCCCAATGCTTTCCACCACGTTTACCCCCTTAGGGGTTGAATTTTGCAAAATCCCGTCTTAGTGAGCACCTACGTTCTAAAAGGACCCCAATTCAAAATTATAGACTCCTAGCACTTGCAGTTTCATAGATTTCGTGATAAGTGAGTGAGTCAGTCATCTTTCGCTTTTTTTTACTTACACATCTTTCAACACAACATTTGCGACGGACAGTAACAATTCCTTCGCGCGCTCCACAAAGTTGTATGGAGGAATAGTAGTGGAGAATAGGCCAGGGTTGTAAGCTGGGTTCAAACTGTCGTCGATCAATGACAGGATTGTGGAGTGAGGCTCAACAGTTGATACCCAGATGAAGGGACAGCCGTAGAAAGCCGCGAGCCTGAAAATAGTAAGAGGTTTTGTTGAGTACAAAATAGCAACTTGATAGGTAGTAGGTACTAGGTAGGTATATTATGTACTGTAGAATCATTGTGTTCTGGTTCACTGGTTCCCAGTTTTGTTAGGAAATGGAGGTATGAATCAATCGTTATTTCCGAATAAAAGTAAAAGTAGAGTTTAAGGCATGATTGAGCAAATGTAGATCTAGTTATAGAAGATTCAATTCTCACATAAGGTATAAAGACGAAGCTCATCAGAATAGCGCATATTACAACTATACAGGGTGTTGTTCCAAAAGTAGTGTTGAAGAGAGTTTTAAGAGATGAGAAAATCTTAACTCGAAATATATCAAAAATGGCGGAACAAATATAGGGTGATTCAGGGTGCTCTACCTCTGGGCTTCTGTATAAGATGTGCCAGTGTTTAGTGTGTCGTAATCTGTACACTCACCCAGTGTAGAGTTCGCACACCATCCACTCAGCCACCACCACGTCGAAGGTCTGTTGAGGATCATTCAGTATCTTCTGCATGTTCTCATTCTGTATAGCCCTCTGATGCGTCCCAATGGTGAAATCGAAGAATTTGTTCGGATCAAACGCGCTCTGCTCCTTGTTCAATATGTCCTTGAGGTTCATCTCTGTTGGGAAAAAACATGGAAACTTAAAAAGTCGTAAAACCGGGTCTCCAGCGCGTGTTTTGCCCTACACAATCAACAAGAACATCTCAACATTCAACATTTTTTGTAGGCAATTTTGTTGATTGTTGTGAAGGGTAAAATACACGCTGGATACCCGGCTCAATATCCTGTTCTTGTCTAACAACATTTTGATAAGCCTTGGTGGTGAGGTGACTAAAGATAAGATATTACTAGTTAATCCGACAACTATTCTTAAGTAGAACAATTAGTCATTTTATACAAATTAGGCAATCGCAAACGGAATAATACCAGTAAGCAACGGAAAGGGTATACAGGAATTCGTACAAAGGTTCCGAAATTGAGCCACTATGCGGCGTATGATTGTGCCCGCCATAAGGGTAGCCTTATGGCGGGCAGAATATGACCTTATAAAGATTACAGGAAGATTAATAAGAAGGTAAAATAATTACTAGGCATGGCTGCATCGTCGACTGAGACATCTATCTGCTTCAACTTCGGATTCTTGCTGTCTTTCGGGAAAGGAGTGACGTAAGTGACCTGAAATTTTAACAATTGTTTTTCAAAGTAACTACGAGTAAGTAACAGACGACATCAATGTGCATCTGTGGCAGCGTTGCCAGACGTCCCGATTTTGGCGGGACGTCCCGATTTTTAAATCAAATTTAAATGTCCCGCGCGGGACAGGCTCGGTCCCGCTTTTCGGAGAGAGACACTCACTTCACCAGACTATTGTTTGAAACGCCATATTATTCTAAAGAATATTTTTTTTATTCTAAAGACGAATTTAACGATAGAGTAAATCTAATTTAAAATATTATTTTTTTGTTAAAATACATTTTCTATGGCTACTTTTGCTATCTATTGTCACGTAAACGTAATTTTAAGTCAAATAAAAAGATAAATAATTAAAAACCTTTGAGTAGGTATATACGTTTTTTTACTATGTCCCGCTTCTGACGGAAGAATCCCGCTATTTTCACTCAAAAAGTACCTAAGTCCCGACTTGGCGAAAAAAAAAAACTGGCAACGCTGATCTGTGGTAATAGATAACATAGTCAGATTTTCTGGCAAATGTACCAGATCCCATGATTCGTCATAGTAATCATCATTTTCAGCCATGGGACGTCCACTGCTGAACATAGGCTTCCCCCAATGATTTCCACAATGGCCGTCAGTGTCAGTAATTTATGAAGTTTGGACCCACGGTTATGGGATGAAAAATCTGCTGTTCTATACGAGTACAAGAAGTTTATATGGATTCAACCAAAATGTTAGAGGATATCCACGTCATCCAAATGAGTAAAGAAATGTGGCCTGCTTCCAAGTGCCTTCACAAGGTTGTCAGTCTACCGAGTTGGAGACCTGTTTATTATAATAGGATTTATTATTATCATAAGCAAAAACCTCATGTCCAGCATTCAGCAGATGCCGCACCACGCCATCTCCCAGGATGCCGTGGCTCGGGCCTGGTAGAGGGAACACCACCAGGATTTTGTACGCCTCGCTGATACTCAAGCATAGAGCTGCACTTAGCAGGAATTTTCCTAAAAGATTCATTATCTGAAAAAGATTAAGAAAACTTGTGTGAAGATCGACTAGATCGTTCCATCGGAGTAAATACAAATGAGTAGGTGATCTTCATAGAAACGCACGGGCGCGGTTTGTATGTGAGCGCACCAATAGGTACGTATGCGGCGCGCACGCACACACTGACAAAATTTAGCGGGGATTAGCGGGGAGCCAGTCGTGGTTGCGCTGAATTTTGTCAGTGTGTGCGTGCGCGCCACATACGTATATTGGCGCGTTCACATACAAACCGCGCTCGGTGCGGTTCTATGAAAATGACCTATCCATTTGTATTTACTCTGGTTCCATTCACGAAGACGCGCCTAAATTATCCATGGTGCACACGCACACTTGGATTGCTCGGATCAAACTCCCCGCACCTCGCGCTTTCCTCGACCAAAAATTGCTGGGGCGCGTCTTCGTGGATGAAACGATCTGTACTAGGATGGTCGTACCCATGGGGCAGAGAAGGGCAGCTGCCCCTGGAAATCTCTCAGAAAATGTATGAACCCGCCTAATCATTAATTAAAGTGTAAACGGGGCCTTTTGAATAAACCACATATAGTAACTATTCATAAGAATGAGTTTATTAGCTATCCAATTGTTCTCGATTGCATCTGTATAGAAACACCCACCCACGTGAACGCAGGCTCTGTAATAGTCAACTGACGAAAGAATGATTGTATCAAATGAAATAAATAATGGATGAGTAACTATATCGATGAACTTATCAAAATTTTTGCGAATAGTATACAAGATAAAATTCGCGCATTCAGATTTCATAGAAGTTATTTTTCCCACATAGGTAAGTACGAGTTATTTTATAATACCGACCGGCCTTTGACCGAGACCTTGAGCGATGTAAAGTCGAGGAAAATGATGATGACATCAAATGACAATATTTGTTTCTCAATTTGCCCTATTCAAAGTAGGTACGCGTCGATGCCTTATGCGGTTGTTAGCAACAATATTAAAATTATCTATCTTCTTTATTCTATATTTTTACTGTTTACTTAATCACTACACTTAAAAAATAAAGAAAAAAAAACATGTAAACGTACTCTACATCCTTATAAAATTATAGCAACTAAAAAAAAAAGAAAACAATGAAGCCAAAAGGGGTAAGATTATACCTAAAATGTAATTAGGCCTAACTATTGTAGCTATGCATTAGGAGGATAACCTACTACTTAGGTACATTTAAGTTACACCTGTAGGACGACGAGTAAGAACTGTATGAATCCCATTAATGTATTAAAAAGACCCATGATGTACTTTGTACCAAAATGATGCAATAAAACATTATGAATTACTTACTAAAAAGTAACCTACGCTTAATAAATTTTAATAGCAACTAACTTACATAAATACAAAACACGACGCGTTGATGAGAATACTTTGTTTTACATAATAATCCTAAAATATCATCACTTCACACTTCAACACAATCGACACCCAACAAACATTAGTCACAATCCTTTATTACCGATTCTTTTTGAACTTTTTTAATCAAAGTTACTGATAACCAAATTCTTATCACGACAGCTGTGAACACGCGTGTTTTGTACACCACGCACAGCAACGCACTATCTACTAAAGATATAAACCTTGATTGCTATGATTGTCTGATTGTACCGTAGCAAGGTTACGGCACGTTACGGCGAGTCAACCAACGTAAATTCCCCATAATTGAAGTTAAACTACGATTCAAACGAAAATTTGACAATCTACCAGTTTTAAAGATAACATTTAGCTACAAGGTTTTATGTGACTACACTTTCAGATTGCTGAACAAAGTACGTATCTATGATAGATAAAAACATAATAATAATATAGGTACTTACAGTTAATGTGTAGATATTATTGTTCAATTGTAAAATTGGTCTAGTGTGTCCTAGTCAGTTTAGGTATTTCTTTATCTAAATTAGCTTGTTTTTAAAGATATACGACGATATACATACGACAAAATACCGCTACGGTTTGGGAAAGACATATTTTTCACGTGAAACATTAGTCTTCAAGTTAAAAACTCACACACTCCTAAAAATATTTCTTCCATGCAGTTTGACACACTGTTGTGCGTCAACGACTAGGTCGCGGGTTCGATAACCGCAATTTACATTTACAAATATTTTTATCTATGTATAAATGTAAGTAATAGTAATAAGTATTCGGGACTAAATGGCGCAGTGTAAATGTCCATCATATTTTATTTAAAAATTTTCAATTTACATGTTTTACAAAAACATTAATATGTTTTTTACATCTTTCGTCATAATCCTTCTCACTTGTTAGCTACATAGATAGGCAGCAACTGAGAACTCGCAGAGAATGCCCAAAAAACTCGCAGAGAATGCATTAAGTTCTACTTAAGTACCAATTCTATGACAATAAAGATAAATTCTATGAAAATAAAATATACAGATTTCAATAAATTGCCCCATCTTTACTGAAACTCAAGGGATAGGACATCTCATTTATCATTATCATTCATTATTTCATCAATTGAAAATTATTCATTCATACTTGAATATTTTTTTTATACATAAATAATTTTTATACCTGAAATTGACTATTAATTGTCTATTAAAACTGACTATTTAATATTAATTGTGCAAACTGCACGAAGAATGCACAAAAAAAAACTACTCCAGACGGCGCTATGCTCGCTCGCGCAGTGGTCCTATGCTTGGTGTGCGCGGGCGCAAGTGCGCTGCGTCTGCTGTTGGTGTTCCCGGTACCGGGGCCCAGCCACGCCATCCTGGCTGGGGGGCTCAGCAAGCACTTGATTGGGGCTGGACATGAGGTTAGATTGGTTTATTAAATTTTATTATGAAGAGTCGCATCTCAATCTAAATTTTAAGTAACTTGAAAAATCAAATACTTACCCCTTTACAAGTGGAGTGGAGGCCACGTGGCCAAGTGGAGGCGTGAGACGTCCACCGGGTACACTCCACCCAAAAGGTGGACCAACGACCTTATAAAGGTAGCAGGAAGGTGCTGGATGCAGGCCGCTACCAACCGGGCGATATAAAAATCTTTGGGGGAAGAGGCCTATGTTCAGCAGTGGACATCCTGTGGCTAAAAGCCTGATATAATCACGATGATTACAAGTAGCACTTTTTAATCGCTCCGAAAATCAATTTCCTTCACGGAGGGAGTGATGTAACTCCATCTTTCGAAACCTCAACTGTCAAGTTTTGCCACTTGTAAGGAGGCTGGGCAGGTCAATGTAATATCGCGATGATTTAAATTTCAGAATTTGAGACTTCAGAGTCTCTTCGCTCTGGAGTTTGAAATTACCCTTTTCAGTGCACTTTATGACACGTTTTGATATAGCTTGCCCTACTACCACTCGACATCAACATCTACTTTTATCGGCGGGTGCTGAAAAGGGTGAAGAAACTCGGTCAATGAACAATATTGAAAAGTTGAATGTGATTTAATTTTTCAGTATTGTGCAGTTAAAAGTTTTGAATATTCATTCAAGAATTTTTAACTAAATCTTTAAAAAAATCATTTTATGATAAAACTTACTATAACTTACTTATTTAATTTTACCATACATACTGGTACCTACCTACCTTGAGCAAAAAAATCGTGCACAGTTTTCATTTCACGACCATGTTTATGCTCGCGGACCCACGATAAATCTAATAAAATCATTGGAAAATACACGACGGCACGCCTAAAGGTTCAGCACTAGTATTATATTATCTGTGGTTCAGCCAAACCAACGAGATCAGCCGGCGTGCAGCGATGGCGATCAGACTTTAAAAAAAAGCATTGATCGCCATCGCTGCACGCCGGCTGATCGCGTGTGATCGCGTTGGTTTGGCCGAACCTTTAAAAGTATTCACCGCCATTGCTGCACGCCGGCTGATCGCGTTGGTTTGGGTGAACCTTAAGTCCTAAGCAAAGCTTGTACTCGTACTAAAGCTTGGTCCGTGAGCACGTAGAATCCCGTCCATTGACCCCAAGCTACCCATCCTTATCGCTCGCGCGTAGTCATATTGCTGTCGCGACTGTGCGACGCGCGCCCGCAGTGAGTGTGCGAGCGCGACAGCAACATAATTACGTGCGAGCGACAAGGATGGGCAGCTTGGGGTCATTGGACGGGATTCTACGTGCTCACGGACCAGGCTTTATAAGTAGGCACCTACCGATTAATAAATTGGTAATAAGGCGAATTGAATGATATAAGGCATTCTCTGCCAGTTAACCTTCGAGCTTTGAGTTTAATGCTGTACCGCACACGAGCAGTAATTATATATATATTTAGATTAGGTACCAATTATTTAATTTAAATATTTTAAGGTGAAATACATAAATATTGTTATTAGATACGTATTTTCAGATCACATGCATCACCCCGCTCCCAAGCAAAACCACCTCGAAGAGCCTCCGTCAAGTCGATGTTTCAACAAACTTCCAACTCGTCCCATTTGGTAATTATATTCATATTTATGCTTTTTTCTCTTATCCAAATTGGTCATAAATTGCTATGTAGGTACAGTCAGCGTCGTGACACCCACAGAGGCCAAAAAGTTGATAATACAACCTTATACCATTAGTAACAAAGACGTTGCGAACTTTTTGGCTACTTTGGGTGTCACGAACTTTTTGACGCTGATTATACCTACTTATGTACAGCAACAGCAACAATATAACTATTACGTTTTTTTGCACAATAGTTGTAGTACCTTGGTATTGCAGTTAGGTACCTACCACACAAGTTGCCACGTTTTTTTGCTTGATGTGATATCGTCAGAGACTTATGAGAAACTACTGATGACGCATTGCTGTTGTTTTTCAGGAGATGTCCTTCAACTCAAGAAGATAATGTCAAAGGAAATAAATATGAAAGATTTGGCGTTCATAAAATCGCTGATGATTTCTCTCGCCAATGCCACTCTGACCAATCCAAACGTCAAGAGGCTGATGGAAGACCCGGCTGAACGCTTCGACGCTGTCATTGCTGAGTGGATGTACACTGAACTTTTCGCTGGGTAACTCCTGCTCCTACTAATATGACAAACTAGCTGCCGCCCGCGACTTCGTATGCGGGACTCTGCTTTGCCCCCTTAGAGGTTGAATTTTGCAAAATCCCGCCTTAGTGAGCACCTACGTTCTAAAAGGAACCCCCATGCAATTTGAGGCTCCTAGCACTTCTAGTTTCTGAGTAACGCAGCGCAAATGAAAATGTAAGAGAAGTTGCTTATAAAAGTTTTACCAATCTGCAGATAGTTTTAGCCTATAACCACAGAATACATGCTATAATTACTGCAACCTTTAAAATGATGACATCACATGTAGGTTAATATCGCTCTAACACCTTTAGTTCAGTATATTCACATCCATTTAATTAGTTAAGAAAGTGGTTAATCCTTTACCTTTAACTCAGTAAGTAAGTAGGTATTTTAAATCCTTAATTCAATGACACGATAGCCAAACGGTGAAGGGGTCGGACTGGCCGACTCGTGATCCGGGGATCGCGGGTTCGGTACTTCGGTCCCCGCCGCTGCTCGACTATTGAGGTGAGCTCACTCGTGCACAGAAGCATGCTAATTTTTGTAATAACAAATTACTATTAAATCTTTTCAAAAAATGATTGCAGATTCGCAGCCGTCTTCAACTGCCCCCTAATCTGGTTTTCCTCCATGGACCCCCAAGCTCTGGTCCTTCGTCTGATCGACGGGACCCCCAGCCCGGCATACTTCGCCGACCCAATGTCTGCAGAACACCCTCCTTTTGACTTCGGGCAGAGAATAAATGGACTCTGGCTTCTTTTTCGAAGGATGAAGCTGGAATGGTAAGGAAATACTTTACTCTCTTACTAGCGGCCGTCCGCGACTTCGTACGCGTGGATCCCGTTTTATCCCCTTAGAGGTGGAGATTCGTAAAATCCGTTCTTAGTGAGCACCTACGCTCTAAAAGGAACCTCCGTGCATTTGAGACTCCTAGCACTTGTAGTTTCTGAAATTTGAGTGAGTTAGTCAGTGACCTTTCGCTTTTAGCATAGCAATTAGCGTCTTAAATCACGTGTTCTTTTGCTTACTTAATAAGACTGGAAGTGATTTGCAAAGGTTTTCTTTATATAACGTTGCAACACAGATCTCTATTATAGTGGACATGGTGAAACCATTTGCGCCATGTTTAATGACTACTTTCAATCGGCATTTGAACCCAGAACTTGTGGCTTGACTTCATCCACTCTTTTGGAGAGTCAGGGTGCAGTATCCGTTGGCTCCATTGAGCTCTCTCCCGAGCTTGTCGAGAAGTACTTGAAAGGGCTAGATATAAATAAGGGTAGTGGCCCGGATAATTTGCCTCCTTTCTTCCTTAGAATGTGTCATCGCTACCTTGCTCTTCCGATTTATTTACTTTTTGACTTATCGTTAAAAACGGGTGAAATGCCTAGTAGATGGAAGCAGTCCTTTGTCGTTCCTGTCTTTAAATCCGGCAATAAACATAATATTCAGGATTATAGGCCAATCTCTAAATTATGTACAATTGCCAAATTGTTTGAGAAAATTATTTATGACGCCATATTTCCGAGTCTGAGGCCCATCCTCGCCGACCAGCAGCATGGGTTTATTAACAAGAGGTCTACTGAGTCGAACCTTTGCGAGTTGGTTCATTTCGTTGCAAAGTCAATGGATCAGGGATTTCAGGTGGATGTCGTGTATACCGACTATTCTAAGGCATTTGATAAAATCTCACACCCTATTTTAATCCGTAAGCTTGGTTTAGTCGGTATACACGGTGACCTTCTTCGTTGGATCACCTCATATTTACGTGATCGATCTCAGGCTGTTACTGTCAAGGGTCATGTGTCATCATTTGTGCCGGTCTCCTCGGGAGTGCCACAGGGTTCTCATCTCGGTCCATTACTGTTCAACGTATTTATAAATGACATCGTTCATATTTTTAGCAATAGTAACGTATTAATATATGCTGATGATATGAAAATCTTTAGGAGAGTTAAATCTATAACTGATTGCTTGCTTTTACAAAATGATCTTGAAGCTTTGTCTCGGTATTGTTTAAGCAATTGTCTTAACCTGAATATTAAGAAATGCAATGTCATTACTTTCACGCGGAAGAAAAGTCCCATCGTTTTTGATTACTCAGTGAACGACAATATAATCAAGCGCGTGAATGAAGTGAGGGATTTGGGTGTTTACCTCGATGCTAAGATGTCCTTTTGTTGCCATTTGGATGCTATATCGGCCAAGGCTTATCGTATGCTGGGATTTGTTTTGAGAACTGGAAAGGAATTTAAGAATTGTTCTACGCTTGTTCTGCTGTTTAATTCTTATGTGCGTTCTATTTTGGAATATGGATCTGCAGTTTGGAATCCTCACTATCAGAAATATATCAATATGTTGGATCGTATCCGAAATAAATTTATTAAACACCTTCATTTTAGATGTTCTAACAGAGGTACTTGTTCTCACATGGAATCTGTACCCTCACTCACTGACCGTCGCATTGAAAGAGACCAGATATTCCTATTCAAATTGCTGCACAATTTAATTGACTCTCCTTATCTTTTAAGTGAAATATATCTCCGTTGCCCCCGGCTTAGTGCCCGTAATAGGTGTCTTTTTGATGTGCCCCTTTGTAGGACTAATTATGCTTTCAACACCTTTCTGCCTCGCGCTTGCCGTTGCTACAACAAACAATTCCAAGAATTAGACATACTTGGGTCTAATTTAAGTAAGTTTAAAAAACAAATCCGGGATTTGTCTTGTGGCAACTAAATTGCGAGCGTCGGGTGATGTTTGCAGTTCGCTCCTTTATTAATTAGGTAGTTGATACTTTTTCTTTTGTCACTTTGTTTACTTTTTTTTATATAAGTTTATATTTTTCACAACAAAAATTTAGTCTTAATGGTTTGCCCAACTTTATGTGTATATTTAACTGTGGAAACTTAATTGGTTTATGTGTTTTCTCACTGCACCTAAGTTAAATTATATTGTAACTGTATGTTTCCCAAAAATAAATAAATAAATAAATAAATAAAATAGCTGCGTTTATGAGGTATCGAAGTTCTTTGATTTTACCCAAATGAGCTGACGATGACGTAGTCTGAAGTACTCGTATACAAACTACAGTTTATTTTGATTTAGTTATATGTACTCACCACAAACCAAACTAGGATCTATTGAACAAAATCGAAGATAATAATTAGAGTTTTGAATTTGTATTTCTTTTCGTTGTAGGTCTACAAGAAGCATTGAAGACTCAATTTACAACTCGGAGTATGGACCAGCAGCGGCCATAAGAGGTATCACCCTTCCCTCCCTGACGGTGATGAGGTACAACGCTTCCCTCATGCTGGGGAACTCCCACATATCCATGGGACAGTCCATCAGTCTGCCGCAAAACTATAAAGAAATACTGGGGTACCACATAGCGGATAAGGTGCAGCCGTTGCCTGATGTAAGAATGTAGGTTTTATTGCACCGATTGTTGAAAAAGTTTGGAACATACAGAGTGTGGCGTAAATAGTGGTCCAAAGCAAAAGGGTCGATACACTGTACACTGAGGTACCACATACCAGTATTTAAAAATTCAAACAGTAAAGGTAAAGTCAACCGTTTTGCTAGTAGTGAGTATTGAATTTCGAAACAAACTTGTTTATTTAAATTCAGTTTGTGAAAAAGTGATTGGAATACTTAGTTATACATAAATGTAATCAATATTGTAACGCAAAGTATGAATTAAAAAAAAAAACAATCTTGAATGTTTTTTTTTTATACTGGTATGTGGCACTTCAGTGTATGGACCGATTGGACCCCTTTGTTTCATATCTGACAATAGTAACTGAGTTTCTTGCGCTGCTTCTTCTCAGCACTAGCCCATATCTGTCCTGAAGCAGTGGTAGGGTTGGGAGTTGGGGTGCTCTTTGAAAGTCTACTTGCATAAATAAACGATTTAATTTGATTTGATACGTCTCGCGCAGTTATAATGCCTGTAATCATGTAATTTTACAGCACTTTTTAAACTTGAAGTTAAAATTTATCGACAAGCACACCTTAAAAATTATTAGGTGCCTAGGTCGTAGGTATTGGTAGGCCATAACTATTGGTTTTATCTTTCGCCTCTTATTTTAGAATATCAAAAAGATATTGGACGGTGCGAAACACGGCGTGATATATTTCAGCATGGGGTCCATGCTAAAAAGCACAACGTTCCCCGAAGCGCTGAAGAGGGAACTTCTAGACATGTTCCGAGGCTTCAAACAGACTGTTCTCTGGAAATTCGAGGACGTACCACCAAAATTGCCTGTGAACGTCCATGTTGTGAAGTGGGCTCCACAGCAAGACGTTTTGGGTAAGATTATTGGTTTAATTACTTACTTTAATTTACTTAATTTTACGAGTAGATGTTGAATTTATCAATGAGTAGGCTAGGTTAGGTACTAACGTAGGTTCATATTTTAATTTAATTTGAATCGAACCTTTCACTTGCCGGGCGACTACTCTCACACTGAGCTACTCGTACTTACACATTGGGAGAAATTAGAGCTTATGTATTTAAAAATTACTTTGGGATGCGATTCCTCCTAACGCTAGAAAATTTTAAAAACTACTTATTATAATCAACCTTTTTCTTCAGCTCACCCCAATTGTGTGCTGTTCATCACCCACGGAGGTCTCCTGTCCATCACCGAGACCATACACCACGCGGTCCCCATCATAGGGATCCCGATGTTCGCAGACCAGTTCCTGAACATCAATCGCGCGGTCAGAAAGGGGTTCGGGATCAAGGTCAGCCTGGACTGGGATTTGACGAAGAATTTGAAGTCGGCTATTGAAGAAATACTGCGGAACTCTAGGTAAATAAGTGCCCTTTTCTAATGAAAACTGTCTGTCTGTAAACTACAAAACTACTGGACGGATTCTCATGCGGTTTTCATCAATAGATCTAAATGATTCATGGGGAAGGTTTGGTAATATAATTTGTCAAAGAGAAAAACAATATAGTTTTTATCCAGGTTTTTGAAAGAGGGACGTGCGCGATAGTCTTTCTGTGGCAGACCGTTCACGCAGTTGAAGCTACTATTATTGTTCAACCACACCGACTATGTATTCGTAGATTCGCGGCTTTTGTTTATTTTACTTTTAATTATTCGGGCCTTTCAAAATCTTCACCATCTTCACAGATTTATTAAAGTTGTCAATCTTTTTTCCAGCTACCAAGAGAAAGTGAAGGAGGTTTCATTTGTCTACCACCACCGACCAACGCCACCTGGTGCAGAACTAGTGCACTGGGTAGAACACGTGGTCAAAACCCGCGGGGCACTTCATCTGAGGTCTCCAGCACTGAACGTAGCGTTCTACCAGAAGATGTACCTAGATCTGGTAGCAGTAGTGGTGGTAGTTCTTGTAGTGGTAGTAAAAGTTGTAAAGAGTATTCTGAAGTTGAAGAAAGGAAGTGAGAAATCGAAGGAGAAACAGAGATGATTTAGGATTTAATTTACATAATTATAAGAGTTTTTTAACTATCTTAAGTAGTTCTGGGCCAAGAACAATCCAATTCTAAAAATATTAATCACTAACATGGTTGGTATAGAATTATAGGTAAATATTGTTAGACACGATGAAATAAAAAACGTTATTTTTTATATTTTGGTTTTTAATTAATTTAACATACTACTTATACCTATTTCTTTTTAATTTATTTATCTATATGATTTTTAACATGTTTTTGACCCTAGATTAACACCGTGATAGTGATTTTATAATAATCTATATTTTGAGTTACGCACAGTCATAATGACAACGTAAGAAATAACTTTTAATCTATCACGTAAGTTATTAATTAAAAATATATTTTATCATCATGCAAATTAGGTAAGTCATTAATTTTATTAAATGTATCAGTTGACGGAAGCTGGGGATACCGGGGAAAATAAATCCAACTATTTTCGCATGCAAGAGGACTCCCTAACTTTAGGCATCCGAGTCCGATGGCAATGGTGAAGTTTACAGTACAGAAAAGTTCTCGAGTGGCGACCACGAGCCGGAAGACGTAGTGTGGGCAGGCCTCCCACTAGGTGAACCGACGATCTGGTGAAGGTCGCGGGAGGTGCCTGGATGCGGGCGGCTCAGGACCGGTCTTTGTGGAAAACCTTGGGAGAGGCTTTTGTCCAACAGTGGACGTCATTCGGCTGAAACGAACGAACAGTAGGCCTACATTGAATGATATGAAGTTATCAAATTAAAATTATCATTTAAGTTTCGATTTGTATCACCTTCAGAAGAAAATAACTCGATTCTTTCATCTGTATTATGTTCGATAATCATCTGTATTGTTTGCATAAATATTTGACAAATGTAGGTACACAGGTGTTTTGTGAACCGACTATTAAATACAAATCATTTTAAATTGTCCAGTGTTGCTGTGTCACCCCGCTATCCTCTACACGAGAAGTCATTTATCATAATTAACGTAGTTAGTCAAGTAGGTACATGAACTGGCACTTTTTCAGTCAGTGTTCAGTCAGTGATCAGTGCAGATTCCGTTCCGAGATCGGTGTATTTATTTTAGTTTAAATAGCTATCAGAATGGTTAAACTAACAAATCTTTCGCTCCTTTTAATGCTAAGTTTTTCAAGTGCGTACAAAATACTAGTGGTGTTTCCGTACCCAGGCAAAAGCCATACAATCTTGGGTGAAGGATTTGTGAAACATCTCGTGAAGGCTGGACATGAGGTAAATTATCTAGACTTTGTTTTTAAGTATCAAGATGGTAATTTATTTGTACAATGATAATAATAAGAGAATTATGGAATATTTGTAGATTAAATAGAGGTAATATCTGAAGTAACGATCTATTTTTAAATGATAATAAAATAAATGCATTATCTGGCTGGGCATACAATGTTAGTATGTAGACATTCTAAAAGATATACTATAATGTATTATTTAATTTGTAGTGGAATATCAGAGTAAGTAACAACAATTTAACTTAGCTTAAAATGGCTTAGTTTTAGTATATTTTTTTTTCTTCAGATCACTTACATCACTCCAATACCGATAAAGAATCCACCTAAAGGCCTTCGGCAAATTGATGTATCAAGCAATAAAGAGATATTTGAAGTAATGTGTAAGTTTTATAATATCACAGAGTATAGAATAGTTATTAAATAAAAATTGTCGGGGTTCCTCTTGCTTCGTAGTTTTCGTGTTTAGAAAAGCAGTCACGCTTTGTCCAAAACTAAAAATAACTTGTTATTTCAGCACATGTATTGAGTTTTGAAATGGTGCTAAAAAAAGAAATCGATTTAACGGATATGAGATCATTGGTGAGAATCGTATATGACATAGCCAACCAAACATTATGGAACGACAACGTGCAGAAGTTGATGCATGACCCCAATGAAGAGTTTGACCTGGTGATCGCAGAGTGGCTGTATACGGAACTTTATTGTGGGTAAGGGCCTAATTAAGTCATCATGGAAATGTATAATATTGCTTTAATAACCCTTATTTAATTAAAAACCGTTGATCGTTATCAAATCAATTAAAGCTTTGTGCAAAGTTATGTCTTCAAGGCCTATTTTTGTCGATAATGTATCGACAAAATTTATAGAACCACATAACAATTTAGAATGTTTCTGTTTTGCAGCCTTTGATCCATATGTCCATCCTTTGACTTAATTAATACCATGTAATTTTTTACAGATTCGCAGCCGTCTTCAACTGCCCATTCATATGGTCGTCTTCCATGGACCCCCATGGGTTAGTCTTAGAACTGATCGACGAGCACCCAAACCCGGCCTACACAACCAACCACGTATCATCTTTTGAGGCACCCTTCACCTTTTTACAGCGGGTCGAAGAACTGTGGGGAATTATTTACATGAAGTATGTAAAATGGTATGTAATAGTGCTCTTGAATTTTGATCCTATTTTATAGGTACAATGTAACCTGAAGACTTGGGACTGATTTATAAGAGGTTCATTATAATACCCATGCCGGGACTTTTTGTTTGTCTGCTGATCGCGATTTACCGAAGATATTGTTTATGTACAGAAGACGGCACGTTAAGCTAAATACTGTGGGATCTTATTATCTTGTATTTACGGGCGATATTGCAACAAAAATGTATGGTCTAACGTGCTGTCATCTGTAGGTACATATTATGAAGATAAGTAGATAACTATGTATGCAGATAGGTATTGTACTGTCTAAAAATGAGCTATCGCAAGTAAAAATACGGAACCCTAACTAGTTAAAATAAATTCCAACGGTCTCATCCATACACGTCACAAGTCTTATTTTTTAATGGATTTTGATAACAATTTGAAGCTTTATGACGAAATATTTTAGCATGTGAATGCTCTGCTCTGCTAATCGCCAGGTCAGGTCGTTAACGTTACGATAAGTTTAATTATCTGGGTCATAAAGGAAGTAGTCGCTTGTTCATTTTTTATCAATTAGTAGACGAGCTAATCAGCAATACAGTCTGGGCATATTTTCATGACGAGTCAGAAAAGAATGGACTTTGAGCTGGAGATACTTACTGGAATTATATTTTTTACCCCTAATACGCTTCAATGCAGGAATTACATATCATTTTCATCATGACGAGGTCATTTTACTCTGTACTGCAGAATCACGATTCTTTCTAATTCGAATGAAGGAGGCTATAATGAAGGATTTCCTGCTGGGTTGGGGAGGCAACGCAGGAGTGCCAATTAAAATATTGCCCTACTCCTCTGCCTGAAGACGGAGAGTCAAAACAAATTTCATGAAAGCTGCTTCTCATAGTTTACTTAGATACGTGATCAAGCTACAAGACAAGAATATTCTTTTTCCGCCTATGCTATTTTCACAATACCTATAGGTAACATTTAACAAGCAGTTACTATCTAACGCCTACTTGAAATGATTGATAATTTGATAGACAGTAACAAGTACTTATTCTTATGCTAATGTACCTACTCTAATTATGATGACATAATAAAACTGATAATAATTAAAAGAATGAACACGTGCTTAATTAGAAACAAATAGAAATGTTTTCTAGAAAATTCAGAAAAAGTAGAGTTTTGGAATAAATTGAAATTTTATACAGGGTGTTAGGTAAATGGGTATATGAGCCGACACTAGCCCATGTTAACATGGGCATATAAATGGTACGGCGAAGTCAGAAATTTGATATCACCATTTATTTATTTTTTAATTTTCATACAAAATAAATTTTATAAAATCCGATTTGTATGAAAAATAAATTAATTAAAATGAAGATATAAATTTTCGGACTTCACCATACCATTTATATGCCCATGTTAACATGGGCTAGTGTCGGCTCATATACCCATTTACCTAACACCCTGTAGATAAAGTCTACTTTCTTAACCCTTACACGCTTATAACTATTCCAAACCATAAAATTCTTTTTTCTTTAGTTATATCTATTTATTTTAGTCTAATTTAACATAAAAGTAGTACAGAAAATATAAGTGCTATGTATTTCAGTGTTTTTCAGTCGGGGACACATATGTCCCTATATGCGTTAAGGTATACATTCCCTCATATATTGAAAATAAAATACTTCGACATCAAATTTAATCAATAAGCTTATTTTTAATATTTATAATAAGAAATTTAAAATAGATAGCATCATATCTAACGTATTTTTATATTTGATCCTCATCTCATCATAGACTTCTTTCTTGAAGTTAGACCTACCTAACTAAACTGTTTGTTTCAAGAACAACTTTGAGTGTAGAGTCTCCAGCGTGCAGAGGAGTGCGTGTAACACGGATATTTGACATAATTGTTTCGTGTTGTCCATGTTTATTTTGAATCCCATTTATTGAAAGCCTGTACTGAGGCCATAGAGCATTGATTCTAGGTCTTCCAAGGTCTCAGCCGTGCCGTGACTACAACGTTGAATCTTACTTGGGGGGACAACATCCGAGAGGTTTCGCGACATCTTTTTACCCAAAATACCGCAGTGTCTCAGGACCTTTGACTGAAAGTCTTTGACCAATGTGTGTTGGCTTGGCGGCGATGACGCACGGAACGGAGACGTGTTCCTTCACTATGGGCCTTATGAGAAGGCTCAAAGTCACCCAAAGGGTAATGAGGAAGTCCGCAGGAGACTCAAAGTAACAGACATAGCTCGCATAATTACCAAACTATCGCGGCAATGGGCAGGGCACATAGCTCGCAGAAGTGATGGCCGTTTGGCAGAAAATTTCTCAAGTGGCGCCCACGTATAGGAAGACGCAGTGTGGCAGGCCTCATGTTCCTGTGCTGCTCATGTACATTCATGTATACGAGCAGCACAGGAACGATTGTTGTGAAAATCCCCAGGAAAGCCTCTGTCCAGCAGTAGACACCCTTTCATCAGGGAGGAAACCATCCTCGTTGTCACTATTTTCAGTCATTATGACTTCTAAAATTCGTCTTTCCTGAGCGAAATTTCTTCAAGTCGATTTGAAGACAAATGATTTACAAAAAATATGTATGAATTATAAATAAAACATCAATATAAACATACAAATTATAACGAGGCAAACAATATCCTTAGTAAGAACCAAGTTGCCTTTGACGCACATAGGGACACCCGTGTCCCAATACAGATTTTCACATAATATTCATTATACATACGAAGAAAATGGAAAATATGTAATAAAACGATAATTATACTTATTAGTGAATGTAAATCGGAAGAAAAGTAATGGCCAAACAGCCGCTAAGTAATATTAAAATATTTTTTAATTTTGACGTCTAACGAATTTTTTTTTCACATTTTCTGCCAGTATTTTTTTACACAAGGAAGCGCGTTTTTCATTATTTACAGCGCATAATCATAAAAGATAATAATAAAATTTAAGAATATTAAACTACAAAGGGTTTAACTTAACTAGTATTACTGTAAATCGTAAAAACTATGCGGGGACAAATGTGTCCCATATGCGTGAAAGGGTTAAATCGTTTTGCCAAAATCCACCTAATTAGATTGAATTTTTTCATTTACAGGGCCTATTTAAACGATCACGAAAACCAAATCTTCCGAGAAGGGTATGGCCCAGCGGTAACTAAAAGAGGTCGAAAGCTTCCCTCGCTCTACGAAGTCAGCCATAACGCTTCCCTAATGTTTGGGAATTCGCACTTCTCTTCTGGTAGACCTGTGAGGCTGCCGCAAAACTATATCCCGATAGCTGGATATCATATCGATGACGAGGTCAAACCATTGCCAAAGGTAAGGGGTAAAACGTTTTATAGTTATTAACCTACACTGGGATAGTACACTACCATAGGTAATGCGTCTACGAGTATTTTTTTACCAATAACGTCAAATCGCTTTGTACAAAAAACGGTCCAAAGTATAATTTGGGACCTTGAGGACCGTAGTTACAGAACAATGCTGCATAATGTGCGCCTTAAAAACTCCAGTGTAAACACTTAAACAAATACATTGTAAAACCTTAAAAGGCAGGCATAATGAAACGTTGCCCAACCGCTATTTAAACTCGAGAATGTATTAAAATTTTTTATAAATACAGGATATACAAGACATAATGGATAGCGCGCAACATGGCGTCATATACTTCAGCATGGGATCCATGATCAAGAGCAGCTCCATGCCTGATGGAATAAAGCAAGGGTTCCTGAAAATGTTCGGCAGCCTCAAGCAAACTGTCATCTGGAAGTTCGAGGAAGTACTGCCTAATCTACCTAAGAATGTGCACATACTGAAATGGGCTCCACAGCAAGGCATATTAGGTACTAGCTTTTGCCCGCGGCTTCACCCGCGTGAAATTTAGTTTCTCACAGATCGTCATAAATTATAGCCTATATGTTATTCTGGGTTATAAACAATAACGCTGTAAAGTTTCATCAAAATCCATTCAGTAGTTTTTGCGTGAAAGAGTAACAAACATCCAGACATCCAAACTTTCGCATTTATAATATTAAGTAGGATAGTAGGAAGTAGGATTTACGTTTATTAATATGCAAGGCAATGGTTGATTGTATTGCTTTGAGACCTTATGGCCAATGTTTTTACCTATTGAATGCTTACTATTTTATTAGTCACAAGCTTGCCAAGTTCCTTGGCCTTGCGTGCCGACGAAAGAAGTTAGAAAGTTAAAAATGCTTAGTAAAACAAAAATGAACGTTTCGAGTTCGAGCTCGAAACGTAAAAAAATCCGTCCTCGTCTTGAACTCGGAAAGTTTTTCGTACCTACTAGTGGTACTGGTTACCGTTCGTTCACAATAAAGTAACCGCGTAAATATGTGGATGTTTACACTTTTTAACGCATTCTGCAAGAGTTTGAACATGGCTGCATGAATACAACGTGCTCTTTTTGATTTCCTGGAACTCTAGGGTATTAATAAGACCACTTCAAAGAATGGAATGGCATTACATTTTTTGTTAAATTCAAAAAAATTTTTCGACTTATTTTTTCATACGAAATTATTTAAAAACTTTATTTTTCACTGAAATAATTCATAATTTACACATACTTATCAATAAAAAGTTTGCACACCAAGACTAGGTGTCAATTTTGAAAAAGAAAAAAAATAGATTGATGCTAACAATCTAAATCAACTAGGTATCTTCTAAATCTAGAATCCACAATATCTTCAAAAATATGCTTTTAGAAACACATATTCCTAAGACTCTTTAACTAGTTTTTATTTATAGAATATAAGTTACCCCTAAAATTTCCGGAAAACAAAAGGAGCACGTTGTATAAAGTTAGCTAACAAAAGCGTTTTAGTTTCACAGATAACAATTTTATTTTGATGTATTCCAGCTCACCCAAACTGCAAACTATTCATCTCCCACGGCGGCCTGCTCTCGACCTCCGAGGCCCTCCACTACGGCGTGCCCATCATTGGGATACCTATGTTTGCAGACCAGTTTATGAATGTAGACCGCGCCATAAAGAAAGGCTTTGCTCTAAGGGTCAATATCGCAGAAGATATGACCGACCACTTGAAAGCTGCTATTGAGGAGATTTTGGGGAACCCTAAGTAAGTTTAAATTTTATTGAAGAGTCGGGATAGTTTTAAAAGTACCTATTCATTGCAATTGCCTTTATGAACATAATAATATATCTTACTCGTATATAAAAGCGAAAGGTCACTGAATGACTGACTGACTGACTCACTCACTCATCACAAAATCTCAGAAACTACAAGTGCTAGGAGTCTCAGATTTTGCATGGGGGTTCCTTTTAGATCGTAGGTGCTCACTAAGAACACAGTTAAGAACGGATTTTACGAAACTCCACCGCTAAGGGGGTAAAACGGGGTCCACGCGTACGAAGTCGCGGGCGGCCGCTAGTGAACAGATAATGACATGCGTCATAGAATGTTTTTTTTTCGGTTCTTCCATATTTTTATTTATTATTTTGTTGACAGATACCGTGAACGGATGAAGGAACTGTCGTTCATCTACTACCATCGCACTGCGAAGCCTGGACAGGAGATTCTGCACTGGGTGGACCACGTCGTCAAGACAAGAGGTGCCTTACACCTTCGTTCCCCAGCGCTGGGCGTGCCTTTCTATCAGAAGATATACCTTGATCTGCTAGCTTTAATAATTGTAGCAACTACCCTACTGTATTTAATAGTGAAAAGACTGATTTCTAAAAGTGTAATGACTAAGAAAGTTAAAAAGAATTAAACTATAATGAGTATTTTCTTTTTCATTTTTAGAAGTCTAATATGATTTCTAGGCATAGCTGGGCACCGTTAATCAAATAGTTAACTTCGTTAATCGTTAAACCGTTAATAAAAAAATTAACTTCGTTAAACGTTAAAACGTTACATTTAGCAAGATTTAACGCAAGTTAACGTTAATCGTTAATCCGTTAATACATTATAATAAAACGAAAAAAATAATAATTTCGAAAGCTTGTATCGCGCATGGAATTTATTCCTTTTTTATGTTTGCGCTACAAGCTGTCGAAATTATTTGAACCTTGCATACAATTATTTTTTTCGTTTTGGCACAGAATAATAATAAGTACTACGTACAGAAGTTTTACTTCGCGAAGGTATTTAAAAAAATGTATGCTCAATGTCATTAACAATATGGTGTAATTTAGCCTGTCTCAAGAGTCAAGCACCATTTTGTTAACAAACGTCAGTGATCGGCACTGCGCCGAAGCTATAGGGCTGACTTCGGTAAAATGATGTGACGTGAGGTGCCAAACTGCGGAAAATGGCGGAGGAAATACATGATTTAACGTGAATGTATCATGAATAATATTAACTACTTATTTACCTCTCAGTGTCTTAAGGCAACTTAAAAAAGTGCATTCTGTTCTGTTTTATTATTATTTAGGTAGTTAAATACTGCACAGTAACAGTATTTAGTACACCATTTTCTTTATTTTCTTCCATCATACACAAGAATACGCGTGCGTGAGTCAATGTTCGCTCGTATGTGAGGCCTTGTCGAATAGTATCCTGTAGGTGGGCCATCGTGCGTGTTTTGTTTTCGATGTAAACTCGCGGAGATGAACAGGCCTGGTTTTGGTAACAACTGCATTTCAAAATAAAATCTTGTTTTTAAAAAAGTTTTTTATTATTATAATTTTATTTTATTACACTTTTTAGTAGTAAACTAAGAGCTAGTGAACGCCAGACCTACGTTCACCAGCTCTTAGTCTATAATATTTCAATCTCAGAGCCTTTGTTCAATTACAATACAATTTAGCACCAAAGTGCTCGAAAAGACAAATCCATCAAAACCCAAACTCGATAACTTTCCACCATTTAGGAGTTCCTATGGCCACCTACTGACTCCATCATCAGACCAGCTTAATGGTACCATAACATTGCATTTTCATCGTACTTACACAAGTATCCCAAATTTCAGCTCAATCGGTTGAGGCGAACTGGTCTTAAATTCAGTTGCAAGATTTGTCCCACATATGTATACTAACAAGTGAAGTCAATATAAAGCTTATAAATAAATAAAAAATAGCATATTTTATATCGTTTCGTTCTGGTTACAAAAACTGTTGTTTTGCGTTCTGCAAGTTCTGGAAGTCCGAACGTACTTGTCAGAACGCGTTTTTCTAGCGTTTTTCAGCGTGCCTGCTGTATCTTTTTGGTAAAGAGTAGGTACTGGATTAACGATTAACGGACTTAGGATAATTTAACGGAAGTTAACGAGTCCGTTAACATTTTTTAAAGTTAACTTAAAAGTTAATCCGTTAATAGAAATGTTAACTTCGTTAATTAACGATTAACGGATTAACGAGTTAATGCCCAGCTATGTTTCTAGGCGAGATTATTCTTAGTTTGTATTTTAAACCTCTAGCAATTTAGCGTAGTTAGAAAAAAAGCGATGCAAAATAAAAATGTTAAATCGTGTATATTTAATTTACACCTTTGCTAATAGCGATTTGTAGCACCGTAGCTCGTAGCATTCAAAAGGTCAACATCTCATTCATGTCAATTTTTGTCTTTTCAGTCTTTCAGTAGACCACAGATCAAATAATTTTATCAGTAAAAACTATGGGATATTACCTCAGAATTACCGTACCTACAGCCATCTTAATACCTATTACAATACAATAAGTTCGCGCCGAAATACACTATCTAAAACAAAGAAACACAATGACTAGGCATTATGCCTTGTCACTTTATAAACATTCAAAATAATTTAAGATAAATTAAATACCAACATACGTACTGTGTTTGTGTTACCCAAACCTCCTCTGTACACAAGAGGTTATCACATTCACAATCAGCCCAGTCAGTTAGCCAAGCGTCTTTGAAGTGATCACGCACTTTTTAGATCAATTAGATCCCGGTCGAAGATCCATGTAGTTTATTAGTTTTAAAATGGATCTTACAAAACTATTGTTCCTTCTATTGTTAGGGTTTTCAAGTGCGTACAAAATACTAGTGGTGTTTCCGTACCCAGGGAAAAGCCATACGATCCTGGGTGAGGGATTTGTGAAACATCTCGTGAGGGCTGGACATGAGGTAAATTAATCATACTTAAATGGTTAAATTGTAATATGATTTTCAGTAGGTTCTAGAATAAAAATGCATAATTTACTAATAGTTAATTATTTTAAACTATTTCTGAAATTACGAGTACGTTACAGATCATTTTTAGGGTTCCGTACCTCAAAAGGAAAAAACGGAACCCTTATAGGATCACTTTGTTGTCCGTCCGTCCGTCTGTCAAGTCCCTTTTTCTCAGGAACGCGTGGAGGTATGAAGCTGAAATTTATATCAATTACTCAGGTCTACTGTCCCTTGAAGCTGTGAAAAAATCAAACTTCTAAGCCAACGCAATCAAAAGATACAGCCGTTTATGCCGCAAATTTTTTTAATACATATTATTTGCTTAATTCGAAGCTATCGCGATACAAATTGAGATCTTCGTTTGAATTGGTGTAGTTAGTTACATACTTTAATGGTCACGATGTACCTACCGCTTAATATTGATTAATCAGTAGTGCTCAATACTCAATACTCAATACTCAATATGTTTATTGCTTCCATAATACATAGTAGGTCTATTAACTACTTAAGATGTAGAGACGGAAATTAACTATCAGTGATTATGGAACCACTCGGGTACTTAATTCTTACATTTAATTAGATAATTTAGTGATGACATTGGTAAAAGAAAACTTTTATCTCTCTCTCTAATATGTAATAAGAAATTACTTGCAAGTTATAAGACCACCTAAAAAGCTATTTCTATTTGGCATTTCTTGTACGTGTCTATTTTGTGTGATATAGGTATGAATTCGAATAAAAGTTTAAACTTGACCATATTTTATTCAAATTCTTGATTTTTCTTCCTCAGGTCACATACATAACTCCGATACCGATAAAGAATCCGCCTAAAGGGCTTCGACAAATTGATGTGTCAAGCAATATCAAAACATTTGAATCAATGTGTGAGTTAAATTAATACCATAGTTATTGGGTTACCCAACTGACGCCCGTATTTTCAGTTCTAAGTATCCATACATCTTGCTCATAGCGAGACTTTTATAAAAACATACAAATTAAAATTCAATAATGTGATTTTAGCAAGCTCACTAAGTTTCAAAACGGTGTTAAACAAAGAAGCAGACCTAAAGGACACAAGAGCATGGGTGGGCGTCATAAACAACATCGCCAACCAGACGATATGGCACCAGAATGTGCAGAAGTTGATGTATGATGTCAATGAGGAGTTTGACCTGGTGATCGCAGAGTGGCTGTATACGGAACTTTATTGTGGGTAAGGGTCTAATCAGAGTAAATACAAATGAGTTGGTCATCTTCATAGAAACGCACCGAGTGCGGTTTGTATATGAGCGCGCAAATATACGTATGCGGCGCGCACGAACACACTGACAAAATTCGGCGCAACCACGACTAGAGATGGGTTTCCACCCGGGTAAAAACCCACATGAGGGTAAAAACCCAATAAAAACCCGTTTCATTCCACCCGTGGGTGTTTACACCGGGTGAAAACAAATAATTTTATAATTATTTCAATTGGTATCTTTTCTTTATTTTTATTGAATTTTTCTCATTTAAGTTTATTGATTAATAAGTAATAAGTCAAATTTAACACTAATATGCATTTATATCGTGGCCAAATCGTAAAATTGATCACGTTATGATGATGTGACCAATTATTTTATAAAATGGTGTTATTTCAAGAATCGTTGAACCGTTTTAGAAGAAATTTAGTAGGAACACAATAATTTGTGATCATGGCAAGGACATGGAGGGGGGGGGATGCCAAAGATGCCAAACTCTCTCTTTGATGACATTACGGTATAAAGTTACAAATAACAACACCAACTACAAAGTACTTCTGCTTAAAAACTTGAAATCGAACCGCCCTTCCGCCACTGTAACGCATTGTAACGTTTTTCAAGACCTCCTCTCCCCCCAGATTGCATTACGTAACATTAGAACGCCCCCTTAGCAACAAATACCACTTCTCACTTTAAAAAAAACGCTATTTTTGTTTTCACCCACCAGAATGGGTGGTAATGGGTAAAAACCGGGTTTTTACCCAAATCACCCAGTTTTAACCCAATCGGGTGAAATGGGTTTTTACCCACTACCCATCTCTAACCACGACTAGCTCCCCGCTAATCCCCGCTAAATTTTGTCAGTGTGTGCGTGCGCGCCGCATATTACGTGTTGGCGCGCTCACATACAAACCGCGCCCGTGCGTTTCTATGAAGATGACCTACTCATTTGTATTTACTCTGGTCTAATCGAACCATGGATGCACAAACCGCGGCCTCCTGAACATTAGGCGCGGCCCGCCAGCGACCTTATAACCCAGAACCTTTATTCAGTTGTTTTATTTTCTAGGGCCCGCTTTTAAATTATAATTTGCCCGAGTGGCCCCGTCTGGTCCCTGGTCTAATCGAATCATTATTTACGATACAGCTTCTACCTGAGGAGCTAGCAAACTTCCATCCATAAAAGGGGGTGAACTGTGTGGCCTCTTAGGTTCAGACCAGGCGCATCCATTCGACCCTGTAATATTACTATGCTTCACCAAGCATAGTAATATTACAGGGTCGAATGGATGAGCTTGTAATACCTATTACTATAACTCGTCTGATCAATGCGGAGATCGAGTTTAGGCCAAATCCTCCATCTCTATATGCCTCTGGTATACTGGAGGGTCGTGTGTTCCTACAATCGAATAATGAACCGGTGATGATGAATTCCACATACCATTTCCAGATTCGCAGCCGTCTTCAACTGCCCATTCATATGGTCTTCCTCCATCGACCCCCACGGGCTAGTCTTAAGGCTGATCGATGAGGAAGCTAACCCGGCCTACACAGCCAACCACATGTCGTCCTCTGAGGCGCCCTTCACATTCTCACAGCGGCTCGAAGAACTGTGGGAAGTGATCTACTTGAAGTACATGAAATGGTATGTTTTTTCATCAATTCTGTAGTTACTTAGGTTACAACCCTATGTTCTTTTCTAGAATAAAAATACCTACATAATTTGGGACATAAAACTACTCACCATTTTCCTTTAAAAGCTTAAAGCTTAATTTGGTTTTCATGCAGATCTCCTCATTTGATTCGATCACGCAAGGAAACTCCGCTCCATCGCCCTGAATTGGAAGTTTAAAAAACCTTCAGGAGTCCAAAATATCCGTATTAATCCACCAATTATTATTGGTAACCGTTATTCGTTTTCAGGGCAATATACGACCATGAAAACCGTATTTTCCAAGAGGGGTATGGTCCAGCTGTAGCTAAAAGAGGTCGAACAATTCCCTCACTGTATGAAGTCAGCCATAACGCTTCCCTGATGTTCGGGAACTCGCACTTCTCGTCTGGTAGACCAGTGAGGTTGCCGCAGAATTATATCCCGATAGCTGGATATCATATTGATGAAGAGGTCAAACCATTGCCAACGGTAAGAAGAGAAAAAGTAATTATGTTAGGTAGTAATGAATGAGTAAAAAGAGTAGGTGAGGTTGACCAATGTGATTGTGTGCCTTCTTTGAACAAAGTTAATATTACGTTGAAATTGACGTGTGGCAAGTGGCAACACTGCCAACTGGAACGTTAATTACTCGAGTATCTCAAAAGGGTTTAAACGTATAATTAATTTGTGACATTGTTAGCTTTATTCGAAACCTAATCCCTATAAGCCCTTCGAAGCATCTGGCCAATTTTGCAGTTCATCAACTTCTTTTTTCATAAATGCAGGATATTCAAAAGATAATGGATAACGCGCAACACGGCGTCATATACTTCAGCATGGGATCCATGATCAGGAGCAGCTCCATGCCTGATGGAATAAAGCAAGGGTTCCTGAAAATGTTCGGCAGTCTCAAGCAAACTGTCATCTGGAAGTTCGAGGAAGTATTGCCCAATCTGCCCAAAAACCTGCACATCCTTAAATGGGCTCCTCAGCAAAGTATTTTAGGTAGGTATTTAACAGCTGAATTAATTTGACATCATCCAAAGGACGAAGTTATATTTTATTTCGGACTATCAGCTCAGATTTATCAGTTTCTCTATCAGAGACTCGAATCCAAGGCCAAGTAAGACGGGGGTCACTTATGAATTTTGACTTAGTTCCACTATCCTGGATTTTTATGGGGAAATGTTAAGTACAATGTAATAATAATGATGATGATATAAGCTGGTTTAAAGATGGTGCTGGGAGGTGGCTATGTCAAACCTATGTCATGCTACTAGTGACTAGCTAGCCCTACTAATGATTATAAAAGCGAAAGTTTATTGTGAACATCTTTAAAACACAAATTACCAATAACTCTATGGTTGGATTCTATAATATTAAGTATTCTGTACTCAATACATACTTTTGAGTAAAAAAAGAAGAGGACACAAATAATACGATAGCTAATTTAAAGTACCCACAAATAAATCACCCAGTAATAAAGTGGATTTAGACTCATCATCATCATATTTAGTCAACATCACCGAAGTCACGGTAAAAAGTTACTAACTAAAGTTAAATAAAAGTCCGATAAGTATCGACTAGTGGCGCCCCTAGCAGAAACAGTGTCGTGAACAGAAGTTCATGCTTACAAATATTTTCACTAGATAGATATCATTTGCTTTTTTCCTAAACTTGATAGCAACCTCGAGACGACATAATAATAATATGAAATGAATGAAATGATGACAGATATTTTCGAAAAGTGGTCTATCCTTTTAGACCACTAGAATTGTTCAGTTTCCCAATAATATTAACCTCTTTGGTCGTCTTCAGCTCATCCCAACTGCCTCCTATTCATCTCCCACGGGGGCCTGCTTTCAACTTCCGAGGCTCTCCACTACGGCGTGCCCATCATTGGGATCCCAATGTTCGCGGACCAGTTCATCAATGTGGATCGCGCCATGAAGAAAGGCTTCGCCCTAAAGGTCGACATCGTAGAAGACATGACAGTTCACTTGAAAGCAGCGATTGAAGAGATTTTGGGAAACCCGAGGTAGGCAAATCGAGTAACTAAATATTTTATGAGGATTACTAGCTTTCCGCCCGCGGCTTCGCCCGCGTGGAATTTTGTCTGTCACAGAAAAACTTTATCGCGCGCGTCCCTGTTTCAAAAACCGGGATAAAAACTATCCTATGTTCTTTCCCGGGACTCAAACTATCTCTATGCCAAATTTCATCAAAATCGGTTGCGAGGTTTAAGCGGGAAAGCGTAACAGACAGACAGACAGACAGAGTTACTTTCGCATTTATAATATTAGTTGGGATTCTATTACCAACTAGCTTTCAGCCCGCGGCTTCGCCCGCGTGGAATTTTGTCTGTCATAGAAAAACTATATCGCGCGCGTATTTGCTCACCGTTAAGACCTACCCTGGACTACGACAAACATTTTAAAACCAAAATCAGCTCAATCGGCCCAGCGCGGTTCTCGAGTTTTAATCAGACTAACGAACATCAATTTATTTTTATTTTTATAGAGATATCATGTAACAATAATTTAAAATCATCACACGACCAATAACCAAGAATATTGTGGTTGACGGGTCGGGTTTCGCGTGGTTGACGCAATACTTTTGCTACTGCTATTACGTTCCCTACGTGCTTGTAACCATATCATGATGTTAAACCACATCTACTGTGCTCTCAGATCTAGATCGCGGTTTCGGATCGGGAGTTTATAGTGGACTTTTTGTAAGTCCTCCTGGTTAGATAATATTACCTTATCCAAGTGACTAACGCCCGTATTCACAAACATTACTATGAGGTCTCACAGTGCGCGTGGACGCACAGGGTGACTATGAACCAATCACAGAGCTCTATTCAACGCGGCAACGCTTCGATTGCCTGCTTCATTTTACAAGCATCGTTTGTGAATACGGGCGTAAGTGTGGCCATAACAACAATGATATAAGTATTGTTGTGTTTCGGCAGTTGAATGTGAGATAGCCACATTTGTACTTGAGGAATCTAAACTACTTTGCTTCCACATTCGGTCTAATCATCACTTTTAATCTGAAGCAGCCCTAGAGCTGCCGCCGTCGTCGGCCGTTTGGTGTAGTTCAGCAGAACGGACTACTACCACAGAATAAGCTACTACGCCGAGAGGTCCCGGGTTTGATTCCCGGCCGGGCAGAAATTGAAATGATGAATTTTAATTTCTGTGACGGGTCTGGGTGTGACTATGTATAATATTTATGTATTTAAAAAAAAGTATATAAGTAGTATATCCGTTAAGCTAGCACCCATAACACAAGCATTAAGTTGCTTACTTTGGGGCTAGCTGGCGCTGTGTGAAATTGTCCAAAGGTTTATTAGTATTAGAGCTTTCCCTTTGTGGTTAAAAATATTAATTATTATCCTTTGGATATGCGTCATGGATTCATATTTTTTACAGATACCATGAGCGGATGAAGGAACTGTCATTTATCTATCACCACCGCACTGTTACTCCTGGACAAGAGATCCTGCACTGGGTGGACCACGTCATCAAGACAAGAGGTGCCTTGCACCTTCGGTCTCCAGCACTGAACGTGCCCTTCTACCAGAAGATATACCTGGATCTGATAACTTTGATAGCTGTCGCAACTATTGTACTGTTTAGAATTGCAAAAAGACTGCTTTGTAAAAGTGCGGTGACGAAGAAAGTTAAGAAGAATTAAACAGTCTAAAATTTGTTTTTTTTTTAATTAGGAACCAGATTCCTAGGTCAGATTATTCTGAGTCACCTACTTTATATCTGTGCTAACAATATTTATGTATTCATGGAAAAAAAAGCTATGTAGGTAGTTAAAACTTTTATGCTGCGCCGTAGCGATTCGTAGCACCGAAACATATAACTCATTTTGGCCAAAATGTCCCTTACATTAATTGATACTTCCACCATCGACATATTTATAGATCGTTTCATCCACGAAGACGCGCCCCACCAATTTTATTGGTCGAGGGAAGCACGGGGTGCGGGGTATTCAGGGGAAAAAACTAAGCAGCTTAAAATTAAGCACATAGTACACGTTAGGGTTTGCATGTACAATCTAAATTTATTTAACTCAAAGGTGACTGACTGACTGACATAGTGATCTATCAACGCACAGCCCAAACCTAGCAGTAACATTAAGATTTCTTGCAACAGGAAGAACACATGAGTGTCTTAAATATTCACCACCATTCACTGCCACAGACTATAGGAGACTGAGAGAAAACTGTGCATGCAAGCATGAGCGGTCGCACACACGCTCGGTTATGCATGTGCGCAAACATAACCGAGCGGCAAAAATCTCTTTTTTGATATTCGTTAGGTTGCATGTACACGCACCAATAACTGTACAGTTTTGTAACATACACGCTTGGGTTTGCATGTCGGTTAAGCATGTACGGTCAAAACCATCATGCAAACCCTAACGTGTATGGCCACCATTAAGATATATTTAAAACTTGTATGCTACGCCGTAGCGATTCGTAGCACCGAAGCTTACTATAGATCGTTTCATCCACGAAGACACGCACGCACCACCAATTTTTGGTCGAGGCAAGCGCGGGGTGCGGGGAGCTTGATCCGAGCAATCCGAGCGTCATTATTGTACTCACTGCGGGCGCCCGTCGCACAGTCGCGACAGCAACATAATTACGCGCGAGCGATAGGGATGGGTAGCTTGGGGTCATTGGACGGGATTCTACGTGCTCACGGACCAGGCTTTAGTGTGCGTGTGCACTCATATTTAGCGTTTACCGATAACACTCAAACATTCGCGGAAGAATGGTGGGGCGCGTCTTCGTGGATGAACTATACTAGATGACTTAGTTATATCTACGTTCTAACGTTAGCTCATTATAGATACTAACTAAATGTCAAGTATTAATGCATGTTATACATAAATTACGTATATTTTAACGATCACCATCAGATTTCAACTTAAAAATTAACATAAATACCTAACCGACATTTTGATTGCAGTTTACTACTACTACTACACACACTGTAGTTAAAATACCTACCCACAATCAAAACTTACCTACCAATATAACATTAATTCTTCTTTTGCTTCTGATTTACCTTCTTCTTAAACACCAAACTGAGCGCCTTCTTACAAATAAATAGCAAAACTACAACAACAAGCAACAAATCTAAATAAAGCTTCTGGTACACCGGTATGCGAAGCGCCGGCGAGCGAAGATGAGGTGCTCCTTTAGTCTTGATAACATGTTCTGTCCAGTGGACCAACTCTTTACCAGCTGTTACGGGCCTGTCGTGGTAGATCATAGATGATTGCTTTGCTTTCTGCCGGTATCTGGAAATTCAAAATGATGTTCAGAATTTGTACGTACTTACAACTTTTATCTCTGGATCTTAAACTATTTCTAATCCAAATCCATTCAGTAGTAGGTACGTAAAAGCGAACAAACATCTCCTCCTCAAAAACTTTCATAATCATTTCCAACTCACATGGGATTATCCAGCATCTCTCTAATCAACGGCCTCAAAGTATTCGGCAGGTCGTCACTAAGCTCAGCTGACAACGCATAGCCGCTGCTCACGGCTTTGTTCACGTTGATGTACTGGTCGAACATGACCGGTATGCCGATTGTGGGGACCCCGAAGTGTAGCGCTTCTGTAGAGGATAGCAGCCCTCCGTGGGATATGAACATGCGGAGGTTTGGGTGCGCTAGAAAAGAAAATTAAGAAGGTATTTTAGTATTAGGGACTACTTAATGAGCTGAACATAGTGCCATTGTATCTTGTTGTATTAGGTGCTATATTTCAACGTTACATTTATAGGATGTGCTGACTGAATTTTAATGACATGAGATTTTTTAAAATCTTAGTGTAAGCGCTTTTATGTCCATAAATTCGCGTAGCATGTGAAAACGAGGCTTGCTATTAGGCACATCTATAGTAGTACAGAATTATCAATAGAATAATCATAATCTTAATACTTAGATCAAAGAGGTAGTTACAATGATTTTAATATAAGTGCCTATGATAAAATTTGCTCAACTTTCGGCAATGTTTTCTTACTAAACCCTCGATGTTTTACCTAAAATGCTATGCTGCGGTGCCCACTGCACAATTTTCACGTTAGGTGGTAAATTCGGCAGGTTCTCTTCATATTTCCACAGCACCGTTTCTTTCAACTCCCCGAACATGTTTAGGAGACCCCTCGTCACGGATTCCGGGATATCCTTGCTCTGCCACGTGGAACCCATGCTGAAGTATATCACGCCGTGCTTGGACAAGTCCATTATTGCTTGGAGATCCTGAAGGAAATTACCTTTAGCCTAGGCGCAGACCACCGATTTTTAGTTGGCCGATAGTTGTGCCCGATTTTAAATTGTATGAAAAATCGGCCAAATCGATCGGTGTAATGTGCGCACTTCCATACATGCCCATACTGATCAACTGTCCGACTAAACTATCGGCCGACGAAAAATCGATGGTCTGCGCCTAGGCTTAGTTGGCCGATATTTGTGGACCCGATTTTAATGATATTTGTATGAAGAATCGGCCGATACCAAATCGGTGTAATGTGCACACTTTCATATATCTCCATACTGATTAACAGCCCGACCCAAATATCGGCCAACTAAAAGTTGGTGGTCTGCGCCTAGGCTAAGAGTGATGTGCTACTGGCAAAATTTTATCGAGATTCAAAATTCGTGTTAGCAATTTTCAAGCAAAGAGAAGCCGTAATAATATGACATTAGTATCAAATCAGGAACTGTGGAATTAAAATTCGTGATTAAGTAACTACTTTTTTTTAAGATTATGTTAGTCTCGTTAAAGCCCCTCGTACTAAGCCGCCGAGCGGTGAGTCGGCCAGCCCGACCCCTTCACCGTTCGGCTATCGTGGCTTATATGACAATTAGGTACACCTACGTCCTACACTTTCTAGTAAATTAGAATTAAGTATGAACCGGTTATATGACCTACCTGAGGCAAAGCCTTCGGTGGATCTTCAATATGGAATCCACCGACAAACCTAAAGTTCTGCGGTATGGCTGGCACGTTCCCCAGTGCGTTGTGTTCGTTACTGAACATTAGGGACGCGTTGTATATCAGCTCCTGGTAGTCGGGAAGAGGCCTTCCGCGTTTGGCTAGGAGAGGCTCGAAGGTGCGCTGGTATAGGACCGTTTCTTCTGGCTGTATGAAGAACCTAAGAAAAAAGAGAGCGTGAAGTGAACGTAAAGAGCCTAACACCCGAGTGAGCGGTTCAAGCTTGTGGTAATCGATATAATTAATAAATAAAAAAAATAAATAATAAAAAATATTAAGGCAAGGTAAGCTTATCTTGAGGACCTTCTTTCCAAGAGCCTAATGTCATAATTATTATCATCAGTTTACATAGTCTCTACTACAGATGGGCGATAATCTCAATTTACCAGGCAAATTGAGGATTTGGCCAACACTCCCCCTACGCTGGTCAGGCGTGTTGGGGAAGCATGATATCCGCCCATTTCTCCCTTACTTGCCTTTTATTACATTCACGGAAAGAGCAAGGGGTGGTCCTATCTTACTGTGTCGGGACCACACAGCACAGTAAATACTCACCACTTCAAGAAGTACCACTGAACATGTGCCCATAGTTGCTCCACCCTTTGGACGAAGGTCAGCGGTGGGATATGTCCTGTTAAGTAATCTGACGCATAAGCCGGGTTGGCAGGCTGGTCGACTAAGCGGAGGGCCACGGAGTGAGCCCCCATAGAGTAGAGCCACACCATGGGGCAGTCGTAGACAGCAGATAGCCTGGAATTGTTGGATCATTTAAAAATTTACGGCGCGGCGGTTAATTGACGTGGTCTATCCTAGTTCGTCTTGAATCCATCTCTTTAATTTCTTCTGCAAAAACAGACATTACAACTCGGTCGAGTTAACTGGCAGCCTGGCAGCCGTGACGTCACATCGCCTAACTGGTACGGATGGGGCGAACGCGGGGAGGTGTGTGAGCTTTGAGTGCGAGGGAGTCGCATCCTAGCGAGGTGCGCAGTTAGCCCTATAGGGTTGTACATTTGGTCCCGAATTTGTCACTCTAATCGACCTATACTATAAACCCGATTATCGCTATATTTTAATTCTGTTCGAGAATCTGGAGATTCGGGTTCAGTTTGTGACCCTTATGTATACTAATTTTGGCTTACGGTCCAGTATGTAATTAACACTTTTTCTTTACGGTGAAGCCTAGACTGTAAACTGTTTGTATACTTTGGCTCCTGAGCAGGGAGACGACAAATGAAACAGCTGGATGCGTGTGCGATAATCAAGAGCGTAGTTTATTAATTATTAACTGCTTATATACTAATAAGATGTGCGTCAGTCGTGACGCGCGACCTACTGTGTTTTGTCTAATAAACAAATGCAGTGTACGCTGACGCTACNTTTGTTTTTTACTACTACTACGCTGAATATTGTGTGCGGATTGGGTTGTCGTACAGGGGTACTACATGGTAAAATAAATCTCTTCGGCGAAAACAGGATAATTTAGATCGAACTTCACTTGGTAAGTTCGTTTGATCATTCAATAAGATGTGCGTCAGTCGTGACGCGCGACCTACTGTGTTTTGTCTAATAAACAAATGCAGTGTACGCTGACGCTACAATACTACAAATAAAATAAAATAAAAGCAGTGGACTGATCACGAAGACCTCGACCAGAAGAAGCATAAAGTTCTTCTTCTTATTCGTGTCGCTCTTGGAGAGCGGTCGTGGTCGTAAAGATAAAGATATTTATTTACATAAACATGTGTGAAAACATATTACAGAGCAACATGATTTGGTTTTACAGTTTTAACAGGTGATACAACATGTTTTACCAGGAGCATGAAGTTAATAGGAATCAAACTAGCGTTCTTCGAAGCTTGAATCCGTTATCCCATACCAACAGTGCCGTCACCGTTGGACAATTTTTGCCTTTATAGTGCAAACTATTTCATCTAGCAGGAAGGCCACTGCTGAACATAGGCCTCCCCCAGTGATTTCCACATCACCCAGTTGGTAGCGGCCTACTACTAGCGCCTTCCTGCTACCTTTACGACTTTATGTTATTACCCCGCATATATCTCAGTTTCCAAAAGATCAGCTATGACCACGTCAAAGGATTCGCTGGTGTCTTGCAGCAGCTTCTGAAGGTTTTGATCTGCGAACGTGGCTTTGGCGCAATTAAGGGCTAGCTCCTGCACGTAATAAATATCGTTTGTGTGTCTGTTATTCATCATGTAGCCGGTGTTCAGTTTGTTTTGGTCTGAAAATAAAAAAGAAAATTCATAGTTAACATTACCTTTCACCAGTAAAACAAGATCATTGTATAGGCCTACAGTCTGCGTCAAATAATTCGTGATACCCAAAGTAGCCAAAAAGTTCTACACGTCGGATTAATAAGGTTGTGTTATCAGGTTTTTGGTCACGAACTATTTGACGCTGACTGTACCTATGTATGATGACGAATAACGATACTCAAGCTTATTGTATTAAATAAAACAAATTCGAACATAGAACCTTTATTAAGGTGGACGTATTTTTGTGCCTTAATTAGGTAACCTACTTACTTGCAAAAACACTCTTAACACTGCTAAGATCGATTTGCCTAAAATTCTTCTTAGGGGGGTCTTTAAATGGGTATGCTGTTATGTATGTAACCTGAAAAATCGAATTAAATAGGGTGAAGTAAAAATAGTAGGTACATTAGTAATCTCAAATAACCTGCTTCTAACTTAATATGCAATAGTGAACACCAGACCTACGTCATTTTATAGGGCTGGTTTTAGAATCGCGCTGACCGCTCGCTGATCGTCGGCGCTGTCAAATCAAAATGTATGTAATTGAAGGGAACGTTTCTGAGTGACGCTGATCGCTCGGCGCCGACGCTCCATACATTTCGGCTATCAGCGCTGACGGTCAGCGTGCGTCAGCGTGAAACCAGCCTAAAAGCTGAAAGTTTGTCAGCGTATGCTCCCAATATAGGTTAGAATGTGGGTACATCATAAAGTTTGGGTCACCGTGGCTATGGTTTGCTTAGTACGATAACGTATTTTTTTGTTACAAGCCAAATGTATCGAGTTTTAGCTCTTACTCTAGAGTCTAGAGGAATAATAATTTGGCATTTCAGTTTGAACTAATATTATGGGGAGCACCAAATTGAATTATACCTTCAAAATGTCACTTACCTCATGTCCAGCATTCAGCAGGTGCCTTACAAGACCTTCACCAAGCAGATTTAAACTCCTGACTGGCAAAGGAAAGGCCACTAAAACTTTGTAGCCCTCTATAGAGCTAAATACACAGAACAAACACAGAATTATGCGTAACAATTCCATGGCTCTAAACACTGTACAAGTGTACGTACAGTGTCCACGACTGGTTATTATGTCAGTTTGCGTATATCTAGCAGATAAATAGATTACATAATATACTGCTATTGTGATAGCGTTGTTGTATACAAACGTTGATAATAAGTAGGTAGGTATTTAATTAAAATGACTCTGCAGCCTTGATGCTAATGATGATTCTGAATTAACATACTTATACTACTGTAGCTAGGAAGTAATAATTTATTATTTATTTATATAAATATATTTTTAAAGGATTTATGTTTATACAGTACTAGCTTTCCGCCCACGGCTTCGCCCGCGTGAAATTTTGTCTGTCACAGAAAAACTTTATCACGCGCGTCCCTGTTTCAAAAACCGGGATATAAACTATCCTATGTCCTTTCTCGGGACTCAACCAACCGGGAAAAGACTAAATTTCATCAAAACCGGTTCAGTGGTTTAGGCGTGAAAGCAAGACAGACAGACAGAGTTACTTTCGCATTTATAATATTAGTATGAGCTAGTACGGAAGTATGGATTACTCATCAGACTGATGATATTTATTTAATTTTATACAATAAGTTATGTAATATCAGCAAATTTATAATTACAATTGGATATTGTAATAAAAGTAACCTTAGAATTCGTATTATTATTATGATTAACAATAAAGTATTATGCTGATGGTTTATACAGTGTGAGTCACGTTAAAGTGTACATATGAAAATAGATGAAACTAGACCTATTTTTATCGACAAAAAAGAGGTCAAAATTTTTTTGAGATTTTTTTTAAATTTTTATAGAACTTTTTTTCTTCCAATTACTTATTGTAAAGAAAACGTAATAACTTTTAAACTAAGCGGTATATCCTGATAAAATAAAAACAGTAATAATGCTAAATAACAGGCAATACTAAAAAAATACATAAATACACAAAAAAGGCCAACAAATAATAAAAAGTTATACTTTTTGAAAAAAATCTGCTTTTAAATTCGTGTTTTTTTGGTTATTTGATTAATTTCTCACCAAAAATCGCATGTCTCTATCCCTATCACAACATTTGCTATGATCGTTTGAACAAAGGCCTGCCATAACATTATTCTCCGCTACAGGTAGAGACAATTTTAATTTTAACTAAAATGCTTATTGTTTAATACCTCCATGCTCAGCATACTGGCTGATTCGATATTTTTTTATAAAAAAAAGAAAAGAAGGAAAAAAAGCTGTCAATTGTTTTTACTTCTTCGCAGCTCGGCTTTTTATCTGTAACACAATACAATTTTTCTGCGTCGTATCAAATCAAATATTTTTTTTNACTTATTTTACCTCGAAATCTTTTGTTTTTATTTGAAATCTAACTTGTCTTTATCAAAATTACAAATCTAGACCCATTTTCAGTTTCGTTATTAACGAAGCGTTGAATGGCGCGCCCGGAGAGGCTTAGTTCAAACGATAATTGCAAACGTTGTGATAGGGATAGAGACATGCGATTTTTGGTTTTACGAAGGTAATACGATAGAGAATAATAAAAAGTAATAAAAACCACCAGTTATAGGGGCATTTTTTGGAGAAATTAATCAAATAACCAAAAAAACACGAATTTAAAAGCAGATTTTTTTCCTAAAGTATAACTTTTTATTATTTGTTGGCCTTATTTGTGTATTTTATGTAGTTTTTTAGTATCGCCTGTTATTTAGCATTATTACTGTTTTTATTTTATCAGGATATACCGCTTAGTTTAAAAGTTATTACGTTTTCTTTACAATAAGTAATTGGAAGAAAAAAAATTCTATAAAAAATTAAAAAAAAATCTCAAAAATTTTTTGACCTCTTTTTTGTCGATAAAAATAGGTCTAGTTCCATCTATTTTCATATGTACACTTTAACGTGACTCACACTGTATATTAAATAAAACAAACAGATACATTTTAACAACTTTATTCATTCCTAAGAAATTATCGTTAAAATTAGAATTATCATTATCACCAACCTAAAAATAACCACTAACATACATAAAGTATAAGTTAGTGTTATCCATCATGACTCAAAAACATCATCAAGTGCACCTAAATTAGATAAGTTTATCAATATAATGTGATAAAATTTTATAATTATCGACAAAGCTACCTAGCAACACGTCAAATTCAATACCATAACCCAGTCTTACGTTTCCACTTAAAGAAGAACTACATTAGTTTATTTGCTTTACTTAATTAATAGTAAATCAGCAATATAAATGTAGAATAGGTTAACATTAATTCAAAAGCATGAATCTTTTGTTGCGGCCTCATGCTGTTAGCAGCACAACATTTTACATTTTTTAAATGTGGCAACACTATAAAAATGTAGCCTAGCAAAACAAATAGTGATGTTAAAATTTTAACAATTTTTACACCTTTTTTACAGTGGCATTGGAATCATAACTTTCATTCTACACGCAATATTAACTTCTTAAAAACACCAAAATGGATGAACTTTACAAACAATGCACAAGGTAATGATAAAAATGCAACACACATTATTTAGCCTCAACTTATGTCATTAAATTAATGAATGAAAGTAAGAACAATTACATTTAACGATATGTCATGTTTACAACACACGGAGTCATCAAAAATTAACAAGTTCGAATCATTAAAAAGAATTTTCAACTGTTTTTTTTTCATTGTTTGACCCAGCTCTTGATCAATCTTATCACAAAAGTGCAGATGCGATCTATAAGAGAAAAAATTGGCTCAGAATATGCCATTTACCCGTCTGCGTCGTGCAAAGGATAGTAATGTGTTTGCGCTTGTGGTTATCTATCTTTGAAAAGTTAGTTTAATGATTCGAAAGAAATTATAATTAAAGTTCGCGACTAAATTTAATGACTAACATAGCTTACTGGTAAATAACGAAACTAGTAAATGTCTATAAAAATACACTATATTGTAACAATAATTATTTAACAATGATTCTAAATCAAACGGTACTTTCAAAATGTATAAGCAAAGCGCTTTCGTAAAGAGACATCAATGTTACTCTGCGAGTGAGAACGACAAAGATGGCGCTTTAAAAACTGTATTAATATTTTTATATTTAATCGTTAGCTATATAAAAGGTTCGAACTGATGTAAGTTAGTCCTAAGTGTATTTCGAACTTGAATGATCGGCTTGAAACGCATATCGGACGGAACTATTTATAATGGCATTCGATTTGTTTATCGTTTCGTATTCGAATACGATGCTAGTCCATTCGATTGCCATTATATCGAATATCCGATCGGACTAGAAAAATCTATAATCGGTAGTGTATTGTTTTACGATTAACTTAACTATTGTCAAGTAGGTATTTAATATGTATAATCTGTTTTCCCTATGTGTGTAGTTTATTCATCTAATTTATAAGTAAAGTGATGATATAAAAAATCTTTCAGATTTTTCCTAGCAAAATACTTAAGAAAAAAATGTGATAGTACCATGGTCAAGCTTGATCGAAAAACAACAACACTAGACGGTCAAGCCTGACACAAATGCTATATGTATACTTATAATCTAAAAACAGAATTTTATATACAGAAAAAATGCGCAAAAATACATAGGCTTACCCTAGGCAGTTTTGGTAAAACATTTACTTATAAATAAGTGTAAAATCTAAGGTAAAGATTTTTTTTATTGATTAACTTTCCTAAAGTATGTATGTATGTTAGTTGATTAAGGGTTCCTTTTTAGGACTACGGAAGCCTAAAAAGGGTCCATGATTTTATTGTTCTAATACTTATCATAATACAATAGTTAAAGAATAATGAAAACATTATTTAGTACACTTCACTGGTATACTTTTGTCATGCTTACAAAGAATTTACATCAATAAATATTTAAAAAATCATTATTTATCATATTCTTTGACAAACATTAAGTTTATTTACAAGTATTGGTGTTTCCCGTTACACATCTGCTCCATAGATTCTCTGACGTTAAATTCTCTCATGCTTTGATTAAAATTGGATTTTGGTCACTATAGTGGACACTTCTCACATAAAAGTCAAACAAATCGCTTGTTAGCTGTCACAAATCACACGAATATAAACCATATAGGGTAAACAATAAAGTTGATCAAAATAACAAGTTTTTTACTTCTTTTACATGTCACAAAACAAATGAATGTAAACCTTACAGTGTGATCGATAAAGTTGAATGTATAAACCAGTTATCAAATCTTCTTAACTTACACAAACCACAGGAATGTAATTAACAAGTTTATTATTTCTGCTATAGTCTGGTCTGTGAGCACGTAGAATTTTGTCCAATGACCCCAAGCTACCCATCCTTATCGCCCGCGCGTAATTATATTGCTGTCGCGACTGTGCGACGGGCGCCCGCAGTGAGTGTGAGAGAGCTACGTGCTCACGGACCGGGCTTTACAAACCATAGGAATCTAAACCTTACAGCCTGAACAATAAGCTCACGAAAGTAAGTCGTATTGTGTAAACAATAAGGTCAATATTAAAAACTGACGTACCATCAAGCGGGCGCGTTAGGCAGCGAGAACTTCCTAATAACAAGTTTTTTATTTCTGTTATCTGTCACAAACCACAGGAATCTAAACCTTATAGCCTGAACAACAAACTCGCGAAAGTAAGTCGTATTACATAAACAATAAAGTCGATATTAAAAACAGACGTACTATCAAGCGGGCGCGTTAGTAATAACATGTTTGTTATTTCTGTTATCTGTCGCAAACCACAAGAATCTAAATCTTATAGCCTGAACAACAATCTCGCGAAAGTAAGTCGTATTATTTAGACAATAAAGTCGATATTAAAAACTGTTGACGTACCGTCAAGCGGGCGCATTAGGCAGCGTGAAGTGATATCGTTCGTCAGTTCGTTGATAAAGCGGCGCGCGCGCTTTTACTCCCATAGCGGTCGGTCTCTGCGATGGATCTTCGCTCAGCATTAGTTTTAGGACTTCGCTCTGGAAAGAAATATAAATAAATAGGTTATTTTAGGAGTAAACAATATCTCAAATAGGGTCTCAGAAAAACTTAATGCTATTATGATAAGGGAATTTATTTAGGGATATTGTAATGGGGCAATGTAAAATCTCAAAAAGTTGTTCAAGTAATTTTAAGTATCCTAGCTGGGCTAGGATGCGCGCCGTGATAAAATCTAATCGATGGTTTTAAACGACAAATGTATGGGCTTATCGCGTAAAATCGATAAAATGGCGCGCTAAACTTATCGCAGCGCGTATACTAAGGCCTACAGCCATCGCATGCATTATGTCACAATTTTATTCTAAAGCGCATGTCTGGTAACATGACGCATTTGTCAGCCGTTTGGTGTAGTGGTTCAGAACGGACTACTGTGCCGAGAGGTCCCGGGTTCAATTCCCGTCCGGGCAGAAATTGAAATGATGAATTTTAATTTCTGTGACGGGTCTGGGTGTCGCTATTGTATAATATGTATGAATTTACAAAAAAAAAGTATTTAGGTATGTTTATATCCGTTGTCTAGTACCCATAGTACTAGCTATGCTTAGTTTGGGGCTAGCGGCGCAGTGTAAAATGTCCAAGAATATTTATTTACTCATGAGACTGCAACTTGCAACTTAGAGAACTGGGTCTAACATACCTCCTGTGGGTACTCCTCGTTGAAACGATGTGGGTACCGCGCGTCTCTCAATCTTAGGAGGCACGTCACTCGCTCGGACTCGGTCCCGAATGGCTGTAGTAATTCGAACAGAATCAGCCCCAAGGAGTAGATGTCCACTTTGTAACTGTAGGGACGGCAGAGAAGCTGTTCTGGCGACATGTAGAGGTGTGTGCCTGGAAAGGGAATAGTTTTTATTGGAATTTAAGCCTTATGAAAGCAGAATATAAGGTAGTTTGTACGGCGTACTTTTGTGCATGTGACATTGCGGGAAAAACCGAGGTTCATTCGTGAGGAAATGTATTAAAATGGTGAGGTACCAAAAACTAAAGAACTAGCCGGTTTACATTTAAAATATGGATCAACATAATTCTTCTTTTATAACAAAGCATAAAATGAATGATACGAACTTTACCTGCATAGCACAAAAAAGGTCAAGGACTAGGTACGCAACTTTTTTGAAGTGATAGTTTGCTGTGCCTTAAGACGGCCAAAAATACTCATAAATAATGCTATTCATTGCATATCACGTATTTAAAATGTTAACTAAAATTATGAGAAAAAAATCCTGCAATGATGAAATTTATTAACTAAGATCAGATAGTTATTTTAAAACACTTACCAACTCTATACGTATGTCTCGCATACGCGTCAATCTCATCAGTCGGGCCGCCATCTTGCGAGCTGTCATTCATGGCGGTCACGAGCCCGAAGTCGCCCACTTTGACCCTTCCATCGGGCGCGAAGAAGATATTGCTGGGCTTGAGGTCGCAGTGGATTAGACCCGCTAAAGCCCGATCCGTGAGCACGTAGAATTTTGTCCATTGCCCCCAGCTACCCATCCTTATCGCTCGCGCGTAATTATATTGCTGTCGCGACTGTGCGACTGGCACCCGCAGTGAGTGTGCGAGCGCGATAGCAACATAATTACGCGCGAGCGATAAGGATGGGTAGCTAGGGGACATTGGACAAAATTCTACGTGCTCACGGACCAGGTTTTAGATGGACGTATTCCACGGCCGATACTATCTGGCTGAAGAGGACTTTGACCTGGAAAGGACACTTACCAACTCTATACGTGTGTCTAGCATACGCGTCAATCTCATCAGTCGGGCCGCCATCTTGCGAGCTGTCATTCATGGCGGTCACGAGCTCGAAGTCGCCCACTTTGACCCGGCCGTCGGGCGCGAAGAAGATATTGCTGGGCTTGACCTGGCTGGTCGCGGTGGATTAGACCCGCTAAAGCCCGGTCCGTGAGCACGTAGAATTTTGTCCATTGCCCCCAGCTACCCATCCTTATCGCTCGCGCGTAATTATATTGCTGTCGCGACTGTGCGACGGGCGCCCGCAGTGAGTGTGCGAGCGCGATAGCAACATAATTACGCGCGAGCGATAAGGATGGGTAGCTAGGGGACATTGGACAAAATTCTACGTGCTCACGGACCAGGTTTTAGATGGACGTATTCCACGGCCGATACTATCTGGCTGAAGAGGATTTGACCTGGAAAGGACACTTACCAACTCTATACGTGTGTCTCGCATACGCGTCAATCTCATCAGTCGGGCCGCCATCTTGCGAGCTGTCATTCATGGCGGTCACCAGTCCGAAGTCGCCCACTTTGACCCTCCCGTCGGGCGCGAAGAAGATATTGCTGGGCTTGAGGTCGCGGTGGATGAGACCCGCTAGGTGGACGTATTCCACGGCCGATACTATCTGGCTGAAGAGGACTTTGACCTGGAAAGGATAGGTGAAATGTAGCAAAACTTAATCATAGTTGAAAAAGTAACCAACAATTCCAAAGAAAGACACAAAAAAAAAACACATGGTCTGAGTTGCATTTTCGTAACTTTATCCGTTACTATAACTATACCGGTGTATTATAGGGTTTGGCAGACTTTTGGAGTTTGTTAAAGTTTAAGTAAGATGGTGCAATACAGGGTTAATTGCAGCCCTGAAAAGCCGTGAAACGTTAAGTAAATATGTCATCGTCGATAGTGACGTCATAAGTTCGTTTTGACAGCTTTAATTATCTTGTCAATAATAGGATAACGTTTATGCCCTGAAGTTTATAAACATCGGTGGTCTGCACCTAGGCTAAACCAGGATTCACTCACAAGTATAGGTGTACCAGAATCTCATGGCAAATAGGAAAAATAAACTTTGTTGAGAGCAATACTGGGGAAATTGGAATAAACGATCTTGATACTGTTTAATTTTTTACTTTTATGACTAATATTAATGAACATGAAGTACGAATATACATTTTAGGTAGGTATGTGTGGTGGAAGAATTGAAAAAAAAAAAAAAAAAAAAAAGAATGTTGTTATACATCAGGTTTTTAACATAGGAAAATGTCTTGGAAATTAAATAAATCGTCTGTGAGAAAAGAAATGTCTGAGAAATTATTATTTAAATTACCTACATATTTTCGCGTGGAACTGAAACATAGGCGGTGCCGTTCTTTTTGTATATGGCCAGAGCCCCGATTACGGTAATTTTTAACGTCAACAATCCAGACACGCTTCTCGTTTCTGCGATACGATTGGTCGTTCAACAGCGTACGTCAGCTGTTTTGACCAATCGTATCGCAGAATCAGAAACGCGTCTGGATTGTAGACGTTAAAAGTTACCGTAATCGGGGCTCAGGTCTGGGTTATTGAAAAAAAAAGGTTACATTTTATTAAGAAAGAATCTTGAGTGACCCTAGCTGAAAAATTAATAACTGCTAGATTTAAAAAAAAAATGAACTGGCTGGATCAGGGGTGATTTACTGTTTGTACTCCGAATGACTGTGTGAATACACCGATCAAAATAGCGTGAATAGTTATGCGCAACTTTAGAGCCCTGTAACTTATTTATTTGTGATATTTTCATGATTATTTCACAATTATTATTAGTTCTACTTATATTTATTTCAAGTTTATTTCAAAGAAAAAAATTGGAAACTTCTCCATTATTCAATCTAGCTTTATGAAATCTTTTTCAATTTTCTTTACATGGTCATAACATCTGCACCAATTTGTGAGATATACCTGAAAACCCCGATAAAACAGCTATTAAGTAAGAATAATATAAAAAAACACAACCCTCCTTCTGACACAGTTGGGTAATAAACTAAATGTATCAAAACATTTCAGTCCAACTTACTGTCAACTAGGGATATTCCGATACTAATAAATACGAGTAGGTACTCGATACTTTTGATTCGATACCAAGTATTTATTGTATCGAATCAATTTTGCGATACATAATCGGTATCGAAACAAAAATACTTGGTATCGAATCGAATCAGCAAAACAACCGAAAACAATAAAAAAAAAACCGAGAACGCATCATACAGAACTGAGAGAGTAAAAACAGTCAGCTAATCAGCTTTAATCGGTTACCGAGTTACTAGAGCCCGAGCCGAAAGCGAGAGAAGGAGACACCCGCACCCGCCCGCAAATCATCTCGCCATTCCGCCATTGTGAAAGTGTTAAGTGACTATTTACAAGTAATTTTATTAATTGTAATCATCAAATTCATCGGTTTATTCCATCGGATAATAGTTGTTTTCTTCTCAATTTTGTTTAAATTATTGTCCTTCAACGTTCATTGATAGCACCCTCAAAATAATAAAACAAAATAAAAGTTCCAAAAAGTATCGATATCAGTAAGTATCGATACTTTAGGAGTACTTATTTAAGTAGTATCGAAAAAAGATTTGAGTATTATCGAAATGAGTAGGTATCGATACTTAGGTGGTATCGGAACATCCCTACTGTCAACTCGACGACGCGCTTTAGAATCAAAGATCGACTTTGAATTATGCCTTATTTTACAATTCACATTGAAAACAATATGCCTTGCTTGAACTTTTTCGACTTTTTCACAAAAATAACAAATAGTCAAGAAGAGATTACAAAAATTTTGCAGCGGCTGACAGATTTCATAATTTTCTTTGACAGGTGACAATTAAACCATAGACAATTGCCATATGAAAAACACACTTTTCCAATATTTTTGTTTGCCATGAGATTCTGGTACACCTATACCACAGTACCTGTGCACAATGTACCCGTGTACCTATGTACAGTGTACCCGTGTACCTATACACAGTGTACACGTGCACAGTATACCCGTATACCTGTGCACAATGTACCCTTGCCGTACCTTGTACCCGTGTCGTACCTTGTACCCGTGTCGTACCTTGTACCCGTGTCGTACCTTGTACCCGTGTCGTACCTTGTACCCGTGTCGTAACTTGTACCCGTGTTGTACCTTGTACCCGTGTCGTACCTTGTACCCGTGTCGTACCTTGTACCCGTGTCGTACCTTGTACCCGTGTCGTACCTTGTCCCCGCGCGAGGCGGGCGTGCGGTTGAGCCGCAGCCAGTCGTGCAGGCTGTCGCGCAGACACAGCTGCATCTGGATGTAGAGGTACATCTTGCTCGCAGCTGGCTCGGTTCGGACGCACAGGTCCAGTGACCAGTGCCGCATGTGTCCCTTGTGCAGTGCACAGTGTACCCGTGTACCTATGCAGAGTGTACCCACGTCGTATCTTGGACCTATGTCGTACCTTGTACCCGTGTCGTATCTTGTACCCTTGTCGTACCTTGTCCCCGCGCGAGGCGGGCGTGCGGTTGAGCCGCAGCCAGTCGTGCAGGCTGTCGCGGAGACACAGCTGCATCTGGATGTAGAGGTACATCTTGCTAGCGGCCGGCTCTGTGCGGACGCACAAGTCTAATGACCAGTGTCGCCTGTGGCCCTTCTGTGGACAATCAGTTAAACATAATTAACATACATTAGCCATGAGGTTTTAGAGTAGAATAGAACCATTACCATTCATCCCGTGGATGTCTATAGTCTTTTTCACGTAAGATGATCCGTATGACACTTCAAGGTTATCCATTTTACGCATAGTACATATGCAGAATATTTTTGAAAAAATATTTGTATTTTATTAGCAATATAATAAAAATAAATTAACTACTTGTCTTGAAATATATAGTAAAATCTGAGTCTATTGATTATAATTTAATTAAATACGATGTAAAAATATTTTTTATTTAATGTACGCAATGTGTGAAACGGAATAGATTTAGTGCTGGGGTATTTCTTGTATGATAAAATTGATTATTTCCGCGGTTCATTAATCGATTGCAGTGAATACTTACNATTGACGATAAAAGTTCATCATGCCCAGGAAGCGACGCAAGTCTTGTACGGTAGTGGGTAGGGGGAAACTTGTGATGGCCTTGGTCTTCTCTTCTAGGGGTCGTATTCCATCTTTGGATATGTGATACCCCAGAAATTCTATCTCGGCTTTGCCGAATTCGCATTTGTCTACATTTAGTGCGATACCGTATTTGTCAAGTCTCTCTAGAACTTGTCTCAACAGGATCTTATTCTGGTTCTCGCTGCATGATGGTAATAAGATATCGTCGACGAAAACGAAAACATCCAGTCCTTTTAATACCATATCCATGAATCTTTGGAACGTTTGGCTGGCATTACGAAGTCCGAACGTCATCCTTGTAAATTCAAATAGGCCGAAGGGTGTTGTTATCGCTGTCTTCGGTATGTGGTCTTCAAAGATTGGGATGTGATGGAACGATTTGCGGATGTCAAGTTTCGAGAAGATATTTTTGTTGTGCAGTAGGTATGTGAAGTCCTGGAGTCGTGGTATAGGATAGCGATCAGGAAGAGTGACAGCGTTAAGACGTCTATAGTCGCCGCAAGGTCGCAACTCGCCATTTTTCTTATTAACAATGTGTAGTGGCGTTGCCCAGGGACTGTCGGAGGGGCGGCAGATGCCCAGGTCCATCATCCTCTGGAACTCTTCCTTCGCTGCTTTATATTTTGCTGGGTTCAACGGACGAACTTTTGCATAGGTCGGCGGTCCCGTCGTATGTAGGTAATGCACGACATTATGCTTAGGTGCATTTTTCAGCGTCGACGGCCTTGTTACGTCAGGAAATTCGCTTAGTAACTCGGCGTATGGGCAGGTGACGTCGATTGTGCGAATTGATGATTCAGACGATATCGATGTGTGCGTTGATATTGACAAATTATTGATTTTGTCAATTAATTTCTTTGCGCTGAGATCGATGTTAAGCTGATTCTTAGCCAGGAAATCTGCACCAAGGATGGATCGACGTACATCTGCAATGACGAAGGTCCACGTGAAGGGTCGTCTTAAGCCAAGATCTAAGGTGACGGTTTTAAGTCCATAAGTTCTTATTTTCGTTCCGTTGGCAGCATATATGGCGTAATTGTTGTTGGTGTTGCCTTTTTCTTTCTTGCGGGCGTTTTCTGATCGTTGCCTTTTAGGCGGTCTGTTCTCCTTCGTCATGGACATAATTAGTATCCGATGTAACTAGCCGGGTCGTCGTAAGAGCTTATTGCAGAGTACAGGGTAAGAGGTACAGAATCCAGAACATACAATCCCAAGTTTTATAAAAGTTTGATAAAACTTGGGAGTTGATCGAAAAAACCGAAAACTTTATTAAATTTTCGTGCCAAATGTCAATGTCAGTAAGTAAAACGTCACAGCTGCCAATTTTTTGTTTTTTTTTTCTGCGATTTGTCTATGATTTTACATGGTCCACCAAGTTAAATAGCCAAAAAAGCTGTTTTCGTTCATTCTTTTTGTATAGTCTGTGGAAAGAAAATATTAAACTCTGTTTTAGCTATCAAAGGTTTATAAACGATTATGAATAACGTTTTTTATCAGAGGTTTATAAGAGTGTTTTAAGCCTATCAAACGTTTTAGCTAATGTAGGTTTTAAACCTATATTAGCATTTTATTATGAATAAGACCGTTAGTTATTAAAAGCATCACAAAAATCAACTATATTTTTCGATTATTGACTTTAATAAACGCATTGAAAATAAATGAATAGTTTTTAATTTAAAGAAACAGAACCAGTACTTTTTAGGAATCGTTTTTTTTAACACGAACCATGAAATTTGAATATTATCAATAGAAAATTGTTACTATAATATTTGTAATTAAAAAAAACATGTTTTTTGTTAAATAACCTATACAAAATATTTCTCTAAAAGTAGGTTTTACTAACTCTTCGAAAAAAATCGATAGATAAATCGCTATGGTTTAGTTATGTGACATCTCTAAATCTTTCAAACTCGAAACGTCATACGGATCATCTTAGGTGAAAAAGACTATAGCTAGTGTACCCGACACTTGTGTAAGGGCCCTCGCCCACGGAACTTGTAACGATGCAGTCGTGTGTACTTCTGTAGTGCGTTGCAAATAAGACTAACGCGCTTTAGTAGCGATGCTGTACCGCGTTTCGTAAACGCGCGAAAAAGTCGCCGTGGGCGAGGGCCCTTAGACTAATCGTCTATTTACCTCTGATAAAATAAATGAGCGTGTTGAAATAGTACAAGTTTTTATTTCATTAATCGCAATGTTAGCAGAGGTAGAGACTAAAATATATATATTATTTTATTAAAAAATTGGTTATATGATCCAACGTAATAATTATAATAATTATGGTTTCTGTGCCAAATTCAAATTCGATGTTTTTTTGTTTTGATTATGGCTCGTGTAGTAGTGTTAATTAAATTCGCAATATTGTGTTTGTATTATTAAAAAATAGATTTATGAACCAACATACCTTTTTATTTTTACTACTAGTGCTGTCAGTCTTAGTGAATCCATCAATCTCTTTCACCCTCTCTAGTCTTTTGTCCACCGAAGATTCTTTTCTCGCTTCGCTCTGTCCAGACTTCGGGTTTTCGGAATGTGCGAACACAATAAATGAATCGTCATTGTCCCCACTTGCAATTTGGGGTACATTTTTCACCCCAAAATCCCCGCTAGTGATGTTCTTTGACAGATCGGTGGTTGCGTAATCTCCCAGGTTTTTGGATAGGTCGGGCGTTGTGCTGATATTAAAATCGTGGCTGCTATGTTTGGGGGATGTAGGGGTGGAGTGGTGGGTTGAATTATGGGACGAATGGTGGGAATTCCGGGACGAGTGGTGTGAGTTTTGGGAATGTTTGGAGACGTTGTCTTCGAATACTATGCTGAAAGAGTCGTTGCAGCTTAGCGATCTGAAATGGATAAGAGAAGCTTGAAATAGACTATTTGAATTTAACATTTATGTCACTACAACAGTGTGAAATAAATCCACCATCATTATACACTGTCGTAGATGTCGTTAAAAGAAGACGTAAGGACTCGTCCTGAACATTAAGTTCCTTATGTCCCTCTACTTGAGTGGCGTATGCTACTGCAGTGAAGAATAAGGCGGTTATCACACTGCGCGACAGATTTAATAATTGTATGCAAGTACCTCAGTTTGTATGGAAAACACGCGCGGCACTTCACACTGACAACGCGTCCGCGCGCGTGATTTTTTATATGAAATAACGCGCTCCGCGGCAGAGCGCGGCGCAGTGTGTTAACCGCCTAAATGACTTGATAATGATGATAACACGTCATACGTCAATATTCGGCTAAACACAAATATTAGAAAACAAAACACTGCAGATGACGTTTTACTTTCCCGCCAAAACCCGCACTCCATAGATTTTTCTTTTTTTTTTGCAGGAAAACGCAAAGGCTTACGCCATACAGCCACATAAAATATTATTTATAAATCAACCCACCTGTTTCTCTTAGGCAGATCAGCCAGCCGCTTCTCATAGTCAAGCGCGTCCACGCAATCGTCAATAGACTTCTGTAGTTCCAACCGAACACTGTCCCGCTTAGTGTGGCTGCTTTTGTTAGGCGGTGACGTGGCGGTACACTCATCTGTCATGGCTACGGAGACTCCGTCCAGTTCTCTGTCAAATTCAAATTTGAATTTAGAATAATTTTTTTTGTTTCATTATGGCTTTTGTCTAATTCCAATTCGATGTTTTTTTGTTTTATGGCTTAATGCGAATTGCACATGGCCAGTATTAAGTACCTAATCGTGATGTGTGTGTGCGTATACAAAAATAAAACATTGTGTTTGTTTAGTACGTAGAATACCAGCGAACTGTAGCTCAGTACGGGAAGCACTGTTTAAATGAGGGCTTAGTGTGAGTTTATATCCAACGTCTAAAAATTATGAAGATTTTCGTTCTTGAAAGTATCCGCTAAGGTCGCTGTACAATCCGTCATACATTAAATGTCATTTTTTACGCGATCACTAGTGACGACATTTGATGTAAACTCACACTAAAGCTCTCTTAGCGCGAAGCAATAAGTTGAACTGATGATTATGACAGAATGATAGAGAAATTATAATGATTGCGTCGAACGGTTATAGCAATGGCGATGATAATAATGATGAAAATGGTGGTGTTCAAGATGATGATGATGATGATGAAGATGATGATGTATCCTCCTACCTCATCCAGACAGCGTCTCGCTGCTCCTGCCACAGCGGCGGCGGCTCCTCGAGCCAGGCGTTGAAGTAGCGCACGATATTTTCGTGCTCCAGCTTGGCTAACGCGCGAACTTCGCGCAAGACACGCTCGCGCTTCGATTCCCTGCAGGGACACATTATTTTTATGAAAACTTTATATTAATTTGTTCCCATTACCCATGTAGATCCGAGAATAGGATCATTACCACAGTTACTGTGGATGTCGTAGGAAAGAGGCGAGTAAGGGACAAATGTGAGAACATAAGGCTTCCCCAACCTGAGCCCCGATTACGGTAATTTTTAACGTCTACAATCCAGACACGCTTCTCGATTCTGCGATACGATTGGTCATTCAATAGCGTACGTCAGCTGTTTTGACCAATCGTATCGCAGAATCGATGAAGCGTGTCTGGATTGTAGACGTTAAAAGTTACCGTAATCGGGGCTCTGTATGGCCAGCAACGAGTGATTTTGAAATATCGTGTGTCGAATCACCAAAAGGCGTATCTAACAAAATGGCGATAGTTTGAGATGCGACTCTTAACGCTAAAAAATAAAATAAAAATGGCGATATTCAGTTAAACTCACCATGTTATTAAAAACGTTCATTTTATAACCTCACAAAAGATTGTAACTGAATGCCAGTATTGACAGTCAAAAGGCCCCATAATGCATTTAAATTTTTCCATACTTCAGTTCAAACTTTCTCTAAGTAGGCGCGCACACCGTTGATTTTTAGTTGGCCGATAGTTGTGCCCGATTTTAAATTGTATGAAGAATCGGAGAAATCGAATCGGCGTAGTGTGCGCACTCCCATACATGCCCATACTGATCAACTGCCCGACTAAACTATCGGCCGACGAAAAATCAACGGTGTGTGCCTACTCTAAAATTCGCTCCTATAAAAATCTATTACGTCTTTTGATCGTGATTTGACCCACGATGAGTGTTCCACACATAATGAAATTACTTGTCTACTTCCCAGTTTAGTAACTTGGATATTGCAAGCTTTAGTCTAACTAAAAAATATTACTTGTACCTTTTACATTAGGTAAATTAGAGATAATCGTCCGCCTGCAATAGAAACATGGCCTGATAACGATGATGATACCTTTTAGGCAGCGTGATCCTCTTCACAGCATACGAGCAGTGGTCGATATTGTTCCTTGCTTCGAACACCACGCCGAAGCCGCCTCGGCCGAGGCAGCGCAGCGGGGTGAAATCGTTCTCATATCGCCCCGAGTATTCTTGAGTGGGGGGAGTCGGTGGAGGCCGCTCGTAGTACCGCTCTACTATTATGTTCTCCTGGTATAAGTAAAGGGTTAGGGTCAGCTAAGTTTAGAGAAAGAACCATCTAAGTTCTCCTGTGAAAAGGTAGCTATTATTTTAGGGGCCTAGGCAGCGCAGCGGGGTGAGTCGCTTATAATACCGCACCACTATTATGTTCTCCTGGTACAAGGAAAGGACGAGCGTAAATAACAAAATTGCAAGAAAAAAGAAGCCCGCAGCGAGGTGAAATCGTTCTCGTATTGCCCCGAATATTCTTGAGTGGGGGGAGTCGGTGGAGGCCGCTCGTAGTACCGCTCTACTATTATGTTCTCCTAGTACAATAAAAGGGTTTATCAGCTAAGTTTAGGGAAAGAACCATCTAAGTTCTCCTGTGAAAAGGTAGCTATTATTTTAGGGGCCTAGGCAGCGCAGCGGGGTGAAATCGTTCTCGTATCGCCCCGAGTATTCCTGGGTGGGGGGACTCGGTGGAGGCCGCTCGTAGTACCGCTCTACTATTATGTTCTCCTGGTAGGGGGAGAATTGACTATAAGAAGAGACATGGATCAGAGAAATTTGAAGGGAGTCAAGCAAAGCGCCCGGGGAAAAGAGCCCAGAGCAAGTACCCGCGCGCTCTCCCGAGATTCGGTACGCCGTAGGAAGAACCATCGGTAGTGGTGGGTTAGTATTATGTTCTCCTGGTACAAAGGAATATGAGCGTAAATGACTAAATTGCAATAAAAAAGAAGCTCGAAGCGGGGTGAAATCGTTCTCGTATCGCCCCGAGTATTACTGAGTAGGGGGAGTCAATAGCGGATGTTCGTTGTACCTAGGGTTTTTGATTTCTCGACTTATTTTTTTTCTCGAGTTTCGGGAATTCTCGAGGCCAAAGTCTCGAGTTTTCTCGGGTCTCGAGTCTTTTAATTAAAACTGTTGAAATCGGTTGAAATTTAATAAAAACACGGGTTTTTATTAATGTTATAATGTGTCTGGGTTATAATCAATGATACTGTAAAGTTTCAACAAAATCCGTTCAATAGTTTTTGCGTGAAAGAGTAACAAACATCCAGACATCCACACAAACTTTCGCATTTATAATATTAGTAGGATAATTATAACTTAGTAATTAACTAAAGGAACAAAAGTCAAAAAGTCGCGTGTACTTTAAGGATTAATAACCATAAATATCTGGAGCTCCAATTGAATCACTTGTTTTCCAAAGAACACAAGTCCAAATTAATTGAAAAATTACGATAATAAACCTGCATTTACAAACAAAAAAACATTTAAATTTGAATAAATGTATTTACGAGTAGGTACCTAAACTAACAGATATTAATAAAAAAAATCAGTCTTTAAATCAGTCAGTTATACAAACATAATAAAATATAGCATACTCGTAGGTGATCATTATTAGTTTCGGTTAAGATCATTACTTGCAAATCAAATTAGTTAAAAAAAGGAAAAACTAGGCCAGTCTAAACGCAACGTTAACCTATTAAATAATTAAACACTTAATTTTGTCTAAGAAAATAGGCTTTCAAGAATATTAAAGCTTCAAAATCGAAACTCGAGAATTCTCGAGCTCCGGTAATTTTTTTCTCGTCTCGAATGAAGCCAAATTTCTCGAGTTTTCTCGAGTTCGAGAAAGCTCGAGCAGAAACCCTAGTTGTACCGCTCCACTATTATGTTCTCCTAGTAAAATAAAAGGGTTATGATCAGCTAAGTTTAGGGACAGAACCATAAAAGAGACCTGTTTTGAGACAAATAAATATTTTCCATCTATCTAAGATCTCCTGTGAAAAGGTAGCTATTATTTTAGGGGTCTAGGCAGCGCAGCGGGGTGAAATCGTTCTCGTATCGCCCCGAGTATTAGTAGTAGTGTTACCACTACCGAGTATTACCACTCCACTATTATGTTCTCCTGGTACAAGGAAAGGATGAGCGTAAACTAAATTACAATAAAAAGAAGCCGTCTCTGCCGAGACCGGGTGAATAGTTCTCATATCGCCCTCTTGAGGACTCTCGTAGTAAGCCTTCATTATTATATTCTCCTGGTACAAGAGACGGTTATAATTAACTAAATTAACGAAAACAAATAATCTTAAATACTCCTGGAAAAAGGGGTTGTTATAAAAACTACGAGTACTCCTGAGTGGCTCATAGTACCGCCCCGCTATTATGTTCTCCTGGTACAAGGAAAGGATGAGCGTAAATAACTAAATTAGAATAAAAAAGAACCGCCTGACTAGTGGGGTTTCTAACGTATCTCGATTATTCTCGATTTACAAGGCTTAACTATTAGAAAGTGAATTTACTTTCACAATATTTCATAATTAATTTTATTGTTCTCGGAATTAAATTACAGTCGCTTAATTATCTGAAATCGAATGATTATTATCTAAACTAATATCATAAAGCGGAACGATTGGATTGTTTGTTTGTATTGAATAGGCTCCGAAACTACTGGACAAGTTTGAATAAATCTTTTACCATTACTTCTGGACATAAGCAGCACGAAGCTTGCCGAGCTAGTCATTAATATTCACTACTTGTTATGTTTTTTTAAATAATGCAATTTGTAAATACAAATTACTAATAACCCCGTTTACCCCTCGTGGTAAGCTAAATGTGCTTGTGTCACGAGTGGGCTCAACACAATGGTCTGGGATTCGAACCCGCGTTCCTCGGATCACGAGTCGGCCAGTCCGACCCCTTCACCGCTCGGCTATATGTATTTCCTTCTGTCGTTTGAAAGTATTGAATAAACTTACCTGATGGTTAACAGGCAGTGGCGTGCTTGGCCTCAGCTTCGGAGCGAAGAACCTCGGCCATATCATCAGATTCATCAGCAATGCCGAACTGACTGCTATCAGCAGCACTTCCTTCCACCAGAACCATAGAGAATACACGTGCACGTGTATATGATGATGTTCGTGATCCTCGTCCGGTGTGGGCAGGACTATGTCCGGGCCGTCGATGGATTCTTCGGACACTTGGACTGCTTGGTCGCACGTCTCTTGGAGGTAGAGGAAGAAGCCGTGGTTGCCTGGGAATGAGAATATTTTGTAAGCCTGCTAGTTATTGCTTCAAAATGCAATATGATGTTGTGGTATTGAAGAAAGATAGTGTAGTGAAGGCATAAAATCCGATCAGATTCCGTCAAAATACAAAATAAATAGAGATATCGGATGACAGAAATGGGATCTACTCGTATTAGTGTCAGTAAAACTATAAGAATAGCTCTATAAGTACTCCGAACCATATTTTCACGGATTCGGATCAGACAAACATAGTGCATAACTGCTTAACCTCATTATGATTTTAAATATGCTCAGTTGGAATTTATTTACTCAATTTTCTATAGTGTTGTTATAAATAGATATAAATTGGTGCGTACATGCTCGCCTAGACCGCTGAACTAATATTCACATTTTTTTAAAGCAAGGACGGGAAGCACTCAAGTATCAAGGACAAGTCAATGTTCAATAATAGGCTATTTTTTTAAAGATTATTAGTAATTTGTATTGCCCACATTAGTAATAGCACAGAATAATAATAAGTACTACGTACAGAAGTTTTACTTCGCGAAGGTATTTAAAAAAATGTATGCTCAATGTCATTAACAATATGGTGTAATTTAGCTTGTCTCAAGAGTCAAGCAAGTTTGTCAGAAGTTTTGTTGACAAACGTCAGTGATCGGCACTGCGCCGAAGCTATAGGGCTGACTTCGGTAAAATGATGTGACGTGAGGTGCCAATCTGCAGAAAATGGCGGAGGAAATACATGATTTAGCATGAATTATCATGAATAATATTAACTACTTATTTACCTCTCAGTGTCTTGAGGCAACTTAAAAAAGTACATTCTGTGTTTTTATTATTATTTAGGCAGTTAAATACTGCACAGTATTTAGTACACCATTTTCTATATTTTCTTCCATCATACACAAGAATACGCGTGCGTGAGTCAATGTTCGCTCGTATGTGAGGCCTTGTCGAATAGTACTCTTGTAGGGGGCAATCGTGCGTGTTTTGTTTTCGATGTAAACTCGCGGAGATGAACAGGCCTGGTAATAGTCCCATTAGCCCTTCGTGTTAAGCTAAATAAGCTGGTGGTTACGAGTGGGCTCACCACAATAGTCGAGCGGCGGTGGGTTTCGAACCCGCGTTCCTCGGATCTCGAGTCGGCCAGTCCGACCACTTCACCGTTGGGCTATCGTGGCTATGAATCACAAAACATCACTTACCCGTAGGCTCAGTGGTGCCATACAGGGTGATCAGGGACAGCGTGTTAGGTTCGGGGTCCTGCACCGACAGCGCAGTTTCCTGTCCGTCCAGCAGAGGCCGCGAGTGCTTCAGTTTCCACGGCACTGGCTTGGCTGATACTGATGTCTCAAGTTTCTGAGCGTAGAAGACGCTTTCTTGGATGTATAGCTGGAAGGTAAACAAAACTATATAGTGTATAGCTTTTGCCCGCGGCTTCACCCGCGTGAAATTTAGTTTGTCACAGATCGTCATAAATTATAACCTATATGTTAATCTGGGTTAAATACAATAATACTGTAAAGTTTCATCAAAATCCGTTTAGTAGTTTTTGCGTGAAAGAGTAACAAACATCCAGATATCCAGACATCCAAACATCCAAACTTTCGCATTTATAATATTAAGTAGGATTGTACAAAGAACAGATCAAAGGATGATGGGCATATTGGGCGTTAAACCAACAGAAACAAAAAGTATACTAAATTAAAGCTTAATACTAGTACTTCATTTCATAGTATGACAACAATCCTGAAATACGCGGGGATACGGAGATAGAGGTCGTTGAATATGCAAAGTTTCTATAGTATTTCACATCACATTAGAGTAATAAAAATAGTATTCGATCAATTAGATTGCTTTTATCGATCATATTGAGAGTATTGTATCATATCTTACTATCGATTCTATCGATTTAGTAAGTATGTATACCGAATAAATCATAATCGATTATTCGATTGAAATAATCGATTATATTGCTGAAAATAAGGAATCGAATTGACAATCAAATGATAGTAATGATGGTTATCAATAAAATCGATTAATCGAATTGTTAATCGATAAATCGTTAATTGGCAATATCGATTAATAATCGATCACGGATCGATTATGCGACAACACTAAAGCTTAACTGGTAGAAATCCCATTGAAACATGACTGTGTGTTCATTTCATTTCTCTAAATGGTACCTACGAGTAGACCAGGTGTGGTCCTACGCACGTAATGTAGAACATGGACTTATTTTATACAATTTGTTGGCCCCACTCCTTAACTGTTGGACATAATAATTGTTAAAAATAACTTAATGTAACAATGTAGGTATATTAATTGATTATATTTTTTGTTTGCGCAATAAAACACCTATGACTATTATACATTATGTCAATTTCCAAGCAAACCCGGGAGTTTTTGGTAGTTATTTATATGAAAATATATTTCTGATACTAAGTCCTAACAAATAATAGTAGTTACATTTCTGTTGGTTTTACGCCCAGATTCCATAGAAAAGTGCCCATCATCCTTTGAAGTTTTTGTTGCAAAATCATTCCTATTTACAACAACTTATGATATAGATCGTTTTTCATCCACGAAGACGCGCCCCACCAATTTTTGGTCGAGGGTAGCGCGAGGTGCGGGGAGTTTGATCCGAGCAATCCCAGCGTCATTATTGTAGTGTGCGTGTGCACTCATGGATAATTTAGCGTGTACTGATAACACTCAAACATTAGCGGAAGAATGGTGGGGAGCGTCTTCATGGATGAAACGATCAATACCAAAGTGTTTAGCGTTTTAAAATATACGTTTCGATGTCTCTAGTGACGTGTAAAAAACTAATTTGATCACTTGACACATTGTAAAATAATAATAGATGATTTTGTCAGATTCATAATCATCGTTTAAGCAAACAGAAGTTAGGTTAGGTCGTTATGGAAATCCTTGGGGAAAGCTTTTGGCCAGCTGTGGAAGTCATTAATTTGGCTGAAACGAACGAAGGCAAGATATCAATTTATCTTTTTCGGCATATAACAAATATTACACTATCTTAATTTTAATAAACAAATAAATGTGCATTTACTGATTCATGAGTTAACTTGGATTAACAGATAAGATAGTAGTCACGAGTCTAATTTTAAGGTAAGTAGCATTGAAAGAACACATTTAAATCCCAACTAATATTATAAATGCGAAAGTAACTCAGTCTGTCTGTCTGTCTGTCTGTCTGTTACGCTTTCCCGCTTAAACCTCGCAACCGATTTTGATGAAATTTGGCATAGAGATAGTTTGAGTCCCGGGAAAGAACATAGGATAGTTTTTATCCCGGTTTTTGAAACAGGGACGCGCGCGATAAAGTTTTTCTGTGACAGACAAAATTCCACGCGGGCGAAGCCGCGGGCGGAAAGCTAGTTGTATATAAAGTTCATGAAGCTCGTAGAACTTTTGGCCGTTGAGGCAGAAAAGTTATTGAGTGGCGACTACCGACCACGGACCGAAATACATTATGTAGGCAGGATTCCTCGGCCCGACGACTTGATGAATAAAATTTGTAATTGTTTAAGCCACTCTCACCTGCCTATCGTATGCCCTGATATAATTTTAGATGATGAAAATATTGAGCCGCCATTTAGCCACTGGGGCCTCTAGTACCGCGCGCGTTGCAAACATACTATAAATTAATCTTAGCAACCAGTTGCAAGTTGTATTATAGCGACGCGATCACGCAATGACAGCACCGCGTTTAATTACCGGGCCTCACCTTGTAGCCGCCCCATGCCTGCCACTGGGGCCTGTGGGACCACTCACCTGTCTGTCATGCACGCCGATGTACAGCGAGGGAGCGGCGTCTACTAACGACTGAGCCGCCTCCCACAGTACGTCGATGTGTTGTAGCGAGCCTTGTAGACACATGCCTGCCACGGGGCCTGTAGGACCACTCACCTGTCTATCATGCACGCCGATGTACAGCGAGGGAGCGGCGTCTACTAACGACTGAGCCGCCTCCCACAGCACGTCGATGTGTTGTAGCGAGCCTTGTAGACACATGCCTGCCACGGGACCTGTAAAGCCCGGTCTGCGAGCACGTAGAATTTTGTCCAATGACCCCCAGCTACCCATCTTTATCGCTCGCGCGTAATGAGGGCTATCGTTTTAGCACTCACCAGTTAGCGCCACTGTAGAGTGAGGTCCTGTCACTTGCTAGTAGCGAAGACAGTGACACCTACTGGTGAGCGCGAAAGTGGTAGGAGGACTATCGCATTTGCACTAATCAAGATGGCGCCACTGTAGAGTAAGGTCCTGTCAATCGCCAGGGGTGCCAACTGTTAAGTATAAAAACGATAGCCCTCATTATATTACTTTCGCGACTGTGCGACGGGCGCCCGCAGTGAGTGTGCGAGCGCGACAGAAACATAATTACGCGCGAGCGATAAGGATGGGTAGCTTGGGGTCATTGGACAAAATTCTACGTGCTCGCAGACCAGACTATAGGACCACTCACCTGTCTGTCATGCACACCGATATACAGTGAAGGCGGCGCGGCGGGCGCGTTGTCTACTAACGACTGAGCCGCCTCCCATAGAACGTCGATGTGTTGTAATGAACCGCCTTGTAGACGCCACATGCCTGCCACTGGGGCTTCTAGCTGTGGACAGTAAAAAAATATTGAAAGACGGAAAACAAAACAAGGAGAGGCCGTTTCAGCTCGGAACGACAACTTCTCAAAATGACAATGCGAATTTGTCATTGTGAGAAATACACACACCGGCAGATTTAGAGGAACGGAAAAAAAAGCATCAATATCATCATTATTTTAGGAAAAAAATGCCTAATTATGACATTATTTTTTAATTTAATTCTAAATATGAAAAAAATAATTGCCAACAGTATATTTTTTTAATTATTTTGTTTAAATTACCCCATCAACAGTTTCGTTGAGTGTTTTGAATTGAATGAAGCTTNGTAAATTCCCTACTATGCGAAATGTAAGTTTAGGAGCTGCTTAACTATTTGAGAAGCCGTCAAATATTTAAATGGCGTTTCAGTATTCGGCCGTAGATCTCGTCACTAAGAAATGGATAAGGCACATGTTGCATTATTTATTACTACCTATTTCTAGCAAACAAAAACACTAACGGCCGAATACTGAAACACTACTCAAATCTATCACTCAGCTGACGGGCTCCTAAATTTAAGTATCCTTCAATTTTAAATGGTATTCTCAAACGCTACTCAACGGATTTGAAGCCGTGATCAGCTAAGCAGCTCTCAAATGTTTACATAATGGCAACATTTACCAAAAAAAGTATGTTTTCATTTACACAAATGATAACTTTACGTCTTTTATCCATTACACGCAGCATCGTTTGGTTATGTATTGTCTTTTATGGAAATATACTCAATCAACTTAACATAGAACAGTTTATTTTTAGTTTCTATTATATATAAATCTCGTTTTATCATATAAAAANGATAATGTTCGTTTTCACAGTGCTCGCTCAGTACAGGCACATCTAAACCATTTGGATATACCCATGATGCAGTGGCTGGCAAGATCCCTAGACAAGAATCCTATAGAGCATGTCTTGGACTTTCTTAAAAGATGTGTTAAACTCAGAATACCACCGGTGGTGTTGAGAAACGCGTTACTAGAGGAATGGCAGACATTGCCCCAAAATACCCTTCATATCATTAACTGCAGCATGCTCAGATGAATGGAAACCATCATCAGAGCAAGAGGGGGAAATACCCATCATTAATTCATTCATTTGGATAGTGATAAGCTACCCTAATTTTTAATCTGGCCACAATTTCTAATTTTTGTTCAAAACTGAAAAATTGAAATTTCGTTTCGATGATTTTTTATTAAATAAAAACGACTAAATATTTAAAAAATATATGTTATTTTATTTTATTTTAATTATCTCTTTATTTTGTATAATAAATATTTCATAGATCAGTAGTAATTTTCCTTATTTTCATACTTTTTTTTGCGTTCCGCTAAATCTGCCGGTGTGTGTAGACATTATGAGAAGTTGTCTTTTAGCGAAGTTGACATTTTAAGAAGTTGTCATTTCGAGAAGTGGACATTTTGGGCCCCGGTTGTCATTTTGAGAAGTTGTCATTCCGAGCTGAAACGGGTGAGGCACGCTAGCAACAACTGCACGGTGGTACAGAGTACGACACGCAAATATAAGTACGTGTAGCGATACTATTCCGCGGAGTATTGGGATGGGACCACTGATCATATTAAGTAAGTGCTTGTCGACGGGATGTTTTACTTACATAACTTGATAGAACCCGAATGGCAAAGTAAAATAGAATTAGGCTCGAATATACATAATGTATTTGCTTTAAAAGCAGTAACAAAAGACGGGATGCGAAACTAGAGGACATAAAACTTGCCTAAGAACCAACACACATTTAACAATTACCAAAAGCATCCACTTAATTTTAACATTAATTAAACAATATTAGATTGCAACGGACACTTCTTTAAAACACGACTTAATTTCATTAGCAAATCATGTACCTTCTGCCTCCACAGTAGTCGCGCGTCGCCCGGGCGGCGGACGGCGACCACGCCCTCAGGTAAAGCCACGCCCACAGCCACGGCCGGCGGAGGACCGGTCGCGCCGCCCGCGCACTCCCGCCGGCTTAATGCCAGCTGGTGCTCGGCCACGCTGAAGTTCCATCTGTAAAACATCAAATAATTGAAGGACGTAGCACACTTATCAACCCGGAAAGGGATCGTAACCGTATCAACTGGAGGCGATCAGTATTCTTTGTATGAAACTCCATACTGTAACGTACACTTATCCGCACCGTAACAAACGCATCGTCTCGCGGTCGATAGCGCGCGAAAGGCGATGACAGCTCGCGAAAGTCTGCTATGACCTTTAGTCTTCACTGAATGTGCACGAACCTCTCTTTACCAGAGTCAATGGCGTTGAAAAGATTATGCACATCGAAGAAAGCATTCATTTCGATACATAGAAAACTGACAAGCGTCGTTCTATCTTAGATTAGTTCCACAATCTTGACACAATAGGCCAGTAAGAATCTTTGCCTCATTGCTAATGGAGTATTTGGCTACATGTTCCCGTTGTACAGGGTTGGGGAAGCCTGATATTAATTTCATTTAAAGCGACTAATTATAGGGAACATTTTCATTAACCCCTTCCCTGCCTTCGTGCTTTTTATGATTCAATGTTTTTTAAAAGTTTTTTGATAAACAAGTGTGTGAGTATAGTAGTTAGTATTAAATAACATAGTGTTTGGAAATACTAACTTTTCGTTCCCACTGCGCGGATCCAATGCCCTCACAGTGTTAGAGTGTCGCCTCAACACTAGGATGTCTCGGCCCGCGCCAGCTGTCTGTTGCTCGCTGTTGCACCCGCTCGAACCACACTCGTATATTATGGACCCCGACGACGCGTCCAGACCGAGCCAGTTGGTCTCTCTTGCCCCTGGGGAAGATAAATGTGAATAAATTCAAGCGGTCATACAAGTCTACTACTCTAGTCTAGGTCATACAGTCTGTCGATGCGACACTCAAAATCAAAAATATTTTATTCAATTTAGATCACTAGTGGCACTTATGAACGTCAAAATACAGTTAAAAAAAAGGTAGCCCTTAAGGGGTACTTTACATGTCTCTTTATCTTTTGGGCCCTACCAGCGCTTCGAGACAAACATATGGCAAGTGCTGAGAAGAAACGCCGGAACAAACTCAGTACTAGTACCCAACTCCGTCTAACTACGTTAAACGAACGAGGTAGTTATTCTAAACGCAGAAATAATTTCGCAGCAAGAAATATTAAGCTACCAGAAATTTTAGCATTCGCTTCCCCATTTTACACCTGGGGCAAGATAAATCCAAACAGTAACACATTGATGCGATACTACGTTAGACGGAAGACATGGAGTGATCCTATAACGCAGAAAGGGTAATTTAAGCTAGCGGACATTTCCGCTGCAATACTATTTGTGCGTTCGCTTCCTAACATTAGTAAAGGGGCGAAGTGAATGCACAGATGTGTATTGAAACGTTTTCGTTTCACTTATAATTCACGGTTTCTTTTTTCATTAGAGGCACGGAACCCAAAGTTGAACCTGGAACTTTACTTGCATAAGATGTTAGGCGAAAGTACTGTTTGAGCATGAAGTACAACATACCTTTCTATACAACATCTTTGGCAATATTTTGCTCTTTTTGTTCCCTATTGCAAAGCAACACGTATACCTACTGCTAATTCAATCGGATTTATTTTATCTACAGATCGTGCATGAAAAACAGGCCGTGAAGTCGTTACTTTGTCACACACAATAGTTACATGAGTCACCACTCTATGTTAACACATAAAAATTCAATTACATTATAAATGAAACGTTACAAAATACATTCTGATTTATTTATAAAGCAGTCGACTATAGTTTGCTAGAGCAATTCAAATCTTAGAAGACAATAACATCCATGATAGTAAAACCATCTGCAGCCTTGAGCATTTGCCAAGGGCATGTATTGGAGAGTTTATTACATAATTTCTGTGATACAAAAATATGCAACCTAATAATTGCAAAATTTTTTTAAAACACAAATATGCAGTATTCAGTGATTGGAAACAAAATATGATATCCCAAAAGAGCTCTAAGATTAATTTAAGCTATTTAGTACCAATTAAGTGCTGTGGAGATTTCCAGCCGGACTAGGATGCGCCATTTTAAATCTTATCGACTTTTTTAGACGACAAATGTATGGGCTTATCGTACAAAATCGATAAAATGCCTCGACATAAGTTTATCTTATGCGTATCCTAGATCTACTGAAAGTTATTTATCAATCACATCATGAAATATCTTCCTTGTATAACGCTTCTGCAATTAATAAAAAATCAAGACTCAATTTAATTCAGACTCACCAGCTATGACCAAGTCATCGGAGTACTTAAATGAGGCGGAAAGAAGTTGTTCAGCATCAAACGGTAACGGTTCAATGGTTTCTCCGCTGAGGCTGTACAGTGTTCCGCGGAGAGAGGGCACCAGACGCACCCATTTACCGCCTGCTGTGAGCTAAAATAATATGGTTGTTATAAATGTATTGTTGCAAAAAAAAATAATAAAAATCATGATTTGCTTCATTTTAAATCATGCAACTGATACCTTATGTTTTGAAAGGGATGATCAATGTAAAAAGATGTTCAATGAAAATTTGATTTATTTACTTTTTAAAGCACAAGATGTTAAATCTAGGGGGTACTGTCCTATTTGCCTTTTCACTCTCACCTTGAAGAGGCACAGAGTTATTAGAAGTGCGAAATTTACAGATGAATGTATTTTGGAGAGAGAACATAATAAGAAAAATAAGTTGGCTTTCAATCTGTAGTATCTAAAAATCATATTTGATCCAAATGAATATAATAAAAATGAAAGTAGCAATATTTTACCTCGACATGATGTAAATTGGATGACAGTAATGGTTGTGTTTCTAGGTCCCATGCTTTAATGCCATTGTCAGTTGAGAATGCTGTTAGCTTACCATCTAAGGTACTAACTAGCACCAAACTGTAACAAACATACACATTCACATGTAAAATAAATAAATAAAATGTGTAAAATACTTTTTCATATGAGGTGAAAGTTTATAGTAAATTAATTACAATTTTGGTAACAATACATGATATTTCAGCTTCCATAGAAAATTTGTAGATTTTGTACTCATAGGTAATACTTTGTATGAACCAACTTAACTATTTTACTGCCAGTTTTTTAATTAAGATGTTCAAACTGAAGGGTCATAAACTACCAAAGCAGCAGGATACAAAATATGTGATGCATTTATTTAAAACGTTAGTTTAACCACAAACAATAGGGGTCAGAAGCATTTTTTTTTTCAAGGACATGGTTTTTGAACATGAGGAATATTGGCAATGATATTTTTAGTAATTATTAAATTAAATCCACAATGTTTAATTTGTGTTTTAGATTACATTTCCCAATTGTTAAATCTGGCATTGACAGTCAATTAACCAAAGATTAATGGCATTGTATGTAACTTATGTTAACTTATTCCTTATCATTCATCTTTTTAACATTTTGAGTTCATTATGTAAACAACATTAATTTACAGATATTATTATTATCAACAATGCTGTTATTATCAATCATTTGTTCGTTTATTAATACATGGTTACATAAATCAAGTTGTTTTTTTTCTTGTGCACTTTCATGTCACAACTTGTCCTTGGATGAGTCATCCAATCTGCTGAAAGTTTGTAAATATGCCTTCTAAACTGAACCAACACTCTTTCACTAGCAAAATAGGCTCTGTAGACAAATAATAGACGTAATTAAGCAAACAACATTATTTTTAAGAAGCCAGTTTAAAACCTGTCTTCAAGACTCTTGCCTATAATACTTGCCGGTTAACAAACATGGTTAAAAGGAAGGCAATCGAAACTCACTCGTGGTTGACTGGTCCGCCGTTCGCATTATTGTGAGGATTACAAAACGGTAACTTCTGTATATTATCATCGGCACGCAGATAAGAAACAAAACAAGTTAACACGAAAGCCGCTTTTAAAGCTACGACCTTCCAATACCAGTCCGACATTGTATTATTGCAAAATATTGTCCGGACATCTCCAGCTATACCCCGGGCTCCGGTGTTTATTTCTTACGAAACTTTTGAAAAAAATTACGAAGATCAAAATAACGCAGCCACTGGCTCCACAGATGATAGCTCCACTGAAATTAGTCCACGTCAGTTCTGTCAATGTCAAAATAGCGTTTTGTTCTTAATTTACGTTCGTTGGTCATCGACAACCGAAGTTTCGCACCGGGCGGGGTGAATACTTTGAATTTCATGTGCGTTCGCCTTACAGTCGGTTATCGATTAATGAATCGAATGAACTTGACATCCAAAAAGGAAACATTTTCCTGGCAACATTTTCTTCAGCTGTCAATTTGTGTTTGGATGGAGATTGCGATTTTGCTTTTTGCGACGAAATCAAATAATCATTTGCATTTCAAGAGCAATTCAAGCAAGTTGTGTTTACGAACCCATTGCCACGAGTTCTTAACTACCCTCAAGATTTGATTGACTTCAACCCGAGCTCTCTACTTGGAAATCAGCATGACTCTGGGAACTTACAACAGGCATCAGGCTATGAGGAAGAAGTAGGTTGCTTTGGTGGAAGTCTGGCAGTATTTCATTTTGTTTACGTCGTAATTCACTGATTTTTATTGTTTTTTACAGGCAAGCTGCACTAGCGGCGGCATTTCCTCAAGGCATCAGATGCCAAAAGTGCCTTCAATATGGGCACTGGAGCTACGAATGTAAAGGGAAACGCAAAATTCTGGTGCGGCCGTCTCGCACACAAGTCATGAAGAAGAATTTGAAGGGCAAGGATGAAGGCCAGTGCAGGTAAAATCTTCCATCTTTTTTTCCATTTCTTTGAAGGTCAAACTACCTACACATAAAAATTAATAATAACCTTACTTTTATTTTTATCTTATTGATTTTTTCTTCTTGATTGATTGGTTGATTCTTTCTACTTGCTTATTATGACTAGATAAACTACCCTCTTATTATTTCTTTTCGGTGACCCATCCCAAGTTTATTTGAATACAAAGGTGTTTTAAGCTTCCTTTGCTTTTAAAAATGCAAGCAAAGCAAATCGTTTCATCTTAGTTTTTGCTCTTGAAAAATAATTGCATTCAGCATCATCATCATATTGTATGAAATGTGGGTAATTTTGCCATAGCTTGAAATATTAACATCTAAATTTCGTGAAAGTTTAGCTAGTTATCTTCTTGATATTCATGATTTCTTTCTGCATAACAGCAATGGAGCCTGCAAAATCCCTAAAAAGAAGAAACGTGAGGAATCAGACTGTTCAGACTGCTCCGACAATGGCTCCTCATCCGACAGTTCGTCAGAGTCATCATCGGACAGTTCGGATTCTTCCAGCAGCAGCAGCAGCGATTCCGAGAGCGACAGCGAGGGCAGCAGCGACTCTGGCTCATGTAGCGACTGTTAAACAGTCACATTTATGTAAGGATTACTATGCACTTGTTATAAGTAGGCTTACCAACCGACTAACTGTTTCGTCTAGTCTTCTAATTGATTGTTTAAAATATAAATTTTTTCAAACTCCTGAGAGGTAGTGTTGTAAAAGTTGGTAATCCTATTTATCAGTATTTAGGTGAACTTATATAAGAATCTGAAAATCCAGTGTAGTCTTAGTAATTCTGTGCATCTAAATATCTTGCTGTCCTATGCTAAACACAAATGGATTATTTTTTTATTTGATTGCTCACAGGTTTGACTAAATGCTGGACATTTGAGGCTGACATGCATTATTAATTTTTTTTATTAGCTCGAGACATTATTGCGTTTCAACATTCAAGATAAAAATGTGGGTACTTTTAATTTATTATAACTTTGTTGCTTGGACATTGTTCGTTCATTCATGATAACCTTTTAAACCTGGTGGCAATTATTATATCATTGTAATTTTGTATGTGATTGTATTTTGTTACCTGATTGCTAATAAACAATGTATTTGTGAACTTGATATGATTTTAGTTAACTGTAAAATTGTTAAAACTTTACTATAAGTTGTTTATTGGTAAGATGGTATGTGTAACTTTAGGGTATGTATTTTTATTTTAGAATGTATGTATAGGATATTCAATTTCAATAAATGACTTAATATTCGAGTGAATTTAATGAGTTTTATAACACAATATTATTGACATTAAATGTTAGTGTACTGTTGTTTTATGCTTTGTAAAAAAACTTGCTGATTCAAATAGGTTAGTGTCGTAGACATGTACTAGAACGTCTTAGTTTATAGTTTTATGTAATGCAAAATAATATTTTATAATAAGACTGTATAAGAGAAAAAAAGGAACTCTTTGCAATTAAACTATGTATTTAGATTCTCTTAAAATCATTTATTAGAAAAATGTCATTACATGAATTTTGATAAAAAATGAATACAATTTTGATGGAAACTTAACCTGTGTTTGATTTAATATAACGCAATCAACATCATTTTATTAATAACTAAACATATTACATTAATAAACAGATTAATTATTACTTAATTATCTAATTAGCGGCNTCAGTATGCGAAAATTCATTTAAGTGGCGTTTGAGTGCAACTTAATTTGAGAGGTGCTTAAAAATTGAGAACTGCTCAGATAATGTTTTGAGTATGCGAAATGTAAGTTTAGGAGCTGCTTAACTATTTGAGAAGCCGTCAAATATTTAAATGGCGTTTCAGTATTCGGCCGTAATGCATTTACACACATAAAACATTCTTCAGTTATGTAGGTTTGAAGTCGTAGGCTGAAAACATTTGTCAAAGTATGTTTCCTACTATCCGTTCGCGATAAGTTTGCCGCTGACGATATGACGTCACTCGAAGGAAAGCGTCTATAACTATAGCAAACTATTGAAAATATTTTTTATTTATTAATATTGATAAAAAATGTGTAATTGCGTAAAACAAGACAATTGCGTTTAATCACTAACTAATTGCTTTTAATCTCGGTTGGGGGAAGGGACGCGCTTTCCACGGACCGGCAAACTTAGCGCAAACGGGTAGTACAAAATATTGGTTTTGTTTGGAATAGTAGGAGTGAGCATTTAGCATTTTCAAAGACAATTTTCTTTAACACTTATTTTACATCTGCCATGGTTTATCAGTAAAGGGTATTATTATATGTATTTGCTGAATAGCTTCAACAAAAAATCCTTACCTAAGATTATCCTTATATAAAACTAAAAGGTGGGTCTTAACTATTTTATTATACAGAAACAATAATGTAATTAAACTGGCAATTTAAGGTACATAAGGCATTACATAACCGTGATCATTTTACTATTTACTTTAATTTACATATTTTGGGAATACCTGCTCCTAAATGTAAATAAGAAAAACATTCTTCATTTAAATTTTTCATGTTTAGTCAATTCAATCAAAAGGTGTAGGTAGACATAATACATTAACAAAAAAGGGATTTTTTTTAACGAAATAATAAAACAATGAGATTAGGCTTTCTTCATGTTTACAGAAAAGTTCTCACTCACAAAAACTTATAAAAATATTCTTTGTACTGTTTTAAAAGATAATCTCTTACAAAAATATTTTCTCTTAAACATACAGAGACATATATGCATAGGCATGATACATAGGGCACATACGTACCTATTTAACAATATACCTATGAACTAAACAAAAATTACAACTTGCATACACTATCAGTTAGTTTCGGTTGGTGTTTCAGGTAGCGTATGAACGATGACTTTCCTCTTCTGGTCATACGAGAAACCGTTGATTTTGAATATCCTGCTATCGTAGAATGGTTTCAGATCTGTGATATTGATTTGTCTGGCCCTCTCAACCAAGTCTCGCTCGGATATCTCGATGGTAGACTGGGAATGGTTGTGTAGACCACGCATGTAGGCCAGTTGATCCATTGTGAGCTGACGTAGGATGTAATATAGGAGCTCGCTGTGGTCTTTTTTGTAGGCCAGGTATTTTTGGAATGTCTGGAAAATAATGGTTAGGTTATTGTTTTTACTTAAAAGAAAACCCCAATTGAAACCCTGTTATAAATGTACACCTGAGGTAGGATACTGAATAAACAATTTTGTATTTGTATTGTATAGTTTTTAATATCACATGATTCTGTGAGATATAACGGCGTTCGGAATGGACTGAGCACCGAACCCAGAGAGCGTTTGGTGGCTTGTTTCATTACGTTATCAAACGAATGCGAGGCACAGCCATAGTGTATTAATTTCGAACTCCTCCAAAGTCCCAAGACACTGCCCATTTTAGACGTATTTGGACATTCGAAGGCAGACTACGCTTTGGCGAACAATGTGTACACCCCGAATTTCCGATCGAGCTAAATGCGCACCATGCTGGAATGCGATTATCCCTCGCACTAGCCCGCACTACTCCCCGCATTTGCCACGTCCGTACCAGAGTCGATGTGACGTCACGGCTGTTAGTGTTGAATGTAATTGATTTGAAGTGCAAAAATTAATTTACTGTTTATACGGAACTCCGTGGATAGCTTCCATAGAGCATACTTTTCTTCTTTATGTTTTGATGACCGTCATCTTATTGTCAACTGATTCTATAGACGGGCGTAATAGCTTCTGGTGTTTTATTTGATGAAATATAATTCAGTTTAAAATGGAAGAAATATATTTTATTTACGCCCATATTTCAATAGGTTATGGGCCCAGCTTCTGGTGTTTTATTTGATGAAATATAATTCAGTTTAAAATGGAAGAAATATATTTTATTTACGCCCATATTTCAATAGTTAGATGCGCAGTTAACTCGCCCGGATTGTAAGATCTCTATGTAGGAGCATAACCACAGAATAATAATAAGTACTACGTACAGAAGTTTTACTTCGCGAAGGTATTTAAAAAAATGTATGCTCAATGTCATTAACAATATGGTGTAATTTAGCTTGTCTCAAGAGTCAAGCAAGTTTGTCAGAAGTTTTGTTGACAAACGTCAGTGATCGGTACTGCACCGAAGCTATAGGGCTGACTTCGGTAAAATGATGTGACGTGAGGTGCCAATCTGCAGAAAATGGCGGAGGAAATACATGATTTAGCATGAATTATCATGAATAATATTAACTACTTATTTACCTCTCAGTGTCTTGAGGCAACTTAAAAAAGTACATTCTGTGTTTTTATTATTATTTAGGCAGTTTAATACTGCACAGTATTTAGTACACCATTTTCTTTATTTTTTTCCATCATACACAAGAATACGAGTGCGTGAGTCAATGTTCGCTCGTATGTGAGGCCTTGTCGAATAGTACTCTTGTAGGGGGCAATCGTGCGTGTTTTGTTTTCGATGTAAACTCGCGGAGATGAACAGGCCTGGCATAACTAAGGACAGGAATTTCCTGTCCTTGTACAGTATACTGCAGCGCTATACCTGTCTCATGGCACGCATGACGCTGTACTTCTGCGTTTCCACGAAGCTTTCTAGCATGGTGCGGATGGCCATGTTGACGTCCTGCTCTGACACTTGCGCTCGTAGGTGCATGCGGGCGTGAGCTTCGCTCATGCGGATAACTGGGGACAAAAAAATAGGTTTTTTTTTTAAATTTGTGCAATATTAGAGCTCATTTTCGCCTTATGTGACGACTAGACTAACGTATTGCTGTCGCGACTGTGCGACGGGCGCCCGAAGTGAGTGTGCGAGCGCGACAGCACCATAATTACGCGCGAGCGATTAGGATGGGTAGCTTGGGGTCATTAGACAAAATTCTACGTGCTTACGGACCAGGCTTTTGTAATAAAAGTTCTTTTTCCCACGGTGTAAATAGCTGTGGCAAGCCAACTTCTGCAAGATTTACACAGTGCTGACAGCTTGCGGAAATCAACTTCTGCCAATTTTATTGCTGGTCTAAACTTCGCTTTACAAGACGAGCTGTTTTTGAACCTTGTATAGGTCGCTCAACAAAAGTTGAGGCGAACACAAACTCACACTGATGTTGTATTTGAACATGATACACAAACAACACATTATACAAGTTCAAATGTCGAACACACTAGCTACCTCACTCTTGTTAAATCTCTGCAAGCGAGACAGAAAGCACTTGTCAGTCCGACTACGTAAGACATCAGCATTATACAGATACAAATTTTTGTTGGAGTTCATAGCCTCAACTCTCATAGCGCGATCTATGTTTACATGTAGATTTTATTATTTATTTACTAACCTGACTCGATGTGTCGCACAGTGATGGGCAGACTTCCCGTAGCTAACGACTCTTGTCGAAGCTGACTGTACATTTTAGCCACTTTGTCTTGGTCCATGTTCTGCGAAAACAAACAAGTTATTAATTAGTAAAGATAAAAGAAAAATATGTAGCTTATAAAGGTATCAGGAATGTGCTGAATGCAGGCTGCTACCAACCGGTAATTATGGAAATCATTGGGGGAGGGAAGCCTACGGGACTCTTCCCACCGCTACAACTCCTGTGTAGCCAGTATCTACAGCTTGACCGCCAATAAAAACCCAACCAGTGAAGGTCTTTGGAGGGAAGCCTGTGTTCAGCAGTTCCTATGTCTTATAGATAAAATATGTTACAACAATAGAACCTCCTCCATTTTGAAGTCTTTATAAATGGCAACAGAGATAGGATAATTAATTATTAATAAAGACACTGTGCGACGGGCGCCCGCAGTGAGTGTGCGATCGCGACAGCAACATAATTACGCGCGAGCGATAAGGATGGGTAGCTTGGGGTCATTGGACAAAATTCTACGTGCTCACGGACCAGGCTTTACAGCTGAGTGGCACCACAAACCTGTAACTTAGGGTGGACATTCTCTCTAGAATACACGATGTATTTCTTGAGCAAGTCCTGTTGCAGCGTGAACTCTGGGTCGGGGCCGTTGGTGTCTTCTAGCACGGTGCCTTGCTGCGTCGGGTGGTGGCGTATGTGAGAGCTGACTACGAATCTGTACAAGAATATATTGTTTTAAACTTTCATGGTCACTATTACAATTACTATTATTGTTATTATTGACGGGATTGCTACCATGTACCTTAATTTTGAGTTTCCGATATTTCGGCACTGTTGTACTACATAGAATGATTTCATTTGAGTATTTATTTAGTAACACAAATGGAAAAGTCCTTGTATAGATCGTTTCCTCCGCGAATGTTTGAGCACAAAATATAACAGAAGGTAAACTCATGTATGTACCTCGCTTTGCATACCTCTCTCGCTCGCACGCTCGGCCGTCGCGCTAGGGTTGTCTTGTCATGTGTTGTGTTTATTTCGTTATGATAGAAAAATGTTACTCTTAATACTATGCAAGAAAGACAATAACAGATAACCACGTATCATCATCAACAGCCCTTTACAGTCCACTGCCGGACTATGAGCCTCCTCTACTATAGTGGAGGGTTTTGCCATAATCTCCACGCTTGGCAGGCGGGTTGGAGATCGCAGTTTAAAAGATTGATGTTTTTCAGAGAGCGCTGCTGCCCATTCTCTGTTTGATGTGTAGTCCCTAAGTCGCTTCTTACGACACCCGCGGGAAGAGTAGGGGTTGGTGACAAATGTATTCTACTCTGCCGTCACCACACGGCTTAACCACGTATACTTATTTATATTTAGTACGTTATTATAGTAATAGTTTGCAAACAAATACACGAGAAGGAAGTAGTATTTAGTTGAGTGGTTGACACTATNTATTTTAAAGGTGATACTTTTTATTGTTGAAATCTATTAAGTGGCGATCGTGGACCGAAACGTAACCACAATTGACATTTATCATTGTTGACTGACAGAGCATCAAATTGACAAATCAACAACTCTCCATTATAGTTCCAAAATACTGGACTGTCCTATCGATGACATTGACAGTGGGGCGCCACCGTCAATACCGGATCGCTGGTTCCGATTTTTGCCATGTTGGAAACCATATAGATGAACGATGGTAGCGCCCCCCTGTCATTGAGTTTGGTGGGACAGTTCAGCGTGGGTCATCTATACCATTATTTTAATTAAATAAAAATGCAAGCATTATTATTTTTATATGATAAAACGAAATTTATATATAATAGAAACTAAAAATAAACTGTTCTATGTTAAGTTGATTGAGTATATTTCCATAAAAGACAATACATAACCAAACGATGCTGCGTGTAATGGATAAAAGACGTAAAGTTATCATTTGTGTAAATGAAAACATACTTTTTTTGGTAAATGTTGCCATTATGTAAACATTTGAGAGCTGCTTACGGCCGAATACTGAAACACTACTCAAATCTGTCACTCAGCTGACGGGCTCCTAAATTTAAGTATCCTTCAATTTTAAATGGTATTCTCAAACGCTACTCAACGGATTTGAAGCCNCACGACTATAAAAAGATTTTAGCAATTTCATTCACAAAATCAATTGCGCACATTTAAAATAAAGTTTGTTTACACTTTGACAACAATAGACTGACATGCAAGGTGACATATCAATGAAGTTTTTAGTTACTGTTGCCATTAAAAGAAATTAGTACCATTAGTTTTCCGCAATATGGCGAGGGTTTTTATGTTCCTGGTCAGGCTATACCATTTAAAATTGAAGGATACTTAAATTTAGGAGCCCGTCAGCTGAGTGACAGATTTGAGTAGTGTTTCAGTATTCGGCCGTTAGGTATAAGAATAGGATTTAAGATACCGCGCAAGCACTCTCAAATATAACAGCTGCTTAAGACGATTTGACAGTTGTTTGAGTAATGCTTAGCGTTGAATGACGTTTCAGTATGCGAAAATTCATATATAGTTCCAAAATACTGGACTGTCCTGTCGATGACATTGACAGTGGGGCGCCACCGTCAATACCGGATCGCTGGTTCAGATTTTTGCCATGTTGGAAACCATATAGTTGAACGATGGTAGCGCCCCCCTGTCATTGAGTTTGGCGGGACAGTTCAGCGTGGATCATCTATAAGTGGCGTTTGAGTGCAACTTAATTTGAGAGGTGCTTAAAAATTGAGAACTGCTCAGATATTGTTTTGAGTATTAGTAGGGAATTTAGTGCAAGAACCCCTCCACTTTGGTATAGAAGGCTCATTTTTACAACAGTGGTTCTTTAGGTGCTCCTGAGTGGATTTCCGTCGGTAGACATCGGGAGCCCCCCCTGTGGTAGCAGGGGGAGGGGGGGCAAGTTTCCTTCAACCGCGCTTCACTTTAAGACCCATATCTTCAAAACTATGAGTATTATGGCAAATGTGGTATCATTTTCGGATAATTAAAGGATGGCGAATTCATTTCTAGAACAAACTTTTTGCCTTTTCATACAAAAAAATTGAAATATTGAGTAAAATTCACAAAAACCAAAAAGTATTTTTTTAAATAAACGTCGTCTACTTTTAAACCGCTGGAGATAATCTAATAAAAAAATATGACCTGAAAGCTACATTTATCAGGATTATAAAAATATAACATTGTATGGTACTTTTTTCGCAAAAAGCAGGTGAAAAAAATTTTTTCTTCAGGACACAGCGGGCGAATTTTATTGCGCATCGGAAAAAAATATTTATTTTATCCATGAATTCATACTATTTGGTTCATANCGGTGTCTATGTGTGCGTGGCTCGAGCGCGTTTAGTATGGAGTTTGTCTTCTGTTATATTTTGTGGTTTGAGTGTTATCGGTACACGCTAAATTATCCATGAGTGCACACGCACTCTACAATAATGCCGCTCGGCTTGCTCGGATCAAACTCCCCGCACCCCGCGCGACCGAGACCAAAAATTAGTGGGGCGCGTCTTCGTGGATGAAACGATCTATAACTGGAAGCTATTCTTAAGTAAATAAAGGAGAAGCGAGACAATGTGTTTTCAACAAGTAAAGGTATCATAGGTATTTACCATCATATAACCTCATCAATATTTATATGGCACACTTATACAATCAGCGTGTTCGTGACACTCAAAATGGACAACGCAACCTTATTCTAATAGAAACAAAGGCGTGTTGCGAACTTTTTGGCTACTTTTTAACGCTAACCAATCAATATCAAAATCAAATTTAACATGTTAAAAATATTCTTTTAATGCATTATAGTAACGATTTGGCCATAGCAGAGACGGCACAACAAGCAGTAAAGTCACAATAAAACAAGAAAAAATTACTCCTGTAAATGTTGTGTGTAAATGTTTGTACAAAAAACATTCTGGAAATAAAATTATGTCTTGTATATAAACTTACTTAGCCAAATGCGCGTCTTGCATAGGATCGGCCTCGTCTCTAACCACGCAGAGGACGTCGAATCTGGACAGAATCGGTTCGGAGAGGTTCACGTTTTCTGTGAACGTGAGCGACGCGTCGTATCGCCCGCCGATCGGATTGGCGGCTGCTATTATAGAGCATCTGAAATTAAATTCTGATATTAGTTTATTTGAGAAATAATTACCTATCTCAGCAGTAGATAGACAGATAGATAGATAGTCATTTATTGTCAAAACTGTGCATACATTGTTGTTAAATGGATGTTAAATAACACAGGAACCGACAGTTTGCCCATTTCGGTCGTACAATATAGGTAGGTAAAGAGAATAATATAATTTACAATGTTACTTAAGTGGGTTGTCCATATTTTAGAATTTCAACAATGATTAAAATATTCTTCTAAACTATAAAAACAGTCGAAATGTTGCTGGCAGTTTGGCCAGCAATCCTCTTTTGATAAATTGTTTGTTTTTTTTTTACTTTTTTTTAATATTGTTTTAGATTTTGAAGTTGCTTTTACTACTCTCTGGTGTTCTAGTGTTAATGTCTTGAGCAATATACCTTTTTGGCCCTATTTTGGAGTGTTTCCTTGCTTCTAGCATAATATCACCACCGGCAGGCCTATCTCTACATACAGTCCACTCCATCGTTTTTAACATTAGTAAGTTATGATATGATTATGATGGAGTAGAAGGAACTGGCTATCTCACATCCAACTGCTAGAACACAAAGATGCTGTTAACATTGTTGTTATGACGACAGACTTAGGTAAGATGGTGGTAGCTAGCTAGGCGGACTCAGAACAAGCCCTATCAGCAACCAAATTAAGCAGTAAACGTTGCCCCCACTAGGAATCCAACTCGGGACATCTGAGTCTGAAGCAGGTAAGGGTCTTACCACTAGATCACAGTGTTTGAGTTGGGTGTCTTGCGCTGCTTCTCCTAACACTGGCGCATTTACTGTCCCGAAGCAGTGGAACGGTTAAAGAGGCCTGCAAGCTTTCAAGAGGAGAGCGTATCTTTATCTTAAAGGCCGGCAACGCACCTGTAACGCCCCTGGGTCTGCGGGTGTCTATGGGCGACGGTAATCACTTACCATCAGGTGATCCGTCTGCTCGTTTGCCTCCTATCACATAAAAAAAAAGTAATACTGGGATATGTAAGTGTTTTTGAAGGCCTCGTCGTTTCAGCCGAAAGCCGTCCACCGCTGGACAAAGGCCTCCCCCAAGGATTTTCACAAAGACCGGTCCTGCGCCGCCCGCATCCAAGCACCTCCCGCGACCTTCACCAGATCGTCGGTCCACCTAGTGGGAGGCCTGCCCAAATTACGTCTTTCGGCTCGTGGTCGCCACTTGAGAACTTTTCTGCTCCAGCGGCCCAGCGATTTGAAGGCCTACTTGTAGGAAATAAATGACTTTTATGACGGTTTAGGCTGTATTTAAAGGAGTTTACCTGGCGTGCAGCGACGTGACGATGCCGGCTTTAGATATGGATATGGACTGCTGCTCCATGGCCTCGTGGATGGAGGTGCGGTCTTGATCGTTCATCTTGTCGAACTCGTCGATGAGACACACGCCGCGGTCCGCTAACACTAAAGCGCCCGCTTCTAATGTCCACTCTCTGTGAAAACAAGGAGCAAGTCAACACTTCGATGATAGGTTGTATACGAAATGAAAGCGACAATTTTCCTCAATAGACATGTTGACACCACCAATCAATTGACGTACTTTTTTAAACTGTCAAAACGAAACTCTCCCATAGATTTTGTATGGCACTACAAGCAAGTGACGTCACTATTTTGTCAACTCAATTAAACTATAGCCTGACCAGGAACATAAAAACCCTCGCCATGTTGCGGAAAACTAATGGTACTAATTTCTTTTAATGGCAACAGTAACTGAAAACTTCATTGACATGTCACCTTGCATGTCAGTCTATTGCTGTCAAAGTGTAAACAAACTTTATTTTAAATGTGCGCAATTGGTTTTATGAATTAAATTGCTAAAATATTTTTATAGTCGTGAAAGAAAAGTGGTTCACAATGTGTTAAAGTATTTGTCGAAGAGAAATACTAAGGGTTCGGACAATATTTTCATTGAATAATGTTTCCGACAAAGGTTGTCAAATTGACTGACATGTTTATCGTATAGTACAGTCCACTATGAAAATTAGCTGTGGTTTGTTTCAACTACCTATTTTAAAAAATTTGTCACTTTCTAAGTGTTGAATTTTATGGGATTGGGAAAGAAGTACCGAGTTTGAAGCGTTCATGAGCAGACATTGCAGTTGAATATTCAAGTTCTGAATTTGATTATTGATGAATAATAAAATAAATCTACTAGCTCGATTGATGGTTTCATTTAATTTATTTAAATCAGGTTACCTACAATAATATTTTTTCGTTAATTTATGAAAATATCAAATTAGCCCGTAATCCTGAATCCTGATACATAAAGTTAGCCTATTAATTTAACACAGGTACGACTGTACTCAGTGTTGCACTATCAAATGCAATTGAAGCGCCTCTATGCCAGGGTTTTTATGTTCCTGGTCAGGCTATACTTTTTACAATTACAATGCGACCAAAAATCGTAATTTACAGGTAATTTAAAATTAATTAAGTTTTTAAGACCAGAATGAAGTGTTTGTTTAGAAAAGTTGTGATATCGAATTATTGGGGAATGGTGTCATATTTGTCTGTTGAAATGTTTGAACCTAAGGCCCGGTTTCTACAAAGCGGAGCGGAGAAGAGAGATGTGTCGGGCGGACTCGTTTTTCTATAGAATTTGACAGGGTGCGGAGCGGAGATGTAGATATAATGAAATCTGATTGATTATTCAAAACACTTCTGCACTCCGCTTTGGTGGAAACCGGGCCTTACGGGAAAGTTTAAATCTATTGGAGAAATTCGACATTTTATAGGAAGTTTACTTGCTGTACATAAAACCTTAGTGTGGGATCATTGGCGTATCTAGGGTAAAATTGTAAGTACCTGGTGGTTGGGTTCTTTCTGACGTAAGCTGTCAAACCAACGGCACTGGCGCCTTGGCCAGTTGTGAATACGGCTCTAGGTGCTATCTGTAAAGAATGCATCAAATCATGGATCTTATCCTACAATACCATAGTACCGGAGCAAAGATTAAATTATATTGTTGCTAAAAGACACTGCATCAGTCAAATATTCAGACAAGACTGAAATTCCAACAAAAGAACTAAATAAAAATGTATGAACTGTATGAACGAATTATTACCTTTTCTGTGTACTTCAAAAATTGTGATTTAGCTGTACCAGGATCACCACAGATAAGCACATTAATATCACCTCTCACTTTATGTTTTTCACCTGAAAGAAAAAAAATACAGGTAAGTCGAAGTGGGTTATATGCTTTTGCAGTGGAGAATAAAGGACGTAGCGCACTTATCAGCCCGGAAAGGGATCGTAACCGTATCAACTCGAGGCAGTCAGTATTATTTGTATGAAACTCCATACTGCAACGCACCGTAGCGGTTGACAGCGTGCGAAAGGCGATAACAGCTCGCGAAAGACGATACGGTGTTAATCCCTTTCCGAGTTGATAAGTCTGTTACTTTAAATTACCTGAAATGAAAGAATTATATAATATTACATACCTGGATTCTTTGCCTCCCCTCCAAACAGTGCCAAGGCTAAGCCCCTCTTAATATATTCGTGTCCGTATATCGAAGGGGCTATGCTCTGCACTATGCGCTCCCCGATCTGAGGGTCTTTTGATAGCTTGATGATGTTGGCCACGTCTTCGTCCGTTAGAGACTCGACTATGTGCTTGCAGTCTTTCACTACTATGTAGTTAGCTATGATGACCGTGGCGAATACTGGGAAACCCTAAAATATACAAAACTAGTATCAACATAATTTATTAGTATTGTGTTTCTCTATGGAATTCTATCCAGAAGCTTAGATATTTCCTGGGATTTTCTCAGACTTCTCGGAATGACCATGGGTTACCCAGAATTTTGAAAAGGAGTGAATTAACTTCCTCGCATCGTAAGCTAGGTCTACTATGTAATTGGCAATATTTTTTTGAGAAGCAGCCTCTGTAAAAAGTACAGTTTTCTAGTGTGACGATTGTCGCATTGTCGCTCGCGCATTTACATCAATAGCGACAAAACTATCACGTCGACAAACGTGCGTAAAACGCACCATAGAGTAAGTTTATGGACAAATAACACAGACTCAAATGCAAGCAAAGGGGTTTACATTAATTTGTCTTAGGACTTGAAGTAATGATCGTTTCATCCACGAAGACGCGCCCCACCAATTTTTGGTCAATATTGTAGTGTGCGTGTGCACTCATGGATGATTTAGCGTGTACTGATAACACTCAAACATTAGCGGAAGAATGGTGGGGCGCGTCTTCGTGGATGAAACGTGTGATGATCGTCGCATTGACGCTCGTGCATTTACATCAATAGCGACAAAATGGATAGAACTATCACGTTGACAAACGTAGCTCGATGGACCGATGACTTCAGGACAGGTAGATGGCTGACAGTGGCTAAATAGTTAGTATAGTACTAATAGTTTTATTTATAATATCTGATCACATCTTTTCTTTATAATACTGTACTTACACTTAAATTATAGGCGCACTATTATTATGTATTTATGTATGTATATTTTATGCAGTATAGGTTAGTGTCCGTGACTCCCACTCAGCATGGGGCACACTGAAAACCAGCGTCGTGGCCTCCCTCACCGGGGGCCACGGCATATGCTGAGTGGGGTCCCATTGCGATGGACATCGCTGTGCGACAGGGTGGCACTGCTCAGTTAACTTTCTCTTCCATTGTTTTATGTGTCACCTCTGTCTTATTTGCTTCTTTTTTTATACCTCTTTTGTCAAATTGCGATGTCCATGGCAATAAATGTTTCTTTTTTTCTTGCTAAATGAAAACTCTCACCTGCTCCGTGTTCAAAGATCCATCATAGTTATTCGTGTATATGCCAGTAAGATCCACTTCATCGCCCGGCTTGCATCGGTCGCACAGGTCAGCTAGTAACACGCACTCTTTACTACGAGGAATGCGTCCCGCGGGAATGCGGCCCGGGGATTCCTGGATGGTGACCTTCTGGTAGTTGCGGTACACTGTTTGTTCCATGTTCACCTGGGGAAGAGTTATGGTGGAGACATTTAAAGAGCTGTTGCTTGTAGAGTTACGTTAAATAGTTCATGACACTCAAAGTGGCCAATAAGTTGACAACACAACCTTATTTATTCGGCCTGATCGTCACTTACCATCAGGTAAGATACAGGCCAAGTGTAGATAAAAAAAATATCCGATAATAACAAAAGCATGTTGCGAACTTTTTGGCTACTTTGGGTGTTACGAACTATTTGATGCTGACTGTATGTATATGAAATACATCTTATTATATGCTTGGTGTAACACTTAAGCCGAGTTGCACCACCTAATTTTGACCCTAACTTTGACGATAGTCGGTGTTTTTTGTATGGAGTTTGACAGATTTTTGAAGTTAAAGTAAGATCCCAGTTTTAGATTACATGTGGACAGTGACGTTAACTCGGTCTTTCTGTTCTTTTTAGAGTTGCCATTTTCAGATTCAGTCAGTTAAATTACGAAAAGGGGTTAGTTAATTGGACGATGCCACAAATAAGGCTCAGATGGCACAGAAAAGACCTGACTGACTAAAGATGTATTGTGATCTTTTACTTGACTTTGATTAGTGACAATCCAGATTTTTTTAAAAACATTAAGACTAGGTGCAGACTACCGACTTTAAGTTAGCCGATAGTTGGATCGGGCTGTTAATCAGTATGGAGATGTATGATAGTGCGCACATTACAACAATGTGGTATCGGCCGATTCTTCTTAAAAATCGGGGCCAACTATCGGCCAACTAAAAGTCGGTGGTCTGCGCTTAGGCTATATTAGAAGCTTTCTATAAGCTTCTTAAAAAATCAAACATCATAAAAAATAATCTTATTCACTTACCATAAACGGCCCAGCGCTCTGACACTCCGGACAAGACCCGGGCTTCACTTCAGAGTTCTGGCTCTGAACAAACGGTCCCAAGATATACCCGCATCTATTACAGTCATACTTCACAACGGAAAGCTGAGGTAACACTCCCGTAGTCGCTGTGATCACTCCCACCGTTCTCACAAGTTGATTCAAATGCAGCTTCCTGAACGTTCTTAGTTCTTCAATCAGTGGAAGATCAGATATCCGGACGTGGATTTCTGATGTAACCCTCTCGTAACTAGGGAAGATTTGTAGCACAATATCTTTGGCGACTTCGTCGAATATTTGCAGCATTTGGAAAGGCGCTTCGGGCAAGAAGTAAGCGAGTACTTGCTCACGACGAGCGAGCACGTCGAATTCCACGTGGAAAGACGCCTGATTGTGCTCGCACATTCGACGGATCCGGTCCTTGTATACGAACTGGCCTTTGCTGTTTGTGTATGTGCGGAGGAAGTTTTTGAACCTAAAAATAAGAAAAAATTGTTATAATGATAGGTAGACAGAATTTTTAAATTATTTTTATCTACTTACAAATGTGGAATTGAGAACAAAGAACTGTTTGGTAGGTACAGAATACAGGTAGAACCATCTTATCATAATTATTTCACAACAACTTAAGAGTTCTTTCAAACCAACAACTGGCATCCATCTAAAAAAAAACATCTAATTTGAAAGATCCCTTAATCAAAGGTTTACATTACTTATTCCACCACTCTTTCTAGTTTCCCATCAATGCAACTCCTGTATAGCCAGAACCTACTACAGATTGACCTCCAATGAACCCCAACCAGTGAAGGTTGAGTAGTCACAGTGAATAAAACTTATGAGTTCTATAACTCAAAACTCTTACAAAACTCATTTTATTTTGCAAGTAGGCTTTTAAAAAGCACTTTTACAATTAGTAATAAATAGCAGGGATGTTATGGATATCCGTGACCGAAACTTTCGGATATCCGAAATAAAAAAATATCCGTAACCATAACCGGTATAATATTATTCGTATATCCGTAACCGTATCCATAACCGAAACTACATATCCCTAACATCCCTAATAGGTAGTTAGTAAAAAGGTTTGTAACATTACCTGTTAGCAATCTCAGTCCGCGGTCCCAGCATAGACACCCACTCCTTGGTGGTGTATCCTTTAGTGTCCTCTAGGTTCTCGATACTCTCAATACCCCCTTCCACTTGTTCGTCCGTACCCATAGCTGCCTTCTCGGCGGCGCGGCGGCGTTTAGCTCGCGGCGCTTCACCGCCCTCTTCGTCGGAATCATCTGGGGATTAAATAAATAAAGACATCGTGTTACTTGAACTTGGCTGGACATGCTACCGCGTGTCTAGATACACTGCACCATCAATCCACTAAGCAAAGTTTTATTTATGGACAATAGATGTAAACATTGAAAGCTGATAAACTGAACTATGCTTGATTTAATTACAATATTTTCAATGTGATAAAATATTTTTCTGTTACTATACTGAAAGGCTAGTTTTTTATAATATCAATTAAGAAGGCACTGGTCTTAACGCGACGTTTAATAATGAGTTATATTATGTACTCACGGCTTGACGTTTCGGCTGCGATGCTGCAGCCGTGGTCACAAGCAGACTAGTCTTACTATTTTAGTTGAAATGGAACGCGTAAGTTTAAGAACTTAAATTCTTAAAACTATTTTTTTTAAGTATCTTTAATGTCCCTATTCTGCAAGTTTCAACCATCAAATCGTCCCTCCGCACCCTGCCTTCATCACGCTCCGGCGGCAAAGTTCCTGCTCGGCCGGTACTCGGTCCTCGATGGACATCGGGTCGTAGTCGTTGTAGCAGTCCAGCGCTGGCATTGGACGGCCTTAACTATATTATTTAACAATTTCAACATTTTGTCAACTTACCGTACAGCAAACCACGGTCGTCCCTCCGCACCCTGCCCTGCCACATCGGGTGGTAGTCGTCTTCGTCGTCGTAGCAGTCCAGCGCTGGCATTGGACGGCCTTAACTATATTATTTAACAATTTCAACATTTTGTCAACTTACCGTACAGCAAACCACGGTCGTCCCTCCGCACCCTGCCCTGCCACATCGGGTGGTAGTCGTCTTCGTCGTCGTAGCAGTCCAGCGCTGGCATTGGACGGCCTTAACTATATTATTTAACAATTTCAACATTTTGTCAACTTACCGTACAGCAAACCACGGTCGTCCCTCCGCACCCTGCCCTGCCACATCGGGTGGTAGTCGTCTTCGTCGTCGTAGCAGTCCAGCGCTGGCATTGGACGGCCTTAACTATATTATTTAACAATTTCAACATTTTGTCAACTTACCGTACAGCAAACCACGGTCGTCCCTCCGCACCCTGCCCTGCCACATCGGGTGGTAGTCGTCTTCGTCGTCGTAGCAGTCCAGCGCTGGCATTGGACGGCCTTAACTATATTATTTAACAATTTCAACATTTTGTCAACTTACCGTACAGCAAACCACGGTCGTCCCTCCGCACCCTGCCCTGCCACATCGGGTGGTAGTCGTCTTCGTCGTCGTAGCAGTCCAGCGCTGGCATTGGACGGCCTTAACTATATTATTTAACAATTTCAACATTTTGTCAACTTACCGTACAGCAAACCACGGTCGTCCCTCCGCACCCTGCCCTGCCACATCGGGTCGTAGTCGTCTTCGTCGTCGTAGCAGTCCAGCGCTGGCATTGGACGGCCTTAACCATCTTATTTAACAATTACAACATTTTGTCAACTTACCGTACAGTAAGCCACGGTCGTCGATGGACATCGGGTCGTAGTCGTCTTTGTCGTCGTAGCAGTGCAGCGCTGGCATTGGACGGCCTTAACTATCTTTTTTAACAATTTCAACATTTTGACAACTTACCGTACAACAAGCCACGGTCATCCCTCCGCACCCTGCCCTGCCACATCGGGTCGTAGTCGTCTTCGTCGTCGTAGCAGTCCAGCGCTACGGCCTCAACTATCTTATTTAACAATTTGACATTTGGTCAACTTACCGTACAGCAAACCACGGTCATCCCTCCGCACCCTGCCTTCGTCGCGGTCCCGGCGGCGAAGTTCCTGCTCGGCCGCCACTCGGTCCTCGATGGACATAGGGTCGTAGTCGTCTTCGTCCAAGTCTTCATTATCGTAGCGATCCAGCGCTGGCATTGGACGGTAATCACTGGAATCAGTAATTGGATATGTCAATACATTTGGAATAACAATCTATTCAAATCAAGGTAGGTATGATTAATAATAAATAATTGCTTCAATTTCTCAAGAAACTTAAGCTAAATTTTAAAAACAACAGCTGTAACTTTAAATAGGTACAATGTTTTATTACTGGTCTGAATTTTAGCAGAAAGATAAAGGGCCATAAATAACCATTTAATCCAGTAATTTTGGTAAATGTTCTATTTCAAGCCCAGTGAAAAAGCAAATTTAAATAAAAATGAATCGCAAAATGTGTTGGTAAGCGCATAACTCAACAATGCCTTGACCAATTTTACCAATTCTTTGTTATAAATGTTTGTTAAACAAGAGATACAGATTAATTGAATCAAACTGTAAAAATGTGGAATATAAAGCTATAATAATAATAATAATAAGCCCCCCAAAATCCTACCTTTCGTCCGAGCCGAACATCTGGCCACGTGGGGGGCGGACACGCGTACTTTCAAAACTTACGCGGCCAACGAGGTAAAGGTGACCCATTAAAAATGGAGCTAAGGTCAAGAAGATTGTCAAGTATAGAGTCGCTGCCCGGGGGCGATCGCCGGGGCGCATCTGGAGCCGATGCTGGATGCCACAGTATGCGGTCCATCGGCGGTAGGGGATTGAGCAGGCGGGTCTCTACCGACAAGTTTACTACAGCCGAAATAGACGAAAGTTGCCCGGATTCACATCGCCGGGGCGCATCTGGAGCCGATGCTGGATGCCACAGTATGCGATCCATCGGCGGTAGGGGATTGAGCAGGCGGGTCCCGACCGACAAGTTTACTACAGCCGAAACAAACGAAAATAGCCCAGATTCACCCACTTCTAGTAATACAGCTAATCCGACTGAGGCTGTTTCGCAGGTAGCATCTACTTTTGCATCACAACCTGCGACCACCAAAGCCGGAAAACCAAGAGTGCGCATGAGATGGAACGATGAAGTTAACATATTTATCATGCGCACCTACTACTACATAACTAAATTAGAGACCGACCGAACTGTTTATTGTAAAAGGCTATTCGACAAATTTAAGAACCAATACCCTGATACTAATACCTTTTACAATATGCAGAAAGCTGCAATTCTCAATACGTGCCGAATTGTACGGCGATTCCTACAAGAGGACCATCACTTGGTTAACAACCCGTGAGGTTCTCTTGCAATACCGGAACAACCAGTTCCGAGAATCTTTAAGAAGAAAATATAGATAATAATAATTTGATAATTTACATTGTAAAAAATATTTAAAATTTAGAACCAAAGTTAATAAAGAGAATAATAATAAAAATGTTTGTTGAAGTCCAAGGATGGTTTTTAGGGCGTGAAAAATTAGAATAATTTCCGGGAAAACCCCAGGTGTAAAGCTAGTTAATTATGAGATAATACCAGACAAAAAATGCCAATATTAAAAAGTAAATTCACTCACGCTTCCATATTATCACCAAACAGTTCTTCCCCATCCTCTTCCTCCTCATTAGGGTTATCCCCGAGGATGTCCCCCTCATCCTCAAACATCTCGTACTCCCGGGCTGGTGACGTCATCCTGGACCGCGCTCCGTCTCTATCAGACGCCGGCGTATCAGGTGTTGGTGAACTCTGAAGAGAATTAGGTTAGGTTATCTGATGAACTTGCTTTGTTCTAGAATGGCAAAAGTAAAGCCGATTTATGGAACTACGCTTAGTAGCATTCACAGAAGGCATATTTTGTCAGAAGAATATTACAAATTAATAGTAGGTTTTATAAACCACAAGTTAACGCCTAACCGCTGGGGTAACGGGAGAATCATTATGCGTCTAATTAGCTGTTTCAAAACCATACAAAACGGGCTTCAACTTACCATGATTATGCTTAACTAACTAATTAATCAAACAAAACGTAAAAGGCACGATATTTCTTATGTTTATGCAACAAATATGTAAAATAACAAGAACAAAAACACAAACAGGTTAGCTTCTTGAAGCTGTCACAAACTGTCAAAATTACGCGCGAATTTTGCGTCTGCGTCTTTTTCACAAGCATTAGTCAAAGGAATATATGTTTATTCTGCCGTATGTCATTACCTACTAGATTTTTTAAACACATGACATTTGCGTCAAATATTAGTAACGGAACGCATATAACCTCAAAAAATATTTTTGAAAGAATTTTTGTTATGTCGTAATGTTATCGTAGTTATTTGTCTGGACGTTTTGCCTACAAATATGGCTAAATATATAGCTCAAATAATAGTGTTGGGTGCTCAAGTTGTCGGGCGAGCGTTCGCAAGGGCGTTGAAGCAAGAAATAGCAGCATCTCAGGAGGCAGCTAAGAGAGCTGGTGGTGGACCCGAAGGTGCTAGAAGAGCAGCAGCAAACGCCTCCACAGGCGTCACCCTAGAAGAAGCTATGCAAATTTTAAATTTAGATAAACTAGACCCAGAGAAAATTCAGAAAAATTACGAACACTTGTTCTCAGTGAATGATAAGGCGAAAGGGGGTTCATTCTATTTACAATCAAAAATTGTGAGAGCAAAAGAAAGAATAGACGCGGAATTCAAGCAAAAACAGTCGAAAGAAGAACAAAGTCGACCGAAGGACACATCGTGAGGCTACACTATGCCCGAACTGTATCATAGTTTAATATTTCGATAGTTTATTTCCATGGTAGTGACTTGTTTTAGAAAAACAAGTAGGAGTTTTGTAAAATATTTTATTACGTAGAAAATGATTACCACAATAGTGACTAGAATACATCAGTCTTCATAATATAAATGTGGATTATAATAATTATGTAATTTCTGCAAACAAAAACCTACAAAAGTAGTTATTTATGAAAGCATGCTTGTTCAAAAGCTTAGGCAAGACTACTACAATACAAAGGAATCATTAAATTTGTTAAGCATTTACTACATGTTAACATTTTATTACAGTCCCTTTAACTTGATATATACCAAACTCTGAATCTTTTCATGTACATACATAATTATACTTTCCAGTAAAATATACATAGATAGAAATCCTAAAACTACATCTTGTCTTTTGGTAAAACTGAGTAAAATTCCTCTAAAATAAATTATTAAAAAACATAAAATAAAAAAACAGTCTGAATAAATAAAATAGATTCAAAATATGTAAAAACACAATCATAATACTTGTGTCATTCAAAACTATTTGCAAAGGTCATTGATTTTCACAATGCCAATAAAAATTACACACACACAATATTGACCTTACACAACAGATATGTAAAACTTTACACACTACAATACAACTATGAGTATGATAAAAGATATCAGTTCAATATGACTAGAAAAAGTGGCAAACTTAGCTGTTATTTGGAAGAAAAAATTGAGCAAACATAGTTCATGTTTGAGATCAGAAAATGCAATTTTATCAACCACAGTTTGTTCCCATTCCATTACACTCTTTTTCCCACATAGGAATAGAGCACACTTCGCTGAATCCCTGCCTCGATACAACACTTAATAAATAGTTAGATAAACACACTACACTTAAATTTATATCAGCGGATACATCAGTCAACTTACAAGCAATAAGTAAGTTAATTTTACACCTTTTAATCGAAAATTAGGTATAAATCCAAAATTCTACTATGGTTTTACATCCATCAGAATAACAACCTCATACGGACTACATTCAGACATACCTAGAGTGCTACAAAGCCACCCGTAAAAACCTTTCTCAAAATCACACACATCCTTCCACCAGTTGGCCCCACTGAAGGTCAGCTGAACTATCCCAGCGTACAACCCCAACCCAGTAGTAAATATCACTATCAAAAATGGGTAAGACAATATTACCACAGGCGCTAGCAACACCTTTTTGATATAGCTGAAATTCTCAGTAACATGAGAGAATATGTTATACCAAGTCATGGTGCCAATATAAAAGGAATACATTGCAGAGATGCACGTCACAAATGGTATGCAGATCAAGCTGAATAAGAATACATGTAAACCATTGTATAGAGAACATTTTGATATATCCATCTTGTTGTATTCTTCTGCCACTATTGCAGCTTCGATAATTTCCAGTTCCTCTCTTGATATGTTCAGTTTAACATCAACATTCTGTCCTTTCTTCTTTCCTCTCTTGATTGTGCCTGTCATAGTCAAATAGGCATCTTTAGAGTTTTCAGTCAAAGAGCACTCAGGTGAAATTGAACCTTCTGACTCAACTCTTAGAGCAGTAATCTCAGTGTCTGTGTGCTCAGATTCCACTATGCCAGGGACAATATTGACCCTCTTTTTCCTTTTAGCACTATTTTTTAAGCTGTCTGTTAGTGTTCCCATTTCGAAGCTGTTTTCTGATTGGGTTTGAGATAAGCTGTTTGGTGTAGCAGAGGAGCTTTCATTGATATCGGAGTTCAAGATGCGGCAACTCTTTTGGATGTCACTTTCATTGCCCTCTCTCAGGTCTCCATGGCTGGAGCAGGCATCTGAGGAGTTTTCATAAATAGGAGAAAGATCAATAATCTCCCTGCTTGAATGTACTGTTGAAAGTGGTTGGTAACCATTATTCTGACTGCTTTGCACCTTCTGAGGGTCATCAGAATTTATTTCATTCAAGTCTTCATCATTCACATCATTTATTATTGGGAGATTGATCTTCATGTTGGATTTGAGTCCTTCCATTGTGGAGTGGATGATGCCATTCACAACATGTTCGGTCACTGGCGAGAGCCCGTTTTTGTATTTCGTTGGCATTTCTGCATCAATTGCACCCTGCAAGTGAAGATTTGATAAAATTATGTAAGTATCAACACTTTACCCATTTTGAAGATGTTTTTAACTTATCCTAGGAAAAAATAATAATATTTAAAAACGTGCAAATTTTGTGTGGGTTTTGTATTAGCCATATACAGAATTCAGTAGAAAACACAAACAGCGGCCGCGGTATACCACGGCGCCGGTACCTAAGATAAATTGCATTATAAAGGAGTTTATTAACTAACCAAACCAATAACAATAAGAGATCTAATACAAGACAGGTTTAAGTCGGTGCANCATTCAGGTGCATTTGCAACTATTTTTAATTTAAATAAACAGTAAGCAGCAAGGTTTAAATCAAAATAATCAACCTGAACACTTATGATGTGGTCGACATGGCTAGCAACTGGATTTTGCTTTTTTCCATTCCGTTTCTTTGGTAATATGAATATTGGTTGTTCCACTTTAGCCATTATGAACACAGAAGCAGCAAAATCTTAATTTAAAACAGAGAAATCCGGCTAAATAATTAAAATGGAACCAAACAATAAATTGATTATTTTTCTTTCAGGTTGAAACTAAAAGGTATTAAATTCAAAATATAATTCTTATGTCAATATAGGCCACAAGAAAGAGATAGCCGATTACGAGTATCTTAAGAGGAAACGAATTGGATAGCAATGTACTAACATCTCTCAATGTCTACTAAAACTGGTCGGGTTATTTAAGGTTCTGAAATTAACATATTAGTTAAAGTTAAATCCATTCATTAGTCTAATAAATTCATGAAACTTAAATATATTTTTGACAAGGTGTTGTTTTATTTTAGTATATTTTAATAATTGCATTTATACCAGTAAATAAAATCCATGATTTCTAAACGCATTTTACTGATTCTGCTGCTACGGACAAACTATGTAAGTTTATTTTTTATAATTATTTACTTAGTACTTTTTAAATTATTTTGCTACTTAGTACGTACTTTCTCTTCACAATAAAGTCAATAAACTTGAACGATGTGCTTCTGTGGTATTTTACCACAGAAGCATATCGTTCAATAATTATTTTAATAAAAACAAGTATACAGACAAGTTCAAAGGTAAAGTTTAAATAAAATCAGGAATTATTGAATACTAACTATAATTAGCTTATTTACATGTATGTTGTCAGTAAAATAAATATTATTTCTTTCATTTTAAATAAATGTTCTTAAATGGAAATTTAATTATCATCGAATTATACTTGTTAGCTTTTGGAACACAAGCGTTTTTGTTATGACAGCGGGCTGGATGTTGTTAATGTCATTAATGTCAATGTCAGACAATTTTCGAGGATTTTCCGGTTTTTCTTCAGACTCGCGTTAAAAACAAACTTCCTGAAAAAACTTAATAACTTACATTAATTCAACATGTTAAAAGTGCGTTGACTCTACTGTTAAATAATTGTGTTTTTTATCTCATGAATATTGGTTTATTTGTGTTAATGTGTTCTAACCTCTAACTTTAGGGTATGGTTAGTTTGGTCACCGGTGGTGCATCAGGTCTTGGGAAGGCTACCGTGGAGAGGTTCGCCAAGAATGGCGGGAAGGTTGTAATCCTTGACATCCAGGCTACACGAGCTCAGGAAGTTGCTAAAAGGCTTGGTGACAATGTTTTGGTTTCACCAGGTTCTGTAAGTTAAGTTTGTTTATGAAATATGTTTATAGCTTAAACTAATTACGTTGTTAATTTATTACATATTTCGATATTCTTCGAATGAAGAAAAGACAATACATAGCAGAGTAGGTACATAAGTTTTGATTTTATTGTAGCCTTTTTTTGTAAATGGTTGCAATAGAGAAATACACATCAATTTATTATAGTGGCATTGCATTCAAAATTTATTTCAAATTACCTAACAAAGTTTTGTACAATAAACTGTTATGAAACTGGAAATATTAAGAAAGTTTCCCTCCACATTTCAGGTTGTATCGGAAGAGGATGTAAAGAAGGCTCTAGATCTAGCTAAAAATAAGTTTGGTCGCTTGGACACACTAGTCAACTGTGCGGGGCACGCGGAGACTCATCAGATATACAACTTTAACAGAGGCCAAGAGTGTGGAGTGGATGGTTTTAGGAAATGTGTTGATGTAAGTTGACTTACAAGCTTTTATTTTAAACTTATAATATAAAACACAGTACATAATAAAGGCGGTAATCATTTACAATCAGGTGATCAGTCAGCTCCTGTCACATAAAAAAAAAGGTGAACTCAATGCTATTTGGCATTCTCCTCCAGTTAACTTTAGGGTTAAATTAAAAATAAATAAATATCCTTGGACATTTTACACTGCACCTAAATATACTAATTGTAAGTGAAATAGTGATGATTATAAGTTAATATAACTACCCAAAAGTGTGTTAAAAATAAAAGATCTGTATTGCTAATCTATTTTCAATAATTTCAATTTGTACTTTTAAAGAATCATACTTTTAATAGACATTATTTCTAAAAGACCAGTGGTAGTGACCAGTCTGTTGTGTGGACATCTGTCACTCGTGCTTTCCAGTACAGCTACCATCCGGTCACGTCCTGTGGCTGAAATGATGCTGATGATGATTTCTAAAAGAAGGTCTCTTGTAAACTTACCACAATCTTATTCTTGTAGGTCAACATAATAGGCACATTCAACACAATAAGACTGAGCTCAGGCTTGCTTGGCCAAAATGCGCCCGATGAAAACGGACAGAGAGGCGTCATCATTAATACAGCGTCCACAATCGCCTACGAAGGGGACATCGGTCAAGCAGCGTATGCGGCAAGCACTGCTGCGGTTATAGGAATGACCCTGCCAGTTGCTAGAGATTTGGCTTCAAAAGGGATCCGCGTTATGACAATAGCTCCAGGTTTGTATTTTAATAATTGTTTTTTTTTGTCACCTAGCAATGTGTGAATTGATTAATGGCACCAATAAATTCTTTTTAAATGAGCACTTAGTATAAATGAAATTGAAAAACTATTTTATTGTATTTTAAGGCAACTAAAATCTAATTATACAGCTTATATCAGTTTAGTAAGTTTATTTCAGTTTGTGAATTTAAAAAAGCATTAAATTTATCTGTTTGTTAATTAGATGGAATCAGAGCTTTTTCTTTGTATGGGAGCTCATAGACGAACGATAGTATATCGGCGACTGCTTACCACTTAAGTCGGCGACGATAGGCGACAGTCGCTGACGACAGTTGACAATAGACGACCTTCGCTGACGCATCGTGAATACAGTCGATGGTCACTTACAGTCGCCGATGCATCGCGACTTTCGAAGACGGGCAGTCACTAACGTATAGTCAGTGCGTGAGTCAGAGACTGTAGCCGATAATCGCCTAAAGTCGCTAACCGTCGGTTACCACTATCGCAAGCAGTCGCCGATATACTGTGTGTTCTGTGAGCTCCCTAACCTTGATATACTATGTTCATTTTTCAAAGTCACATCACTGACTCACCATCCTTCTTTCCAGGTATATTCGACACACCACTAGTCTCGTACTTGCCAGAGAAAATGCTAGAGTTCTTAAAAAGGATGTCACCATTTCCATCAAGGCTCGGCAAACCGGAGGAGTTTGCGCACTTAGTCACCAGCATCATTGAGAATCCAATGCTGAACGGTGAAGTGATAAGACTAGATGGGGCAAGACGAGTGTTCCCACTTTAGTTTAGTGTAGTTTAGGTTATTGTTAAGACTGTTATTTGTACAAATGTAGTGTGTGAGAGTTATAGGCGAACAAAATGGATTATGTTAATAAATAGTTGAGATTTAACTGGGTTAAAGTTGTTATTTAATTAATCGACTCGCGTACCTAAGCTAGTAAATACCAATACGTTATTGTGCTACAATCTGTGTAATTTGTCTGGGCTACTTTCTGACAAGTCACTATGTGGGACCATTTTAAATGGTAACGTCTTCATCAGATATGCTCATGCTCTTTACATTAGGTATCATTTGCCTAGACCGGGATTCGAACCTGAAATCGCAAAAGGCGTCGCAGTCAAAAGCGACAATCATCATGTATTCAAAGAGGAACTACATTATGTATATTCCATAGAACAATGATACAATCTAGCGCCCAATTGCAACACAATATAACCTTTGCTTGCAGTGCTAGGGAGACGCATAAAACACGGTATCAGCACTTTATTGCTGTTCTGATATGATATTGCTCTTCTGTATTCAGTAACTCATGGTGACAGCTCGATTGATGTTATCCTCCTACACATAGGGCCTACAGTACCCTATAGGACATAGGTCATGGTGTTTTAGCTGTAAAACTCGTTTTAATTCAATCTTTAAAACCGCTTCGACTGAATTTGAGCGTAAAAACCAACCGAATTGAGAACCTCCTCCTTTTGTTGAAGTCGGTTAAAAAGAAAAGTGACAAAACTAGAAAAAAAAATGCCTCTAAAAGTACCACCAGTACCTACCACCAACAATAAGGTCGTGCGTGGATTCAATTCCTAAATGGGCTAATAATTCGAATTTAAAGTAGACCATAGGTTGTTAGAAATTAAATTCAAATTAAATAACTGCTCATCCCAACTAATATTATAAATGCGAAAGTAACTCTGTCTGTCTGTCTGTCTGTCTGTCTGTCTGTTACGCTTTCCCGCTTAAACCTCGCAACCGATTTTGATGAAATTTGGCATAGAGATAGTTTGAGTCCCGGGAAAGAACATAGGATAGTTTTTATCCCGGTTTTTGAAACAGGGACGCGCGCGATAAAGTTTTTCTGTGACAGACAAAATTCCACGCGGGCGAAGCCGCGGGCGGAAAGCTAGTAATAATAAGTAAATTCCTAAGGCCAATAAAATAAACCCATCAAATTAGGCACTTATCTCTCCCAATCTGTGCATCAATCCACAGGTGTTCATTCTAAACAAGGCGTGTTCTGATGAAGTTACGGCGCCCAGCTTCGTCCGTCGCGACACGCAAACCAAATATCTCAATACATGAATAACTAGGCAGAAGGCGTCCCGCGGCGCCGCGCCCGCGCGGCTGACAAGGCATGAAGTAATGCCCCATGACAAACTGGCTCCCGCGCCCAAAGATTGAAATAAACGTGTAAGCGCAAATTTATTACTTCATTTCAGTTGCTGAAGGTATTGTTTGTTTATCGGATAAAGTACTGGTCCTTCGAGCCGGATGGACAGTTGTACTGGTCAAAACGCTTACTCCTAAATCGTTGAGATAAATTGTTTTTGTTTGATATGTGCTTGGGTATTATACAAAGTAGGTATGTGGATTCCATCTCAAAGGTTTATTCTTAAGAATATGCAAATTGTAGATTCTCAAGCAACTATAAAATATGTTAGACTGCACAATAAGTCAAATTAATACATGACTCCGGGTAGAAAAATTACGCTAAAGTCCCATACTTTACCGTAATTTATGGGTGTGTATTGGAAATTTATTTTCCTAGGTAGTTTTCGCTCCACTCACTCATATTACACACCGGAAAAACGATATGACATTTTGACGTCGACTCAACATAAGAGCTAGCGGAAGCATAATAAGAAGTAAGTTGGACGAGTAGGTGGTAACTTTATTATTACATGGTCATTCAGTAAATTCCGCAGATTTGTTTAAATATCACAGTCGAAAAAACATCCAAACAACATCAGAATTCTGTACCTAAGACATAGCCAGCAACTTCACGAATTCATTGCTCTTTCGACATTGTATTCACAGCTTGCGTGAAATTGTCAGCTTGATAACTTTCACAGGTTAGGCGCAAAGAAATTGGCTTTGTGACAACTCTCCTCGGTCTCCCCTATGTGCTTAAAACTTTACAAAACAACTAGTTAATGCAGGAATTTCTAAAAATGACTCTGGAAAATACCTTTCTATTGATTTCCGCGAGAAGTAGGTTCAGATTCAGCAGTTGAAAAACCGATCAACAAAGAAAATATTTTACGAAAAGAACCCGCTCCCGCTTTCGCGTACGCTTGTGATCCGCCGTTGTGTAACTAAACGGAGCCGCGTTTCTCTCAATGGCCTGTAATTTATATCGGGTGCCAATTAGCTAAGGCACCCACACCTAAGCTATTATAAGCAAATACTATGTTTAATTATCTAGTGAAAACTTTTCATATTTTCAATAATATTCATAAGCAAGCATGTAATCTTCATGTGCAGTTTGGTGTAATGTGAAATTTGGTTTAATGGAAGATTTCTCCACGATTATTGGAGAAATATTCTAAATTTACTTAGTTAATTTAATCAATTATGGTGATTATAAAATTTTTTACGTGTCGGCAGTGTCGGCCTTATGTAAGACTATAGCCATGATATTATTTACCTAACATAATAATAGGTCTTTCTTTTTCGAACAAGGGTGGATTCAGTTTGCAAATATCTTAAGCAGGTCCTAAGTAAGTACGTACGTAGGTTTCGTAAGAACTCTAACCACTCTAACCCATAATATCAAATTCGAGAAAATCTCACTCTTTTATCACTGGACCATGGTAGCACCATCCAATGCATCCTAATACTTGTAGATCCCACTTATGTACAAGTAGGACTACCTATAAAGTTTTTGATTGTATCAGAAACAAGCAGTTATTTGCGGCCTTTGCGGGTAAATTTCAATGCAGTAATCAGTCAGTAATCTAATAATTACTTGATTAACACTTTCATCGGATATTTTGTGATTATAATACGGGTGCTTTCATATGATAAGAGAACTAAGAAAAAGTTGGTTAATTACATTCATGCTTTCTCGTTAGTTATGTAGTAGGTATATCCAAGCAACTACTGGTTGGATAGTCAAAAAACAAAGAAAGTAATTTATTACATACTTAAACAATAATTTAAATAATCATTTGTACTTACTTTTGTAATTGTGGCGGTCTATAACCCAAAAACACGTCAAAGCTTGCCCTCGAAAAGCCGCTCACTTAATTAATTTAACATCATGCTGTCAAATAATTCTCAAAAAACATTAACATCTCCCTCAAAACTACAAGAAAAATGTTGTGAATGCCCAACTTAGACAGAAATATCGTTGAATTTCCTTAAAATTATTAACGTGCCCTTTCGGGGACAAGCATTTGTTAAATAATTGGAATAACTCCGTGAACAACACATCCTAATTAGATACATGGTAAGTTTGATGTTAACTGACCCCTCACTAGAATAGGGTTGTCAAATTAACATTTTTAACATGTAAAACTTGTAACGCAGGCGGAATCTAATTAGTTAGCTGCTTATTTCCGTTGTAGATACCTTTTAATAGTTTAACTTTCTACGTAGACAACTTTTGTTATACAGACAAGGACCTATTTATTGGCTTAAAATTAACGAAATAATACGCCCGTATTCACAAACGTTACTATGAGGTCTCACAGTGCGCGTGGACGCACAGGTATTCAACGCTGAGCGTTTGATTTGCGCAAGCATCGTTTGTGAACACGGGCGTAAGTTTTGACCACTCTGAAAATAGAGAGACTACAGAAAAATGTTTTTGGCGGGATTTAAACTTAGTTTTATGGTAGAAAAAAATTATATTTCTATTAAGATACTCTACCGGCGGCCTTTTAAGTTGTTATCTACATTTTTTATCCAGACAAAATTCCAAAGTCTCCACGAACCGCCAACCCTTCCCAAGCCCAGCGTTTTACGTAGAACTTTTTAATTATGTTACGTCTAATTATCGTCAGTTTAGTTAATAATTGTCGTAAAGGATTGACAATTAGCGATGTGTGTGGCGACAGGACAGCGGTCCGTTTACGTTGTGGGAGAACCATTGCGTTGTTGATACTTGTAGTTTATTTTTTGAAGTATGAATAATCGCCGACTTAAATATTGCGGTTTTAATATTTTACACCCCAGAGCCCCGATTACGGTAACTTTTAACGTCTACAATCCAGACGCGTTTCTGATGCGTTTCTGATTCTGCAATACGATTGGTCAAAACAGCTGACGTGCGCTGTTGAACGACCAATCGTATCGCAGAATCGAGAAGCGTGTCTGGATTGTTGACGTTAAAAGTTACCGTAATCGGGGCTCAGGGATGTTTCCTGGGTCAAAAAGCAAGAGTATATTAATTAGTCCGTCAGTTAACTTATCAAAAAATACTCTACACGTATTTTTCACTTTTTCAAACTAATGAAAATTTAAAGAGATAAAGCGCGCCAAAGTTCATAAGAAGAGGCCCGTGACGTCAATGCGTGCATAAAAGTGCCGCACGTTGTGACGTCGTGCGGAACTTCAACGCACCATAACTATGTAATTATTTGTTAGATTGACGAATAAAAATATATGTGTCCAATATTTTTTTATATTAAACATGACGGACTAAAAAAATTTTTTAGGAAACTAGCCTGTTATATTACGAGCAACCTTAGTGTTTTGTTGTCGTTGAAGTTTTATTACGTGAATAAGGCTACTGTAGTTATGTTTAGAGCGTGTCTGAGTAGTGTTGCATCCCTCAGGTTCGGCGAGGCAGTGGTGTCGCCGGTGGGCGCGGGCGGCGGCGCGGCTCGTATTATACAGGGTGGCCAGGGAGTTGACGTTCAAAGCTAAAATTTAGATTCCTTACATCAAGGTCTAAATCACCCTTATGTATGTTCTACGATTTTGCTTAGTTTGGGAGATAGAGTTAAGTAGGTAGTTTTGTGTTTTATTTCCTTAAATTTCACATATGGTTGGTTTTTAATTTTTTTCTCACTCTGGCGAGCACTTGTAGTTTGTTGTTTTTACTTATTTAGTTACGCTAGATAAGCTTCCAGTGAAGATCAACTCAGAGCAAAAATCTGAAAAGCCGAAAGCGTGGTGAGAAACGTGGCCGTGAAGCTCAAGAAAGCCGTCGTTTTTGCAAGTCAGTCAATATTGTCAGTAGTTTTCCCAAAAGTTGCATAGTTCATATATCAAGACCTCTAGAATACTAAAGTCTGATCCGGACGTAGGAACTACTTGCGTTTAAGTATTGAGGTTACAGTAAAAGAGGTTCTACGAAACCATTAGTAAATCACTACAACTAGTCGCCGCTTGCTCGACAAGTAACTTTAGACCTACTTGTTACTATCGGTCTTATAAAATAACACGATAGGGACAGCTGCTTAGATTAAGGTCAATAAATTGTATAGAAAGTCGATTTTTCCTTGCAGGATTGATGCAGAAAGAGATCCATAAAACGAAGGTTGCAGACAAGACAGAGTAGGAGCGTTTAAAAACTATGTTTTTAAAGTTTTGGTGCCTTGCTTTGCTTTTTTTGTTGCTTGGGTAAGTATGGCAAGCCTTCACATAGTGTGTAGTAACGAAACACCTTTGTGACCTTTAATGATTAAAGGATTAAAGTTTAATCCAAGTAGACTCAGCTAGATTTTCATCGACTCTTTGGTTTTATCTTGAGAGTTAGAAAACGAACGCTCTTCTAGCTCTACAAACATGTTTGTGCATTTATCTCTTGTTTCGATGAATTATGCTCTGGAATTCGGTGACTTCAGACTGAATTGAGTCGCAGGCACAATATCTTCATCGTTCGTTCGATCGTTTCAGCCAAATGACGTCCACTGCTGGACACAGGCCTCCCCCAAGGTTTTCCATGATGAACGGTCCTGCGCTGCCCGCATCCAGGTTCTTCCCGCGACCTTTACCAGATCGTCGTTCCCACTAGTGGGAGGCCTGCCCACGCTACGTCTTCCAGCCCGTGGTCGCCACTCGAGAACTCTTCTGCCCCAACGGCCATCGTCTTTTTATCGCTGCACACAAAACTTTTCCAAGTCTTGTACAGTAGTTAATTTGCACAAGGACTAGGTACTATTTTCAACNTTTGAAGAAAATATTTCACCCCCAAGGGTGGAAAATTGGGGATGAACTTTTTTATACTCAATATTTTTAATTTTTAGTTTTTTTTTGTGTTCACGCATTTGAAGTCGGTTTTATTTTTTTTAAAAGTTATTTATATGTTCTACAAGTGAAATTGAGTGTGATAAGAAATAAATAACGACACAGCAATGTAAATCATTCAACAATCCCGAGTCGTTCGTTCCGAGCGACTGTGTCACATCGTGTATGATTGATGGGGCAGTAACTTGAACGTGACATGCTATCATACATAGAAATATAGACCTTATTAGCTCAGTTTAAAGGTCATGTTGGTATTTTAAGCAACGCGGTATCGTGCAAGGCAACGTTTTTTAAAGTTTTCTGTTTCGTTTTGTCAAACGATTTGGTTCGAGATAAAATTCCACTTTAAGGTGCGCGCAGACTAAAGACTGTGTGTTTACAGCGTGCCCACACAATGTTTTGAGGTATGGGTGAACGATAGACTAGACTGGTGTATATGTCATAGTCAAAGGTCGATATGCAGTCTCTTCGCGGAATGACTGGTTTATCCTAGCTTTGACCAAGGCCTTCAGGCAAACCCCGAAGTGAATTCTAATTTCGGCCTTTGACTAAGTCAAACCTAGAAGTGCCTAAACTGTTCAGTCAAACGTCGAAACTAAAATAATCTGTATCGGGCTTTGCCTAGTCAATCCTAGAAACGACTGGCAGACTCGGTCAGAAGTAGACAGCAAATAGAAAACCGACCAAGTGCGAGTCGGATTCGTTCACGAAGGGTTCCGTGCGACTCTGTTCTTGTATGGGAGCCCCCCTTTAATATTAATTTTATTTTAATTTTATGATTTATTTTTAAAGTAGATATGCAACTAAATATTATGTGAATATTTCAAGGATTTACCTGTTTACGTTTTAGTTTTAAGTGAATAGAATTTTTGTTAAGTGAATAAAAAACTAAATCTTTTCAGAATGATTCATGAGATACAAGTCTAGTGAGTGACAGACAACATTTAGCGAAGTCATAGTATAACCGTCCCGTTATAACTCTTTATCCTTTAAGGTACAACAGAACCCTAAAAATTAGTAATTTCAAGATCGGTCTAGAAACACTGACAACAACCGCAGTAAATAATTTTAGTTACTCGTACCTTCACCTAAAGAACCGACCGTAACGCCTATGCAATAAATTCGAGATCAGAATGAAGTATAGTTTAGTTTAAAGTCTTAATTGAGGTTTGACTAGTCAAACCCCGATTTCATTAAATTGAGTTTCGACCTTTGCCTGACCTAATTAGTTACTCCTAGGTTTGACTAACATTCTTTAGTCAAAAGCCGAAATGTTTGGGCTTTGACTAAGACTTCTAGTCAGACCTGAGGTTTGACTAGTCAAACCTAGGAGTTCCGGAACTTCGAGGTTTGACTATAACATATATAATCTATTTTGTATGGTATGGATCTATCTAACGAAAAGTGTCGTACCTACCTGAAAAACAAAACGCATGAATTTGGGGTGAGGGTTAGAAAAATAAATAGTAACGAATTTATTTATATGAAAACTACATCTTACCAATATGGATTACTCCATACTAAAGATTAGATTCAGTGACTTTTACGATTTGATAATCAATTATCTCTGGGGTGGTTGGTCATGATGGTACCTATTTCCGGTCTAATAAGAGGTAAAAGATTTTATGAATAAAGTGTGTACGTGGCCTTAGACATCGGAATAATATGTTATAGTTTATTACTGATGTCATGTAACATAAAAGACACACTACCGGGTGTCCCCTACTACGTTTTTATAATATGGGTACTTACTTTCACATTGTTTTCTATAAACTTTGTTTAGTACTGGGTAACACTATGTTTTATACAAAATGATGAGGATATTGTTTATTTATTTATATTTCCTAATATAAAACATTCAAATAAGTAATAGGATACTGAATATTACATTACGATTTATGGTCTATCTATCTTGTGAATAAATAAGATACTCATACTTAGTATGCTGCCAAGTTTTTAAAGTTAAATGTCAAATAATATCTTTTGTGTATTTAATGATATTATGTACTTACGAGTGTAAAATTTTTACTCAGGCATTAATACATAAATAGGGTGCTGTGCTGTTAAAAAATATATAGCTTTTATATTTTGTTTATTGAGGTATTGTAAAGTTTCAGAAATATCAGTCCAGTAGTTTTGGCTGCAGGAGTTTTCGTGTAATCTAGGGCGTGGACCAAATTAAAGAACTTCTGAAAGCGAAAGGATTTTAATTGAAAATAAGTACTTTGAAACTAACTGCCCTACACTGGAGTAAACGGCTTCCACGCCGTTTACGAGTACTCCAACCACAAAACTTAGCACCTCGTTCATCTATGTTTGGAAGCGTTAAAAAAGTAGAAAAATACTCAATCTCATAATTCTGTTTTAAGTACCATAAATATTACCAGTTCATGTCAATACTCGTTCAATAAATGGCAACACCGATCACCGTCTGGCCAGTTTTTTAGACCTAACACCACTAATTTATCGACTTTAAAACTAGTACCGAAGTCGGATTATATTTTCTCCGCTGGACAAGCTATTTAGCCAAACACGGTGTAGTGAAAGTGATCTGGAGGAAGCAAGACATATTGCAGTGGAAATGTATGCAGTAGTTCAGTTACAGAATTTATGGTGCGAATACAATGCGAAAACACTGTGAATAGTTATGTCTATAGTCGAAACCCGTAGAAGGAAATCTACATCGATAAAGTAGCTTTTAGTCTGGTTACTTTACACTTGGTTTTCTTCTAGTTCGGGTGCTACACCACTGCAACTCCTATGTTCTAGACCTAGTCAGGATCTGCAGTTTAAGAAATAAATAAAGTATAGTTTTATCAGCAAAGGCGAAATCAGTTGTAAATAACCGAAGAAAAGTAAAAACGAAAGATGTTAGAGCTGAGGATAGACGTTTGATACTTATGAAGTAGGTACTTAAGAAGTACTTAAATATGGTGAAGATTTGATGTCAAACTCTAGTTAAACCGCCAGTGCTCTACGAAATAACAGACAAAACGTAACAAACGTCGAATTATTAAAGTATTTTAGTCTCACTGCATCTGTCTGCATAGAAATTGATCAATAACATCTACACCAAATAAGGATTTAAAGTGTTTTGGTCGCACTGTATCTGCTTTATTTGTGGTCATTGGTAAAGTCGTTACCGGCTAATGGGAGGTGGTGCTTGACGTATTATTTTGCAATTAATTATAATGTTTTCATATCTAGCAGACAGTATTGTAGACGTTGGGAAATGAAACTCTCGTGCTCGGCACAACTAATTGACAACTAAATAGGATAGTTAATAGGGACATTTCTGTACGCAGATTTAGACGCCGGCTATTAAATGAAAGTAAGGAATATAGAAAGGGTTTTGATCTCAGAGAAAACTAGGATAGATTAGTTAGGAAGCGTTTGAATTCAATTTGAAATAATATATTGGGTTGAATTAGTTATGGATCAAGATCAGTCTTCAGTCATCACCCATTTATGTACACATATTTAATTTTACGTCATCTAAATAGGTATAGATATCATCATTTAAATAGGTATAGATTTCTGACAGTGTATAGTTAGTTCACTTGTTGTCAATTAGCAGTGGACGTCCTGTGGCTGAAATGATGATGATGATGATGATAGTTAGTTCACTTAGAATTTTATGTGTAAACTAATTGGAGAACCCAAGGAAATAATGCATTTTAAGCACAGTATAATATTTTAAGCCCTAAGGACGGCTGCTGAACATAGGCCTCCCCCAATGATTTCCACAATGGCCGGTTGGTGGCGGCCTACATCCAGCGCCTTCCCGCTACCTTTATGAGGTCGTCGGTTCACTTTGTGGGTGGACGTCCTATTTCCACTTTCCGGTACGTGATCTCCACTATAGATTTAGCGTATTTTTTGGAATTATGTTTATATTGAAAGCTTAAAATCATAGTACAACAGTAGGTGCTATTATCGCACTGACACGACCGGGAACCAAATCACCAACTCTAATTGCCCGCTGTCACTCGTCCAGCGAGGCGCAAGCTCATTTGCGAGTGGTTTACACCCGCCCATATTTTAGTAGTCCGTAATGAGTTCACGAGCGCGTTGGGATCTGTTCACAGTTTCATTTGAAAACTAAATTTGGGATCTTTTTTTTTAGCATAATATCTGCTCGATACTCCGCTGGTCATTTATTCATTTCTTTGATTTAGTTCTTTGAAGCGGGCAATAGATGGCTTTGTATGTATTGTATTTTATACATTTTACCTTCTAAATTATGTACTTGTTTAATTCTTTTACTACTCATTATTACAACATCAAATTCACCATAAATTTGTAATGATTTTACTATGCGATAAAGTTTTAAATAAATCAATGACTTATTGAAATGATGTTTACGCAAGTACGGAAATTCCACGATAATTTGACACGACGACGTTATTCTTATCGGTCATACATACATACATACATACAAAAAATCTCCTTTAATATCCTTACAAACTCTGTACAAAGGTTTGATGTGACTATGCCTTTACGAGTATAGTCGGACCACAAAGGAAACTCAAAACTATTCATTAATACAAGCTGTACTCACGACTTCGTCTGGGTCCTATGAAATGTAAAATTAGTGACTAATTAAGCATACAAGACCTTTCGTTTATATCGAACTATGTTGAGTAGAGGGGTCAAATAAAATTACACCCTAGATTTTAAGTTATATTGCGCTACTACCGAACAAAATCTGCAGTGTAAGTAGACTCGAAAACTAAACATAAGGAAAACATTACATACAGTTTTAGATAAACGTTATATGTATAAACCTCTCTGGACTTTACTGGTCCGAAATGACACATTGGTTTAATGTTGTTTGGTTTCTAATCAACGAACAGAAAAACAACCCCACAGTTGTTCCAATATGTAACAGATTAGAGGAAATCTACAAAAGGCACAAAAGTCATAGCTCACGAAGTGTTCGCCGCGGCTCGGTTTTCACCTTTCTCAGTAACCGCATAATTTGCGGGAAACTTATGCGATTGCGCCGGTGCAGACTATAGCAAATCAAACTTTACATGTTTGTGGCAAATTCGGTCCTATTACAACCACACAAGACCCCACAGTGTTAAGCATGATGTGCCGTCGTCTGTGCATAGAGAAATGAACTCACAATTTATTGGCTGGGCTTTAAAAAGGCTTTGCGGTTCAGTAAAAAGTCTCACCTGTTAATATTTATTACGTTGTACTTTTAACGTGGAACCAAGTTTTAAGTTTACATCCTGTATAAGTGGCATAATCGGTTTAAATATTTCTGTAGTCTTGGGGGAGGCCTTTGTTCAGCAGTGGACGTCATTTGGCTGAAACGAACGAACGAACGTATGTCTGTAGTGTAGCCTTTCCCTATCACTACCGCAGTCTGTGTCCGAATTGTATAGATTACAAAATAATAATTAAAATGTAAATATCCTTGGACTGGATCACATAGTAAAGCTTGTTTGTACTACGTAGTACATTATTATTCTGTGGTACTACAAGTATTTAGTACCCTATTGACCCTACTTGAAGTACAAATATTAGATCAGTTACAAATTCGTTCATTCGTTCGTTGGAGCCGAAAGACGTCCACTGCTGGACAAAGACCTCCCCCAAGGTTTAAAGTTAAAAGTAACTTCTTTCAAATTGTTAGTAACCGTAGTAGGGTCTCTTAAAGTACAAATACTAGATCAGTTCTTATCTACTTTCAAATCATGAAATCTTTAAAGCAAAAAATAAACATAAAGACTCAAGGGAGCTTTTACACGTCTCATAATCATTAATATCCTGCTAAACCTTCGTCAAAATATTATGCATAGAGCGTACTGTAATCGATAGAAAATTATTATGTTTCTAAAAGGTTTGTTAGTTTCCTCCCAGAGACACAATCGTATTGTTTTATCAAGCAGTTACGCCACTGTCAGTTTCATCAGACCGGTCTGAAGCTTACGAAAGCTCACGGTTCTAATAACAGAAACTAATGATCTTATTGTTTGGACCTAGTATAGAATTGTATTGACATAAAATATAAATAGTTTTAACAGGTAAGGCTAGTTGAAGCCTGATTAGACGATAAATTATTTATCGAATAAGATAATGTTGTTAATACTAAATATTTTTATTCTGAAGATATTAGATAAAAATGCTAATCTTGACGTACCGTTATAATGTAAATACTTTTTTTTAAGTTTTAAGTTTGTAGAGAATGTAGTTAATTAATTTATTGACTATATTTTGACGTTCGTGCCACCAGTGCAGCAGTGGTTTAAATTGAATAAATATTTTTGATTTTGATTTTTGATTTATTTTATTAGTATAAGCTAGTTCCAGGCGACAGTGAATAGGCTCTTAAAGGGCTGATAATAATATGTACCATCCTAGACTGCATCTCACTTAAACATTATGTGTGACTGATACCTGCTTTGTTATGTATTTGTATTTTAAATGTTCTTGAATTTACTGATATCTGGCGTTTCCTATTGTATAATTTAGACTGTGTTGGACACATAGTTTTACAGGAAGACTTGTCAGTCACCCGGCGTCGCCTGCGCATTTTGCAAGCTGCATTGTTCAGCGCAAGTCGCTTATGCAATGATATTGCATAACACAACCTCGACTCTACCATTAGGGTGGGGTGTCCACAAAATTAGGGAAAATGTGTCTTAAGATGTCGCTAGTTTTACTCAGCTTTTATTAGTGATTAACTAATTTCCCTGTCTCTCCTTTCTAATTTGTATAGGTATGTACTCGTACCTACAAAGAAGAACCTACTTATGGTAATCCTGAAACCCTGAAACCCTTGACCTCAGCAACGTTATGTAGACCTACCCATTTGTTTACCTACCCGCAGGAGAACCAAAGTGACCGACATAGCTCGCAAAATTGCTAAAACCAAGTGGCAGTGGGCGGGACACATAGCTCGTAGAGACGATGGCCGTTGGGGCAGAAAAGTTCTCGAGTGGCGACCACGGGCTGGAAGACGTAGCGTGGGCAGGCCTCCTACTAGGTGGACCGACGATCTCGTAAAGGTCTCGGGAAGAGCCTGGATGCGGGCAGCGCAGGACCGTGCATTGTGGAAAACCTTGGAGGAGGCCTTTGTCCAGCAGCGGACGTCATTTGGCTGAAACGAACGAACCCATTTGTTTATTCATTTACTACATGAGATAAAGAAACTAAAATGCTATTTACACTTCTTTATATAACATTTTTAAAATATTAACTAGTAAGTAGGTGCTACGATCGAAGATCAATGTTTTGCAGTAAAATTTTTCGGAAACAAATTGTCACCCTACCTAAAACAATGATTGTTTCGAAGACGAAAGTAAATCTGCGCAGACGACCATTTATAATACTTCAGTGGTCCGTCTAGCGGCTTACACAAGTTTGCTTACATTTTATGTATGCTTGTCTGTATTTACATGACCTAAAGTTATTTTACAAAAAACTGATATTTTAATGCTTCGGCAATTACACGGAGAGAAAAAAATATCTGTCAATAGTTATTATCTATAATATTTTTGTAATGTCTTTTTTTGTCTCATTTCAGCCGAAAAGACGTCCACTGCTGGACAAAGGCCTCCCCCAAGGATTGCCACAAAGATCGGTCCTGCGTCGCCCGCATCCAGGCACCTCCCGCGACCTTCACTAGATCGTCGGTCCACCTAGTGGGAAGCTTGCCCACACTAGTCTTTCGGCTCGTGGTCGCCACTCGAGAACTTTTCTGCCCCAGCGGCCATCAGCTCTGCGAGCTATGTGAAGATTTTTTTAGTCGAATCAATGTTTAATTTTTGGATTAAGTTAATGACGTTTTGGATGGATGCCAAACTTGGGCCTTAACTGAACAACAACAAAATAAATTAAATATATGTCAGAACGGGATAGAGAGAAGCGTTCTAGGAGTGAGAAGAAAGGATAAAATGCAATTAAAAAAGATCAAAGGGAAGACAAAGTTTGGAAAAGTACAATCATTATGCAGGAAATTAAAATGGCGCTGGACAGGACATATGTTAAGAGAAAAGAAAGAGAAATGGACCAGAATAATTACGGAATGGTACCCTAGAGAAAGCAGAAGAAGTAGAGGAAGACAACCAAAGAGATGGGAAGACGATTTGAAGCAAGTAGCTGGGCCAGAATGGTTACGTACAGCAAAGGACAGAAACAAATGGAAATCCTTAGAGGAGGCCTTTGTCGAAAGACAAGCTGTTAAGAGGAGAGATAAGCCGAATGCCGAAAATACCATTTAGTTTTAATGAATTTTTTTCTTACCTCTAGTTATAATTTGTAATATTATGTATAGTGAAATAAGTTCTATACATTGACAGTTTCTGATTTCTTGATTCAGTGATTATTTTTAAAGGAATAATGCGCCAAAGAATAATGTTCGTCACTTAAAACCGTGTTGTTGCTTAATTTTGTGTCTGATTATGGCTGAATTTGTTTGGAAAAAAATATATTTTTATTTTTAACTACATTGTTTAGCTATCAAGAATTTATATTTAATAGTCAACTAGCTGACCCGGCGAACTTCGTACCGCCTTAGCGTAGAGATTTTCTTAATATTTTTTTCCGTAAGAACCATCCTTGGACTTCCACAAACATTAAAAAAAAAGAATTATCGAAATCGGTTCAGCCGTTCACACGTGATGCCGTGACAACGCGAAACGGGTTTCATTTTTATATATATAGATGTTCGTATTGTGATATTGTCATCTCCACCTTGTATACATTTTTTCAAAATTTTTGATGCGCGAGGCCCCTTGTACCGCGAGGCCGCAGGCGGTGGCCCACGTCGCCTACGCCTTACGCCGCCTCTGCAGTTAAAAATAACTTATGGAGAAGACAAGGGGGTACGACTGCGAAATAACGGTCATAGGGTCAATTCGCCTATTATCTAGATTCTAGAATCATGGCTTTTTCACTTGAAAGCGTGTAATTTGCTATTTCAGGTCAAGACCTTACTGTCAAGAAGACTTCAAGAAGTCAAGACCTGTCATGCTGATCTGATTACTAAACTGCGGAGTAAGTAATTGAAATTTTCAGATGAGCAGTGTTCCAATTGTACCTTCATTCGTTCATTTCAGTTAAATAACATCACCTGCTAGATAAAGGCCTCTTCCAAGGATTTCCACAACGACCAAACCTGCACTACCCGCATCCAGGTGCTTCCTGCGACCTTCACCAGATCGTCGGTTCACCTAGTGGGAGGCCTGCCCTTACTACGTCTTCCAGCTCATGGTCGTCACTCGAGAACTAGACAGAAGGCAAACGAGGGTTCATTATACACACGTAATGTTACCGCTGACATATTGGAAACATTTATACAAATAAAAGCGTCATCTGAAATATCGTAAAACGTTACTATGAATTCGATTACGCTTTGTTACCATATTCCAATATCATTGACCGTCACGCGTACAAAATACGCAAATAAAACGCAAGACTCACGCAACCACGCATGTTCTGTTATCAATAAAATGAGGGATATAATTTTCCTTATACCCTATGACTTATAATAATATACTAGACCAAGAAAAGTCCTCCTCAATCTCAACAAAATATAGCCCTAAAACCTTCTTGATTAAAAAATCAATCAAAATCAAAAAATATGATATAATACAACTAGGACCACGATAGTTTAACTATTGGGATATTCAGAGGTTACAGTACCTAACTCTGAATATTTTCTAGAGATTTACCTACTGGTCCCCCAGAAATTAAGTTTGAAATTAATTATTTTAGTTTCGAAATCAGTAAGCCAGGTGCTATTGCACGGTTTTACCGCAGATTGCAGTAATTATTTTATCTAAATTTTAAATGTCACCATCTTAAAATTGGTGTATCCCACACGAGATTATAAAATAGCAATTTCAATATAATTTGTTTCATCGTTTAATGTATTTTTTATAAACCTTTCGTAGTTAAGCTTTACATAAATAAAAAGCTAATTATTTACAAAAACGTAAGTACCTAATCAAATACCTACTCAAGTAAATCCACCGTGTCGCTTTAATTAAAAGTAAACAAAAAACCCAATCTTAATCACGTTTTTGTATATCTTTAATATTAATTATAACCATATGCAAACCGTCGCATCGGTTGTGAACTTGTAAGGAACGACAGAATATTAACCCTTCAACCGCCGCTTAAAAATCCAAAGAAAAAATCTTAACAATCTGACCATTCCAACGGTCAAACTTTTTTGCTACTGTCAGATGGGACGTTATTCTTTTAGGGGAGAGGGGAACCGCGGAAGGGTGAAGACGAAATTATGGTTCCTTACCCTAATTTTCACTTCGGATGGGTTTAACAACGGTCGAGTTTTGGGCAATATAAGGGTTGAAGATAATGTCAGGTAGCTTAATGAGCGTAAAACTGGAACGAGATAGTTGCTGATAGTCTTTAGCTGACACATAAAATATGATAATTATGATAATTTTTAAATAAAGGTTAAGTAAGGGTTTTAGAAATACAAAACTCGTAATCTTTGATTCGTATTCTGATTCTGAAATTACTTTTAAAACCCGATTCGATTCTAATCCAAAATACATTTAAATTCAGATTAGTAAGTATCTGTTTATTCCTACTGAAATTCACCTGAAAGTTAAGCTCGAAGCAATGCTTGAAGTTAAGCTCGAATTTAACTCTTAACCAGGCTCTAATATCCACTGAGCCCACATCAATTTGAACTTTATATGCGGTGAAGAACGGTTGAAAACCAATTACTTACTTTTGTTAGGGTTAATGAAATTGTCATTTCTAAAATTCGAGCCCAAATTTCTGTACCCCCAGTGAAAACGGAGTTAAGTCGAAAATGGTGATTTTTGGGAAATCGCATTTGAAGTTAAAAAAAATCCTGCTTCGTCGCTATTATAGATAACTTGGTGAAATATTTTTTAGGTGAAAGGTAATGTTAGATATAATTAGGCAGTGTGCCAGTTTGGGAAATATAGCATGTAGTTTTTTCGTAATTAAATAAAAACCCAGTTATATCGCCATGCACGGCAACTTTACATTCGTGTAAAGTGATGTAATGGGACATAAATCATTTTACACCACACTGAATTGACCACCCGCTAACAAGTGTAAAGTGATACATTTTACGCCATTTCTGTTGATATTTTTTTGTTTCTTTAATTTTAGAAAAAGTTGTAAAACAAACATTAGTAATTACACTATGAGGAATCATTATTTCAGGTTATTTAGGGTAAATCGTCCAAAAATTTCTACTTATATCAATATACACCAATTTTGTGATGAGAAAAAAAATGTGTAAACTGATCTAACTNTTATTTTTATTTTTAATGACGTTTTAAATTTCGTTTCGTTCGTCAATATATAAAGTATCTACATCTTCATCATGCATTTAAATCTAGCAAAATAAATAAAAGTCAATAAATAAAACGCCGAGGCGACGCGACGTAGCGCGTTGATGTCTTTTTTACGAATCGTCAAAATTAAGACTTCACATTTATTTTAATTATTATAATGAGCTTCGGAAAACCAAATCCTGTTTTATAAATTAAATATTAGGTAGCTTTTTATGATTTATTTTACACTTCCCACTTAAAATAAGTCGTCGTCGTCGTTTCAGCTGGACAAAGGTTTTCCACAATGAACGGTCCTGCGCTGCCCGCATCCAGGCTCTTCCCGCGACCTTTACCAGATCGTCGGTCCACCTATTAGGTACCTAAAATAAGTACTATTTATAAATAAATTACATTGATATCAATAACTACCAATATTATTCTGTAAATTTCTCAAAGTGCAGCCAACATTAAATAAATAAATAAAAATACAGGATCTACTATTATATGTATGTATACCTTAAGAACCCAATTGACCAGCCTACCCAGAACCTACAAAAACGTAATCTATCTATCACGATAGACCGATTAAACAACAATTACCCAGACATAGAGAGCGCAATTAAGCCCCGTTAATAAGGCTAATTAATTAAAAAAGCCAACACAATTTGTACGGCAAACATCTATCGATCCGGGTCGATAATCGATGCCGGGAATGTTTTAATTAGGTTAACCACCGGCCGGCGCGCGTGACGTCACTCCCGCCCGCTGCACTCGCCCTAAAGTATGGCAAATGGGACGAGGACACAGTGCAGTGGAAGTTGGTAATACGTCTCTGCTTATAGCAGTGGTTCTTAACCGGTGGTCCGCGGACCACTGGTGGTCCCTGGAGGCATTCCAAGTGGTCCACGAAGACATCGTAATAAACAAGTGACGTGACGTGATGAGTCGAGTCAAGATAACGCAAACGGCGCACAGTGGGCGAGAAATCGAACTCCCCTTTCATAGGATTTAAAAAAAAAAGTTGTCCCTGACAAGACAGAAATTTGGTAAAATGGTCCCCCGTGACTTAAAGGTTAATTACCATTGGCTTATAGAATAGAATAGAAAATATTTATTTGTCTCAAAACAGGTTTCATTTACAGTTTTTTACAGAAGCAAAGATCATAAGAGACAAAAAAGTCTATGACTCAGTGATTGCAGGAGAACCTGTTATTCTGCTATAGCCAAGATAGATTATAACCTGGGTCTAATGCAAAACGATAGACAATGGCGCTGTGATTTTGCGAATTATCCATGACAGAGTTCGTGAGCTTGATCTTGGCTACATGGAACACACGAATTTACACAACATAGAAAAAGGTTCACGCACAAGCAACTTAGTTTGAAACTAGAATGAAAATCTAAATATAAAAACTCAAAGGTCTGACTGACTGACTGTCTGACATAGTGATCTATCAACGCACAACCCAAACCACTGGACGGATCGGGCTGAAATTGGGCATGCACGTAGATGTTATGGACGTAGGCATCCGCTAAAAAAGGATAAAATAAAACAGGATTTTAAAGGGTAAAACGGGATCCACGCGTATGAAACTGCGGGCAGCCGGTAGTGTTAAATGAAATCCTTTATTCCACATTCATCTGTCTAATCACACAAAGTTCTGTTTGTTGTGCATTCATCTGGTAAAAGTATCGGGAAGCACCTGGATTCGCAGTATTTGTCATTGTGGAAATCCGCGGGGCAGGCTTCCAGCAGTGGACGAATCAAAGTTCAGCCACCAATCATCATTTCAGCCATAGGACGTCCACTGCTGAATATAGGCCTCCCCCAATGCTTTCCATGTTGATCGATTGGTAGCGGCCTGCGTCCAGCGCTTCCCTGCTACCTTTACGATGTCGTCAATCCACCTTGTAGGTGGACGTCCCACGCTACGTTTTCCGGTACGCGGCCTCCATTCCAGAACCTTTCTGCCCCATCGGCCGTCAAATAAAGTTTAACGATGCATTAATTAAAATTCTCAGATTTCATTGTGTTTTCGGTTTTTTTTATTAATTTTACTTACTGTTCATACTGCATTGTGACTCTCTGAAGTGCAGTAGCTGAGCAGATTTAATTACGGGTCTTGAAATAAAGAAGTCCGCGATATCAGTCTTTACATCGGGCTGTTCTGTGTTTATGTTGCGCTCATATTACCATCGATCGGACGAGTCCAATTGATGTACTAGTAGTAGGTATAATTCTTCAGTTCAAGCAAACTTTATAAGCCTGTATTTTATTTCTGACTGCCTCGAGGCAGTATTAAGAAAATTGAATAACAACAACTGACTTGATATTCAATATTTGCCTTTCATTACAAGTTTTAAATTTTGAAGAATATTAAGAAAATTTTACTGTCGTTACTTTTCCAACAATATGCCCTAAAACCTACCCGAGGCGGTCCTTTTATGACGTCATTAAATGTCCTAAGCATTATAAAAATGTCGGACCACCGGTTGTGACGGGAATTCAATGAGTCACACCATTTACGAGACGGTCTCTACAACGTTGCCGATATCTCTACAATTTCTCACAAACGTGTTCTCTATTTGAAAATATTTACACTTGCATTTGCACGGGCAATTCTGAATTTATGACAAACTATTACGTACGCGTTTGCATATTTTTTGCATTCCAAAAGCATAACCCTTCTGCCTCCACAATCTATGGGAAAGTTATTCTCGGAATGAACGATAAGGGAGCACTTCCTTTGCTCTTGCTGTCTCTTTCACACGTACGGTGAATGGTGCGCGTGAGAGAGACGAATGGATGTAGAGGAATGTCCCAAGCGGTTTTATTATTATTCATCGAAAGTTTCATCGGAGGTTGAATAACTTCTTTTAAATTATTTAGAGGACATTCCGGAAAATGGCAACGTGTGTCAGGTGCATCCTGACTTGTAGTTTAGGTAATATTTTTAAGTTAGTATACATTAGGTAAGTAGATAATATTATGTATGATCTTTTACTATATAACCCGAACAACAACACAGGAATTGCAGACTTTTTAATTATTTACGAGTATCATAATATTTAGCGCTATGTTAATGTCTGACCGTCAGATATTTTATCTTAATTTTATTATTCCAGAATAAATTTTTCGTGAATATGTATAAAAAAGTCTACAAAAATAACTGTTCATTGTTACCATAGCACACATACCACCATAATGTTTATTGAATTTTATTGTGTTGCGCATTTCTCCTTATCGCAAGTACATTATTTATTTTTATTTTAATTAATCAACAAAGCCATGGGACTGGATTCACGAAAAAGGCCTAGGGCAAATCTCGACAGAGACCGAATAATCTATACTTATGCGAGCAAGAAAATTATGTTAATGTTAAAATATTACGGTCCATCAAATACGATCTAGTTACGCTGCGCAAGCGCAGGCTCGTTATAGATATTCATGAGAGTAAGAGCCGAAGCACACGATGCGTTGCGGCGCGGTGCGACGCCGGAGTGGTGTCGCTGTCGTTTAATCGTCTTCATCATCATCATCATCTCAGCCATAGGACGTCCACTGATGAACATAGGTCTCCCTCAATGCTTTCCAAGTTGCCCGGTTGGTAGCGGCCTGCGTCCAGCGCCTTCCTGCTACGTTGGTCCACCTTGTGGGTGGACGTCCCACGCTGCGTTTTCCGGTACGCGGCCTCCACTCCAGAACCTTGCTGCCCCATCGGCCGTCAGTTCTGCGTACTATGTGCCCTGCCCATTGCCATTCAGCTTGCTAATCCGTCGGGCTATGTCAGCGACTTTATTTCGTTTACTAATCGTCTTACACAGAAATATTCTGACTGTGGCGGGCACACAAGCGGTGCGGCGCCGCAACGCATCTTACGCATCGTGTGCTTTGGTTCTAATGCAGTCCTGTGACTTTACGTAAATTGCTCGGACATTGATGCTTCGATTGTCGGTTATGTAACTTTGAGCGGTAGTAATGTTTTTGAAATGAGAATTGAATTCCAGTAGCTTTATATGGAATTCAATTTAATTGTTATTTAATTTCAGTATTATATTTAATAATAGGTTGGTAGGTAGGCTGAGAACTCAGAATTTAAAAATTAAGCAATAGTGCACTTTACAAGGAACAAATTAGGCGATCGAAAATTATGTTTTATTTTACTTACTACTTTTTAATATGTAAACTAATGTTTCAAATAAGTTTTTTTTCGATTTGACTATGTTATTCCAAAAAGAGTGAAATTGTTCGACAGTTTCGCGGTTACAAATACAACATTACCAGCAATAATTCTCATATAATCCCAACGATCATTGAAAAATAAACATTTATTATACAACATTTATTTCAAGAGCACTTACATTTGCTGATGTGGTCAGAACAAAAAGCAAAACACGAGAGTTTAAAACTTGTTGATAAATATTGAAATTACTGCGGTGTCTCACAAAAAGCTTAGGTTTATAAAACCACAGTTATAATGTTACGCAAGTGTTTTTATTTAAATCATCGGTTTAACAAATTATAGGCTTTCTGTTGGACAGCCTCATATTGGTTTGATCTCTAGTATTATATAACTCGACGACTTTAATATAAGCGCTCCGAATTTAAAGGTGACAAATTGAATGGGTTATTTTCAATTCATTAAATTGTATAAATTAGCTAATGTATTTCGATGTGAAAATTTGAATGTAATTTTGGATTCAAGATTTATATCTGACAATAAATAAACCATATTATGACAAAATGAAGTTGTATTTAAGGACTGGATTAAAAAAGTTATTTCTGCTCATATGAATAGGTTTTTAAGAATAAAGTTAACAATTAAAACTATTGGAAATTCCATGAGATGGTTTATCGCCGCTTAAAAATGACATGCCATTAATTCTTTTGACAGTTCAATAGTAATTAAGATGGTTCGAATGAAATCGTAAACTCAAATAAGATTCTGATTAGGGATTTCCATGTTAAATTATAATGTATACTACTAACAGGATATGACATATTTATTCCCTGTTGTTTGTTATGAATTTAATATGTCTAATGTGTTAATTGCGAATGGCCATACATTAAACTTTAGACATACCCATTAGATTTGACAACTCGATTGGCAAAAAACGGCAATTTATCACAAAGAGAAATTAATCAATAGAGCTATACTTCAACCAATCAGCCCGCTATCCCTTGAAATACACGACAGAGTCATCGCATAACCGGCCAAGAAGAGTGAGACATATCCACTTAATGAAGTCTAGATTCTATAAAGCTTTTTAAACCAACCGGTTTATCATAAAACGACCGTAATTCTGGCCGTTAATAATGCCTGAGTAGGGCCACTTCGAGTTCTGCAAAGTGATCGTAAACTTTGGCTTATACCTCCGTCTCTTTTTAATGTAAGGTCAAACGAATGTTAGAAAGGGACGGCGCGACTGTGCTTGAGTCTCGTAGCGGGACATCGACCAGCAGCTTTCAGAAAAACGTCGCCGCAGTAGACTAGAGTTGCAACTTGAAAATCGAGATACTGTTATTCTTAAGCGTTTTCAATTATCGCTTAATGCTTTCCAAGTTAGATTTGTACATTGATATTAATAAATAAAATTAAAGATTTAAATCTATAAATTATTTTGTTTTTCCTATCCATTTTAATATGTCAACACTGTTTTCAACGTATCGACCACTGAGTATTTTTGGAATAGGTTTTAATAAGACAACCAAGTCAAGTTTATAAAAATCCATAGAAAATTCTTACAAGCAGATATTTCATTAATCAAATTACAAACTTCAAAAGCTCAACAAAAAGCTCCGTCGTCTTTCCGAGTTGCGTCTCTTGCGCTCTAAGGTTACTTGCCCCGTGGACATCGACAAAAACCGTGCAGCCTGCGCGCGCGCGTGTGTGCGTCCGCCTACACAGATACACGCACACAGCCGCGGCGCATACCGACCGGCGCTGGCGCAGGAGAAACCGTGCGTTTTGCATCCACCACTCAGTTCAGTTGTAAAGTTGCTTTTGGGGTCATCAAACGCTATATGACAAACTCGCCACCAAAACGCGACCAGATTTGACAGTTACACATAGTATTTAGATTCCAGATTCACTTACATTCAATTTCAGTGCAGTGATCCGAAGTGTTTTTGAATTATCCCGTGCAGTGAAACTATGAGTGCTCAGTGATAATGTTCCGTTTCAAAGTGTTGGATATGGGAGGTGTTGTGTGCACTTGAAAATGTGGGAGACCATTTGCTACGGAAAGTCAGTGAGGAAAAAGGGCCCCAGCTTATAGGTGAGTGGTATTGAAACGCACGTTGTTGGTAACATGGAATCAAAATGGTACCTGTTAGATGGCAGATCGTGTTTCCGAAGGCATGGATTGCTTTAGAAAAAAGTTTATGTAACACACAAATACAGTCATAATAATATTGTTTTCTGATACTATGACATCAAAATTGCCTTTAAAGCTCTAAATGTCACTCCATGAACAAACGAGGTCAATCTCGTCAGCCTTATTACCCAAGAGTTCAAAATCTGATCGAAAAAGTGCTTTATGCAGTAATTATTAGAGACTTTCAGATGGTAGAGTTTAAAAGCAAAGGATCGATGAAATAGGTGATATTTTACAAGCTTTATATTTGACTTCACTTGTTTACGATCCACATGATTGAAGTTGTTAAACCTAGGTAATTGGTATTCTTAGATCTCAAGTCGGTCTATTGCATTCTTTCACCTATACCACAGAATAAATAATAAGTGCTATACTTAGTAACACGGAAAGCATTGGGGGAGGCCTATGTTCAACAGTGGACGTCCTATGGCTGAAACGATGATGATGATACTTAGTAACGATCACTAAAACCATGAATAAATGGTAGTAGCAATCTTGATGATCATTCATTTACCTATTTTGTCTATTATGTAGTTGAACTACTAAATATTTATGTCATTAATTACATCGAGGATCCCATTAATGCTTTCAAAATGTTTCACAACTTGTTAGTGCCATGAATATACAATTTCAAGCCAAGTTCACAAATCTTCAGCCCAAGTTGTATTATTTATCTTAACTTAGGCTGGGTTGCACCATATAACTTTAGCTATAACAAAAGTCAAGAGTCTGTCAAACTCCATATAAAAACACCGGTTATGGTTATAGTTACGGTTAAAGTAAGATGGTGCAACTCAGCCTAAGTTGCGTAATTTGTTGACAAAGGGCCGTTTTAACTTAGAATAACTAATCGCTTCGTAGATTTGGTCCAATTTGTGTCAAGAAATAAATTTTGTGGGCTTCCTATTTTACATAACACATTTTAATTTTCTAAATCGACGTATTATGGCGTTACGGAATGTAGGGCGAATTAGTTATGACCAATTTTTGCATAATTTACGAATTAATTTAAATTAAATTAATTGATATTATTTTGAGATAAATGGTACAGTATTTTACAGGGTTTGCTTGAATAGACGATGATACATCGAGCTAAATTAGTTTCGCATCTTGAGTACCAGGAATAGGAGCTATTTTGCAACATAATTGTGTAGTCTGATGTGTTGTCGACTGAACATACAGTATCAGCTGTTTGAATAGGAGCTTTAAATAGTAAAAATTTAGTTTTGCTTCTTTTAATCCACAACGAGGAAGCTCTTGGCCTGTATCTCACCTGATGGTAAGTGATGCTTTATGACATTTTGATTCTTAAATGCATAGGTACCTATTTATATCATTATAAGTGCGGTAACATGACACGTATGAAGTCTTCCTGAAGCTTATTGAAGGAATGAAGGGGATGAGCATTCGTGTGAGCTTTAAGAGTGATGAATTTGTGCTTTTTCCCCACTGCTATGTGCACATTGCAAATCAGATTAAAATTCAAACATATATTTAAGCTTATGATGGTTTCAAATTAAATATTAGAGCATATAGGGACTTTACCTTGGTTGAATTAATTCATAATAATACTTGTAGTTGCTAAATACTAACGATTCTGTGCAGGAAATGAGGGAAATTATGTGTGTTCAGCTTCCCACATCTAGACCACGTGGGCGTTGTGTACCTTAGATATTTACTTCAATCATAAATGACATTTTAATCATTAAAATCTCAACATTTTCTATCGATTAACATTCGAATGGTATCAAGGGTCCCAGACAGATTTATACAAACCGGCCTATACTTACTACTTGACAAGAAAGTTACTTGAAGAAATCTCTGGCCTACTTGCCGACTGGATGCACTAATTATATCCGAGGCGTCAAGACATTATGAATAATAGATCAATAAGTTAATAAGTGGGCGTGAGAAAATTATTACACTTATAGTTATTCACTTGTTTATTACGGTGAAATGGTGAAACCAACTGCTTCAATAATTTCTCAGTTGATATAGTACCTATAACAAAATTACAAGGCGATTGCTGAATTATGGGTTAGATAATTTAAGCTATGTTATAAACGAGGATACTTTACATTATGACTTATGAGTCTTTTGTCACAATTCTCTCTGTTCTGTTCCATCTTGTGACAAACTTGTGTTTAAGGCCCAGAACAAACGGTGAAACGCAACTGCAACGAAACTGCAACTGCTAGTTGTAGTAGTTTGAAAGTTTCAAACTGGTCGCGTCATGTGTGGTCTCTCAACGGTCGCTATGGCAGAAACTTAGATGCAACTCAAAAGAAACTAGCGGTTGCAGTTTCGTTGCAGTTGCGTTTCACCGTCTGTTCTGGGCCTAACTATTCACTTACTGACCTCTTTATCTCACGCCTGTTTTATAGGTTTTTAAATTACTACTTCCACCTCTCATTCCCACCACTACTGCAACTCCTGTGTAGCCAGGATCTACAGCTTGACCGCCAATAAAAACCCAACCAGTGAAGGTCAAGTTGTCCCGGGGAAAGTTAAACTGTTTTATAGGTTGTAACAAGTAGTTGGTAGTTGCAACCCTGATGTTAGATTTTATGAGTGGTCATAGGTGTCTGCTGGTGTCTGATCGACAGTTATAGTGCCCGCTAAAACATGGAATCCCATTTCTTTTGGAACTATAAGCACAGAATAATAATAAGTACTACGTACAGAAGTTTTACTTCGCGAAGGTATTTAAAAAAATGTATGCTCAATGTCATTAACAATATGGTGTAATTTAGCTTGTCTCAAGAGTCAAGCACCATTTTGTTGAGAAACGTCAGTGATCGGCACTGCGCCGAAGCTATAGGGCTGACTTCGGTAAAATGATGTGACGTGAGGTGCCAAACTGCGGAAAATGGCGGAGGAAATACATGATTTAGCATGAATAATCATGAATAATATTAACTACTTATTTACCTCTCAGTGTCTTGCTTGAGGCCACTTAAAAAAGTACATTCTGTGTTTTTATTATTATTTAGGCAGTTAAATACTGCACAGTATTTAGTACACCATTTTATTTATTTTCTTCCATCATACACAAGAATACGCGTGCGTGAGTCAATGTTCGCTCGTATGTGAGGCCTTGTCGAATAGTATCCTGTAGGTGGGCCATCGTGCGTGTTTTGTTTTCAATGTAAACTCGCGGAGATGAACAGGCCTGCTATAAGGTTGATTCACAACTGAAATGTTCTGAAGGTACGATGTTAAAGAGATATAACTAGGTGGGATGCAGGAATCAATCACTTTTCATTAGTTCGCTTTAGCCAAATGACGTCCACTGCTGGACAAAGGCCTCCCCAAATCATAACGACCGGTCCTGCGCCGTCCGCATCCAGGTTCTTCTAGCGACCTTCACCAGGTCGTCGGTCCATCTAGTAGGGAATAAGTAATTATTTTTAGAGAAATTACAGGCTTTTGGTGTATTCGGGTCATTTTCAAGAACATTTCAAAGTGAAATAATAAAAAATATTTTACATTTTGTTTGGCCTTTTTGATAAGAAAAGCTTGAATTAATTCCATTTTGCAAAACTAAATTCACTTCAATTTAATATTCTTAATAAGGACCAACGTAGAGTAATTTTAATTGAAAGTGCTTAACTTCGAAATGTTAAATATGTACTAGTTAATACACCGGAAGTGCTAAAGTATTTGCGTTAGTTTTAATATCTATAAATCACAGGTTTAACTTCCAGGAGCGCTAAGTGGTTAGCTTGCTTTATGCCTTTGCAGCCATCGTCATTTCATTTAGGTACTCAATGCTTATATTTCCAATAAGAAATATGGTAATTTTCGTTGAAGCAACAGCATCCTTAGATAAGTTACAATAAGTGACAGTTTGAATTTTGAAATCGCTTCACGGAAAGAGCGAAAAGAAACGCCGGAGCGAAGTAATTTCTGAATCACAACTGTCACATTCTGTAAGCTTATCCCAGAGGCTTATAAATATATCGATCAACAAGTTTGATTAATTTGATTTGTTTCATCAAACAGCCTTCAAAATCCAATAAATCCAGCCATCATTGAGAAGTCAGCGCCGTAAATTTTATCTGGATCCTAAAATCAGAACTTGTAACTTGAGTTACAGCCTCAGGCGTTTGGTCTAACAATCTCCGCTAACGGTCCCGTTCCGATAACTGGAGATAACTAACATTTGACATTCGTGACGTTTCAAATCGGCATATCAGATCGCATCTAACAGCGGTCCCGAATCGAGAATCATTTGAGACGCCAGAGGGCAGGGATGTGCCATGCTTAAGATTGGCTCGACTTAATGAGATTAAAAAGCTGGTTGATACATTAGAAATGGTGTAAGAATTACTTATGTCCGTTCAGGATATGGATGGCGATGGACAGCGATGGCTAGCTTATAACAATTTGCATTTTAAGGGACTATAAAGTAGGTAGTATCTAATATATTCAAAAGAAACGTGAAATCTAAACGTCAAGTAGGCTAAAGTTATGAATTCTATTATAATAATAGTCAGCTGTTGTCAGTATGTCAATGGTGCGAATTCTTCATTAGACCTCATTTAAGTGAGCCAAGAAAATATTCGATGTTACTAAAGGAGTAAACTGCATTTTCTTTGAAAAGCGATTTAAAAGATTATTCTAGATTCAATGCTAAAAGCATTATCAGCAGTCTACCATTAGGCCATTCCAAGCAGAAAATGCTGTAAACCCATTAGTGGTAAACGCAATAATTATTTATCTGCTAATGCAAATGAGCAGGCGCAAACCTACTGCACCAGCTTTCACTTTTCCCTTTTCATTCGGAATCAAAATCGAACAAAATTCCCTGCTGAGATCGAACATCGATACAGCCCTGCTCGATCATCGTTCCCACGAACCGATGCCATGATTCGCTAATAACATCGAGACAATCGGGTTCGGCACGCGATGGCATTGTCTGACGGTGTGGTATTTTTAGCTGAGCATTTATGTCCGTGGCCTATGGTGAAACCTTTTTCAAAGGGTCCGCAGACAAAGGACGTTATTTGGAAAAAATCAAGACCTTTTTCGACCTAACGCCTGGATTTTGTGACAGAATGAAAAATGTTTTCACTTCCGTGGCCTAATCTACTCTCTGAGCTAGGCTGTAGAAGTTTAGACGATATTAAAAAAATGTCAAGTACATTTTGGTTTACTTACTGACCATTAAGGCCGAGTAGCACCACCTGACTTTAACCGTAACTATAAAAATAACCGGTGTATTTTGAATGAAGTTTGACAGATTTTTGACGTTTATTAAGGTCAAAATAAGATAATGCAAGCCAGCCTAAGAAGTGAGAGCTTAAAGATTAAAGATTTCAGAAGACGATTCGAAAATTGAACTCTTGCTCCGGATGTCTTGGGTTAGATTCTCAAATGGGGTACCGATACAGAAATGAATCAATGACTATGCGCATGAGCATAATAATAAGCAGGTACCTATTGTATTTTTTAAGTACTGAAATCAATCTAATTTCCAGAAACAAAACATTTTTTTGGTCTGGGCCGATGACTCGAGCCATATCAGATTGCCAGACGCTAACCTAACTCATTAGATCTGACACTAGTGTCAAAACACGAGATGAAGACCTCTTAGTAGTTTTCCTATACATATTTGTTCCCTAGAATATTATCGTAGGTAGCTAGAACAACACCTGGTGTGATTATTTCATTAAAGTGAAAATACAGCTGCCAAAATTATTTATGCAAGCTTAAACTATCTCAAGAAAAGATATTATTCAACGGTAATTGAATTCGGTCTAATAGTTTGCTATAAATAGTCGGTAAAAGCCGGTTGGGACTGGTTCCAGAAATTGGCCGATTGAACCAAGATAACAGCTGATAACAATGGCTACCGCAGCTGGGCGGTTTCGTAAGAAAACCACGAATTATGCATTAACTAAGATGTAATGAACTGAATGTGAATGCAAAGAAAACCTTTACCTTTTTGATACACCAATTTTATTTTACAAGTCTTTCATAATATTGGTTTCACAAAGTATTTAAGTCACGAATCACGATACATAATAGTAGTAACACTTGAACTATTGTATAGTGGTGAAAAATCCCCCTCAATCTTCTCTTTGGATCCGTTGTCAATGGTTTTATTACTTTAAACAAAAAAAAAATGAATTTTAAGAAATATGTTATTATTACCTACCAGCGGCTGCCCGCGACTTCGTACGCGTGGATCCCGTTGAAAATATATTTCATGTATAGAATTGACCTCTCTACAGATTTATTATAAGTATAGATAGATAGGTAGGTATATCATTAAAATACCTCTAAATAAATCTAATACTTAAAATTCTGTAACATTTTTTTCCCTACGAAACAATTCATAAGTGGAGAAATCCGAAATTTTAGGGCATATCTCCATTTAGCATTTCTGGCTGGATCAATACTGTCAAAGCTTTTGATAAATCGGCACTCTGAGCTTTCACGTCACAATACGTTCCGGCGACACCATAATGAATATTGATAAGGATTCACATATCAACACTATCCATTTTCTAATTTATTATTGATGGAATACTGCATAATGCTGTCAATATTTTACTACTGAGGTATCACACATAGTTTCCATTCCATGCACATAGATGTTGTATCTTCTATTACTAATGCTATTGAGTCCATATGAGTACCTACTTATAGATAGACGAGAGCCTATGAAGGTTTGTATGTAAATATTGAATGTTCATTATTATACATGTTAATTTCCAGCAAATTATACAGATGGTTTCATAATTTGTCGAGATTTAATGCTATGGTGTGGTCACTTCACAACACTTCTGACATGGGCATTGGGACCCCTGACCTTTGCGTCAGATTTAATGAATTAATGAGTTTATGAACAAATGCCAATGAAGCTAGATAATAGATAATTAATTTCCTCATATCAGAGCTAATGGAAAATTTGTTTGCGCTAATTACAATTACCTAGGTACTTACTAGTTAAAGAAGGTCTCCCATTGGGAGTGTTTGGTTTTAATGTAACAACAAAATTTAAGCCATTATTCCAGTACTAGCGGCCGCCCGCGACTTCGTACGCGTGGATCCCGTTTTACCCCCTTCATCTATCTTACGCGGTTTAGATTTTTTCATACAAATGTTTTTTCCCGCTAACTCCCGTTCCCGTTGGAATTTCGCAATATCCTGTTGTAACTAAGCTTTAAGTTTACTAAGGGACCTGCATGCCAAATTTCAAGCGTCTAACTTAAGCGGTTTAGATTTTTCATACAAAAGGATTTTCCCGATAATTCCTGTTCCTGTGAGAATTTCGGGAATTCCTTTCTTAGTGCACCTCTACGGTACCTAAGCTACGTCCCTTATAAATTTCAAGTGTCTACGTTTAGCCGTTTAGGCTGTGCGTGGGTATGTCAGTGAGTCAGTCATACAAAAGGAATTTCCCGCTAATTCCAGTTCCCGTGGGAATTTTGCAATATCCTGTTGTAACTAAGCTTTAAGTTTACTAAGATACCTGCATGCCAAATTTTAAGCGTCTAACTTACGCGGTTTAGATTTTTTCATACAAATGTATTTTCCCGCTAACTCCCGTTCCCGTGAGAATTTTGCAATATCCTGGTGTAACTAAGCTTTAAATTTACTAAGGTACCTGCATGCCAAATTTCAAGCGTCTATCTTACGTGGCTTAGATTTTTTCATGCAAATGTTTTTTCTCGCTTATTCCCGTTCCCGTAGGAATTTTGCAATAACCTGTTATAACTAAGCTTTAAGTTTACTAAGGTACCTGCTTGCCAAATTTCAAGCGTCTAACTTAAGCGGTTTAGATTTTTCATACAAAAGAATTTTCCCGCTAATGCCCGTTCCTGTGGGAATTCCTAAGTATCCTATAACCTGCCCAGGAGTATGAAGAATAATTGTACCAAGTTTCGTTAAAATCCGTCGAGTAGTTTTTGTTTCTATAAGGAACATACAGACAGACAGACAGACAGACAGACAAAAATTTTACTGATTGCATTTTTGGCATCAGTATAGATCACTAATCACCCCCTGATAGTTATTTTGAAAATATATTTCATGTACAGAATTGACCTCTCTACAGATTTATTATAAGTATAGATTTTGGGTTTTGCCTATAATACATTAATAAACGTCTTTGATCGAAAATCTTTAACCTCCTGGTAACTGTGATATAACGAACTATCATTTTATTATTTGTAATTCCATATCGCCTAGAGATAAAACATAAGTATAAAATGTTACTTTCACATTAGCGAATTCAACGACGCTAATAGCAGTTCATTCAAAAAACAGTAAATTAATTTTAGAAAGGTGTTAATTTTTGCATTATAAAAATGTTTAAAGAAATACCTAGTCGTGATTCAACGTACCTAAACGGTCTGTAATGTATTTATTTATTAGTGTTTTCCTTTACATACATAGGCATTACCTAAAAGCGTAAACTTCAACCCATTAGCCTAAAGCGCTTTGAGTTTTTATCTCGTTTAACATTCAAATCATTTGCAAATCACATACAAATGTATGTGAGAAAGCTCGTTAAGAATTGAGTAAGTCTCAACGCGCGTTAAGTCAATCCTTAAAAGTGGATAGCTGGTCAATGGTTGCTTCACAGTAAAATCTATCGGTTAAGTAAACTCGCGTAGAATCCAGTAATTACCTTTAAGTCAAGTTTCACTTAGTATGCGGTAGGTGTGCGGTGTGCAGTTAGGTTCGGCCAAATCAACGCGCGCAGCTTACGCGATGGCAATCAGATGTCGTGTTGGAGTTTGTAGCGATAAGTTCACATCAACGCGTCCTGTCATTCATCATCATCATCATGATCATCTCAACCATAGGACGTCCACTGCTGAACATAGGCCTCCCCCAATGCTTTCCATGTTGTCCGGTTGGTAGCGGCCTGCGACCAGCGCCTTCCTTCCTTCCTTCCTTTAAAGGTGCACCCTATGATGTCGTCGGTCCACCTTGTGGCGATCTATGCAGGCGCAGTGATCGCCATCGCCGACGCGAACTGCACGCGTTGATTTGGCCGAAGCTTTATGTTATACGGAAAACTTATCTCAGAGCAAAGACCAGCGCTACGTTTGGAAATGTGCACCTTGCTATTTCAGCTGTGATTGTACTAAATTGTTCCAAAGTTGAATAAGTAAAGTACGTCTCGTGGTTATGTGAATATGAGTTGGTGTACCCTCTGTAGGAATGTATTACATACTACTAGATTAATTTGCCGTAACAAAAACAGGTTAAAACGGCAATAAAAATTCATAACTATTATTCAACTGACTACTTGACAGTTCATGAGATATCCCGTTGAAAGACAAAAAGACAAAATAGCAGAGTCCTAATAAATAATAGGTTTTCAATGGGCGGAACCTAAAAAACAAAGACGGTTGAAATATTACTGTGACAGTTTCATGAATTCAATTATTTCTCATATTAGTTCTACGACACACGTTTTATCAAAACGCGAGCTGAATAGGTACTGCTTGTAAAATTGCCTTGCAACATATTTGCAACACGTCTGAAACAATGTTGCAGCACAAATTGCCTCCAGTATTCGTTCTAGGTTTAGACAGCCATCTGCTGTATGCTAATCTTATGTTATTTCCGTAAAACTGGCCACAGATATAAAAATAAAGGAAAAATTACGATTAAATAGCAAATGTAAACATAAATATCACCTTAATAACGCTTTTAGAGTTTAATATGCGCTACTCGTGCCCAGCTATGTCCGTAGTCCGTTCAGACGACAGCACATGAGATTATACAATTTTGTTGCAAAATCGCCTTTGTTTCTAGCCACATAAGAGCCCCTGTGTTTAGCTTCGCGTGCCGTGTGTACCTTGCGACACTGCAGAATGTAGGCTGTGTAACGTAGACGTTCGCAGAATGTGAATTTTTACACAAAAAAGGCTGTAAATCACACCACGCCAGATGTTGTCAACCTTTTCCAAATGTATAAATCAACGGCAACGGATTGGCGAGTTAATATGTATGAGTTTATTGAATTATTGTAAAATCACAGCTTTTTTATTTCTTATTTGTTGGACCGTCAAATTAGTTTTGTACTTTTAGGTTTTTTATTTATTTTCGCTTAGCTTTTGAACCTTGGCCTCTTTTAGTTTGGATTACTTACAACGTGGATTCGGATTAGAATTCTCTATTATTGTGTTTTAGTAATATTATTGTTTTAAACTTTCATGGTCACTAACAGAATAATAATGCCAGTTTCCTCAGTTACTCCGTAATGATGGCGCCTGCACCAGTGCCGAAATATCGGAAACTCGAAATTAAGATGGTAGCAATCCCGTCAATAATAATTATTCTGTGTTTTGGTATTTATTAGTCACTAAAGTTTTTATTTATTTTTATAAATATTTAGCTTAGTCTAGGTCTAGATCTTATCGATCCAGTTAACTAAAAATGCATTAATTCAACTAAATTCCACCGTGTGGCGCCACTCGTTTTGCCGGAATGTAGTCTGTGGCAAGAATGTGTATTTTATAAAAACAGATCCTAATCACACGCAGACAGGGCTCAGTATTTATGAAGTTATGGAGATTTGTTACAAATTATTGGAATTTAAGTCAAAAACTTGAAATAACCTCTAAAGGTAATGTGTTAGTTGAGGCATTGGCGCTGAATGTTATCTGATTTATAAGTTACAAACAAATAAATGTATCTGTAAGTTTTTTATTTTGCGTTCAATCACTGTCAATTGAATGAGGTCCAAAACTGAAATTATCAATTAAATAATCACAATCCTTAAATGTTGCCAAGCTCTGAATCAAGCGGATGTATAAAATGTCCATTCCAATACATTTTTTTAAGGCGACAGGTGAACGAACTGTGGAAGATGATAAAATACTGATACGAGCTTCCACTAGAAAAGTTTGTGAAAGTTTGTCAATAATATCGATCTTACGACCTACAAAATAAGGATCAATGTACAGGTGCAAGACAACGCAGTGGACATAATTTAACGATTATTTTATAGTCACGTACTTGCGTAGATTTATTACAAGTAATAGTAAACAATGAGCGTATTTAGTGTGGGAATTCAATTTAAACTCTTATCATGGTAATCTAAGTTGATGAAATATACCTTATTTCTAATTATTAAAGTCTAATTTTGCAAAGCTAGTGATTTAAAAATAAGTGCAAATGTTTATAAGCACTTGTTAAATTGTTCTCAGTAATTACAAGGTTTTTGGGTGAACGAATTAATAATTATTCGTATCAACAATGGAAAGCAGATTTATAAACTGTTTTGTTTTAGTAACCATTTAATTAAAAGATACTGAAATGGGAATGGAAAACTGTTTGGAATTGTATTAAGAAACTTCAAAAGCAAATTCTAGACAAATTCTAAAGACTAGCTTTTCCTGCGACTTCGTCCGCATAGAGTTCGGCAGAAAGAGGCGCAGGTAATGTATTTTGTGCTATTTTGATCTCTCAAACATAGGTGGTAAATTACATTTTGTATGACAGTATGAATGACATTAAACTAGACGTACGAGTACCTACGTTAAGATCTAACATGAAGTCAAAATACCTACATCTACATCATAAAGGTTCTTTTGTTACCTACAAAGTAACATTCAAGGAACATAACTGTTCAAGTAGGCTTAACAAGGCTCTCACATTTCCCGCCTGTTCGCAAAAACCAAATACCTTAGTGCCATGAGAAACAAATGAACCAAATAAAATACTTCATTCCTTACAATTGCATATCTCATACATTATCACAGCCTAAAATAGTATCGCAGTGGTCGAGTTGGTACTAAAATTTTATTGTGACCCGTATGTGTGTCACACAGCTGCCGTCAAACGAGTGGTAGTACTTGTCTATGTAAATTCGGTGCCTTAAGGCATAATTATACCATTACCTACTTTTCTAGGGATCTTAATATATTGATAAGTCAAGTGTGCTTCGCAATTCCATAAAAATCAAGCGCTAATTTGATCGTAAAGCATACTAAAAGCTAGTGTATACGATTGACTTTTGTTTGAAAGGGGAGTCAGATAGCAACCGGATTCTATCATTTTTTCAGTCGCTTTCAAAGGGATAGCGATTGTTTCTTATGGGCATTAGGGAATTTTAAATTATAACCTAAATGATACCATAATAACCAATAATAATTGTAAGGCACACGTTATTTAATAAAAAAAAACTTTATTCTAGTCCTTCTTTACAAAATCTATGGGAGAGTCGCTTTTTGATACCCCTCAAAATATTTGCGTGCTTTAAATGAAAGACAAGCAGGTTTTAAATCATCACTTAGCCCATTTTTACGTCGCGCCGTGAAACCCAATAATGGCATTGGAAAAGAAAAGTATGTTTATACATATATGTATTTGACAAAGAGTTAAGGAAAACTGAAATTATTTACTTACACAACAAAGGGCTCGCGTTAAAAATATTATCTCATGCATGATGGAGTATGGACACGTCTCGCGTTAAATTTGCGCTAATAGCGTGTACAGTCGGCCTCGAGATCATTGTAAAAATGGTACTTAGTAAGTACGTAAGAATTTTCATAAAGCAATTGAAAATTATTTCCTGTAATTTATTTTAACTTTCGCGTTGCACTATTAAAACAACTAAAGCTAGGAATACTTACATTTTTTAAGTTTTCAATTTCGACATATTATTATGTTTCTTGGACAGTAAATTTTTTGGCCAATGCTCAAAGTTTTGTTCCCCGTCACTTCATATGAATTTACAAAGTAGGTATTCTGTGACATGGGTGATATTATAATGGTTCTCGTGTTTATTAATCTACGAGGAATCTTATAATAAAAGTAATCTAAGGTCTAAATATATACATATACGAGTACAACTAGAGATAACGTCGCATCTGTAGCGTAGAGGGACCAGCCAATCAAACTTTATTAATATAACTAGACTGGGCAGTCGCAAGGGAAAGTTTAACTACATGAATACTGGAGCAGAAACTTGGAGGACATAGTGATAACATTATTTTCAACATGACTGTTACATGTTTAAAAATATACCTATAGAAAACCCATCATGTTGTTAAATTGCTTATGCGTCTTACTTTCATCAAAATCGGTTCAGTGGTTTAAGCGTGAAAGCAAGACAGACAGACAGAGTTAATTTCGCATTTATAATATTAGTATAGATAGTATAGATATTAGTATAGATTGAGTTGATTGGCTAAATTATATTAATAAAAGCGTCAAGTAAGTAAGTAAGTCTTTCTGTGACAAATTGAATTTCACAGGCGAAGCCAAGTACAAAAGCTAGTCTATCCTAAAACGTGACTAATCTATGGTGAGTATCTGTTAGGTCTTGTGGGAGCAATCACGAGCAGTGTTGAAATTACTGTTGCCATAAGTGCACCGGGGAGCTCGTAAAATTGGTTAGAACTGTCTTAAAATTGAGGCAAACGTATTCCATTTTTGGAACAATTGTATGGTATATCACAACGCATTAACTAGACGCCATGTTTTGTCACTTCATTGTTATCACTAAAAGTCCACTGCTCCAATACGCGCCACTATGGCTTTGTTTTTTTTTGTGCACATCATCATCATTTCAGCCATATGACGTCCATTGCTGAAAATAGGCATTTCCATAATGAGCGGTTGGTAGCGGCCTGCATCCAGCGCCTTCCTGATACCTTTATGGGGTCCACCTTGGGGTGTTTGTGAACATGTGCCTTTATTTTAAACTATCAAATTGCTAGATTGTTGGATATCTTGATAATGAATGAACACTCAATTGACATTACTTTTTATGAGAGCTCTCAAAAAGTTGTAAAGCATTTCCAAGTGAGAATGATATACAAAATTGAAAATCAACTCGATTTTCAGGGCTAGATTAAAATGTTCATAAATAAGTTGTCTCTTGGAATTTATTGGTTAATGGTGTCAACCATCCAATTTACATACCTACCTGCATTCAAGTCTTACCCACGCTGTCAAAATATTTGATCCATAGACAAGTTTGCCGCGGGCTGACAATAGAGTACAAGCACAAAATAGATAGGAGCAGAAGACAATATACAAACAAAGTGAGCTGAGGGCATAGACAATTCTCTCAGTCATAGACACGATATCGCCAATAATCACAAACTAGTCTAAACCAGTGCGAGCGCAAATGCCGCCCGCTTGAGACGCGCAAAATTGTTATTTATTTAATTTATTAGGACAACCAACAAGAAAATGAATGATTATAACTAAAAGTACTAAGAACCGAGTGTTGTATATTAGTATTGCAGCACAGCTCGCCTGAATTTCAGTGACTTATAACTAAATATGTCGACGTCATATGCTTTGCACAGTCTGTTATACTCTCTCTGCAGTCTGCTCAAAATGAAGTACATACATTGCCTTCTGTTACTATCTATTTTGTGGTACAAGTGTATGACGTGAACTGTACACTAAGTGACTTATTGTCTATGGCCGGGGTGTATCGGTTACGTCCATTTTCCGCGGAATGCGACCCGCAGGTCACGAGTGGCTTTCACGTTAATTTATCTTTACAGACGGCGGTGGAATTTTTTGCAGTTTCAGTCAATAATGATACATGTTGAAAAAAAAAACAAAAACAAATGAGCTGATATGAAATAATCCTAACTCTTGTTTTACTGAAATTCTTTAACAAAGCTCAGATTCGTGTGAAGTTAAAATAAAATGACAAATATAGGTAAAACACTTGACCAATCAATCAAATAAATTCTTCTCTTCAGTCAGAGATTTAGGTAGTGTCAATACGTATGTAATTAACATTAAAGTTTAATTTTAAAGCCTTGATTAATTATTTTAGAAGTAAAAAAAACTATACAATTCACGTCACGTTATGCCTTTTCGTAGTAAAATAGCACCTATTATAAAAACTTTAGTGGCTACTGTCCTTTTGTATGTGACATGACACCAACTTTTTCAATTCATATTCCCAAAGGAGGTTGTAAATGGAATCGTAATTGTTTAATTGCTTCCTTATTATGTTAACTGTACACGCGGTATCTGATGAAAGTCCAGGAAATCGGTCTTTTTATTGATCGATTGTATCGATTAAAACATACTTACCGGTATGGATGTGCGCAAAAAGTTAATGTGAGGGGATTGACAATCTACATAGAACAATTGACACTTTGACAACGTTCTCAGTATACTGAGTAGGTTATGTTGAGATACAATGATCGGAAGACAGATCTAAGTATGGAAAAATACCGGTTACACGGTTAATATGTAGTAGGCTTTGTAGATTTTAATATCATTCTGTAGAATAGCGGAGGTTCTGGGTTGATTCTGTTACTTTTTGCTGTTTAATAGTAAATACGATTTAATGCCCGTTTTCACCATCAATCCCTAATTTTTGAGTAACACAATAACAAGAATTTTATTTTCATATGGGTCCCTTAAAAAATTAGGGATTGATGGTGAAAACGGGCATTAATAACGAATTTTGTATGAAAGTTTATAGTCTTAAATCTATTTATAATACCTATGGCCAAGAAATATAAAAAGCTACAAAATTATTTATCATAGCATCTTAATTAAAAAAAATGCGTGACAGAGCATGGTGACATTTAATGAATTCGAAACGCATCACCAATTTTTACTTTGCCCTTTTAAATTCATAATCCACGTGTTCTGTTTTACAATACTTTTATACTTACCGTATCATTACGATGCTCGTACATATTCATTCATGGTTTTAAACACAGTATATCTTTGCCACATAAATATTCTTTAGAGTCGTGGATATGAAAATACAAAGGTTAGAGAGAGGAATTTAAATAGAGTCTTTTATAGATAGTGCTGCTGGGTACGATAAAACTCATGCTGATATTAAAAAGCAAGTATTTTTTCCTTTTTCGTATATTTTTCCCTTGGGTAAGGCGGTCTTGAGTTGCTCTTGTAAAATGACCAAGATTAACCCACAACGATGCACAATAATGTGACCTTCTAAATTATTTACAAAACTTTTTAATAAATGCGTGGAAATTGGTGACTTAAAAACTGGTAAATAATAGGGGTATGGAATAATTGAATATTCTCTTACAAGTATTAATAAATTCTTTTCATTCACAAGAAATTTACTCGTATCCACAGATCACAGAAACTAAAGGGAGATGTGATAAGGGGGCGGGGCCGGTGTCGCAGCCATATGCCCAAAAACAGAACACATTGCACGTGAAAGCAATGATGACAGCAGCGACGTCGTCATAATGTGAACAGCCTACTTTGCTTGCGTAGTACCTACTAAAGATTATTCGAACGTTGAGTACCTGAATAACTGATACCGCAGTGGAGAATGAGCACATATTTTGATTTCTTTGTGTATGTGAATTTCTAATGCGACACTGAGTTTCGAACTCACCGCATTAGTTGGCATCTCTCTATATCTCTATGCTCGTATCCAATCATAGAAAAGCTGGATGCAAGATTGCGATGCTTTTAAAATAATTAATAATATAACAATGTAGTTCCCCACAATCATACCAAACTAGGACTGCCATTAGAGGGCGCCACGCTGTGCCAGTTGGGTGTTTCAATTTATTTAGTGTATTTATTTATGACGTCTCGCATGTAGTAGGCACGAAACGTATTCGTACTTAAAGATTTCTACGTATTGTTTAAAATCTCATTAATGCATTTCATTTAATTTTGTCCTCCGTGCAAAACAAACAATGCAAAACTAGATTATATCTAACTTTGTATCAAAGCGACTAACGCCCGTATTCACAAACATTACTATGAGGTCTCACAGTGCGCGTGGACGCACAGGCTGACACACGAACCAATCACAGAGCTTTATTCAAATCTGTGCGTTCGATTTGCAGCTTTACTTAAGCAAGCATCGTCTATGTAGGTATACGGGCGTAACTTTCCAAAATTAACTCATTGGTCACAGTATGCATACGTGTAATATTAATACTATTGAATTGGTGTCAACCTCGTCCAATTTCGCGATAGTTAATAACTTCTTTTGTACGCCATATTTGCACTTACAAGCAAAGTTAATGGGCACAATTTTATAGCATGTTTAGAGATCTACTAACGATGTCATTTGAAGAAACGCAGACGACTTACAACCGTAAACCATGTCAATCACATTCAAAGCTTTTTCATACTAGTTTTTGCCCGCGGCTTTGCCCGTGTACTGTAGCAGAAAGTTTTTTTTTATTAATATTTATAGCCAATGACACTCACAAATAATGTGGCTTTCTATTGGTAAAATAATTTTCAAAATCTGTTCAGTAGATCTAGTGATTACCCCTTACAATCTCACAAACTTTACTTCTTTACAATATTATTATGTAGTAGTAACTACTAGCGTTACATAAAGACCTTTCAAAACGGTTTTTGGATCCCGATGGATAAAAACTTTTCTATGTTTTCATTGGGTATTGATATTGGTGACAGGAAGCTTCATCTAAGTAAGTGCAGTGGCTTACGCAAGAAAAGGTCACCGGACAGAGTTACTTTCGTGTACAATATTAGTTTGGATATGGGATGATGATGATAGTTTGATATGATCCGATCTATAGTTTCTATAGCATGCAGCGAAACCAGGTAATGATATGATTCAATGTAATTTGTTCGATATGGAAACCGATTGTAATTATTATCTACTTAAATCGGTAATCGATTGTTTAGCAGCACTAGTAGTGGTTTCAGCGAAGCTGCAAGTGACTTTAGAATCGGTATTGAATTTATTGAAATATGACTTTAGGGCTTTTCTGTGGTTCAACAAACTTTGATATTTAATCGTCGGTTGAAGAGTTTAAGGTGATCCTGTATCAAGGTTTATTATCTACTGTATTGCGTGATCGAATCAGAAATCAGGAGAACCAAAGTGACCGACATAGCTCGCAGAATTGCTAAAATCAAGTGGCAGTGGTTGCTGCACATAGCTCGTAGAGACGTAGAGAAAGTTCTCGAGTGGCGACCACGGGCTGGAAGACGTAGCGTGGGCTAGGTTAACCGACGATCTGGTAAAGGTCGCGGGAAGTATCTGGATGCAGGCAGCGCAGTACCGTTAATTATGGAAAGCTTTGGGGGAGGCTTTTGTCCAGCAGTGGACGTCATTTGGCTGAAACGATCTATTGTATTATGTATTTCTCTTTTGAAAAATTAACGACTTTATTAAGTTTTCTTTCGCGAGGATTTCAGTTTGTCAGTCTTTTACAGGTACTTAAATATTTAATCTACAAAACCAAATACAACATCAAGTAAAGTTTAAGTTATAATAACACTAACTTTTCAAACTTATTAAGTAAGTACTATTGGCTCCGTGCACGATTACAGCGCCAACTAGCGTCCACAACTTTGAGGGCTCTGTCACATTGACATTTAGGTCGTATATTTGTGAAAAATATCGAAATGAAAAAATAACAAATATTTTCGACTAATAAATTGTTGTGAATACCACGATTTGGGTGGAAAAAAGGTTTTGAAATAATTTTGGTCATTCAAATCAAATGAGGTAAGTCCAAAAATTGTGTTGAATTTTGATTGTGTTAGGGTTTGTTTACTTCATTTATAGTTGTAGTTTTACAGTAAAACAAAAAGAAATAGCTACTTTAACGGTTTAATTATATAACAGTAAATATAATTAAATGTTCCTGTATCGCTAGTAATAAATTAAATATCGTTTTCAGATCGAAATTAGTATTGTTTTGAAGACCGGGTTTGTGAGTGTTACAATATCAAAATCCAACCACAAACCGTATTTAAAGGAAAGTTGTTGGTATTGGCTGGACAAGTCCGAGATGTAGAAGAATTAAGAACAAAACAAGGGCAGAGTTCCATAATTCACGCTCTCATCATAAGGCAAACATCTGTGCACAACAACTACTGTGACTCATTTTTGTACAACCACGTTGTATAGTCTAGTTATTTCCAAATTGTAAACGGCTATTAAACCAGTCCTATTGAAATACAGTCCACTCTTTTATTTAAGTTCCCAGTAGGACCCTTTTCATGTGATTAATTAATGATATTAAAATGTAATAAGTAGAATCGCTTTGCCATTGACAGATACATCTGATGACAGAGCTTACATTATTTCTACTTTTGACCACCATGAGCGCTGCGATCGATTATGTTTCCCCCACCTAGTACTTCGCACCCAGCGAATAGTACCTACTTATCGCCTTGGCAGCTATTTATCTTGCCTAATCCGGAGCTAATTCCTTGACTAAGCCTGTCTTTCAAAGACTTAGGCCCTTATTCTGAATTGACACTCAAGCAGAGACTCAATAATTGATTATAGACTGTGATTAGGGATTAGAAGAGGACACAATTAGGCTGAGTTGCACCACCTTATTTTGACCGTAAAAATAACAATAACCGGTGCTTTTTGTATGAAGTTTGTCGTGCAACTCAGCCTTAGTGTAATGTGTGACGGTTCCAGCCTGTGCCTGTGACCACCATGCGCATATATATGTTGGGCTACCGATTTGAAGATAATAGTGATAGTACTAACTCATAAGCTAAGCTATGATACTACTCGCCCCCCGTGACATGTCTTGTCAGGGGCCCAGCCCCCCCTGAAAAAGAACCCTAGATACGCTAATGGTGACCACGGCCGGGGCATCCGGTCGAAACGTCAGGCAAATACTTACCTACCGACAGGTAATATAAATTAATCAAATTATTCAACGCGAAATATTAAAAATTAATTAAGATTGTGATTTAGTCTAAGAACGGTACCGACACGTGAGTGTCTGAATATTATATGTATTTCAAGAATATTTTCAAGCTTTTGCTTGGTTTCAAGTTCTAAACTTTGATTAACGCTCAGGTTGAACCTGCGCTTGAGTTTTAATTAGGTTTTGCAGCGATATACGAACGATTATATTACTCGCTGAAAAGTTTTAACCTATCACAGGGTTGAATATTGAGTTTGAGCGTGGTTTTATAGTACGGGTCGGCTTAGAAAACTTCTCACTAAGTAATATTTCGACATTAGTTAGAGAAAGTTAGTTTATTAGATATGAAAGTCTTAGAAGATTGCTTCCAGCTGTGGTTGTGGGATTCGAATCATGGGAATGGGTATGGGGTCATGGACGTTTAAGGCCTTGTATACCATTATTGTGTAAGTTTATCCGCTATCTAAAAGTACCTGACTGTAGCTTTATGGAAAAAAAGTTACTGAAAAAACTACGATATTTTTCTTATCTTCTTTTTTTCCCTAGCCCTTTTTCCCATTCCAGGGTCGGCTATCCTTGCTCTGAGGCGCCAGGACAGTCTTTCCTGGGTTGTCGAAATATTTGTCTGGACACGCTCTAGTCCTTGGCCACCGTGGACCTATTTAACTAACAACCTAATTCATATTCTTTTCTTTCGTTGAGTAATTCTTCTTTAAAAATCAGACGCAGTTCCAAACTGCAACAAAAAAATCAACCATTTAAATACCACGCCTTGTTCACTTAGCATTCAAGTCAACAGCAGTTTACGGCATTAATAAATTGATACTTCAATAAAATATATCCGCTTCAAACAGAAAAGGCGGTAACTGGCCAATTTGGCGTAAATATGTTTCGGACACGCACACCGTTTTAATTAAGCTCGCATATTCACACTATTTTCTTTGTAGTTTTATGATAGCGCCCGATTTCCAGTTTATGGGCACCAGTCACGGCATAGGACAGTATTGTGTAGTTTAATTAAATGCGTATTAAGATGTTGTTCGGTTGGTCCGACGATCACATCTAGTTCGGTATCACGCATAGAGTAACATCATGCTTTGTTTTAAACTAGCTTTTCCCGCGACTTCGCACGCGTGACTTTCAATCTGTCCCAGAAACTTCAGAAATACTTTATAGTGCGTGTCACAAAGGGGAACTTTGGGAAAACTGGATAAAAACAAGCCTATGCTTTTTTCACTGGATTTGAAACTTACATATAAATCAGTTCAGTAGTTTAAACGTGAAAAGTTACGACAGATATTACTTTCGTATTTTTAATATTTTTATTATATTATAGTTAATTATTATATTATAGTTAGGGGATTTGTTTTTGATTTGAACGGCTGAAGTGACCTATAGTCGGGGTGAGAAACTTTTTCTGTCAGCCCAGGAGCAATTGCGCCTAGCGTATCGGAAAGAGTTTTTTATAATTATGTATTTAAGTTTATTGGAGGTAATAAGGATATTCTTAATCTATTCTTGGGTGTTATAAGCTACTTGAACTCCGGAAACAAACACACTTGCCCTGAAAATACGTAACATTATTTTTGTGCAAAATATCCTACGCTAGAGCTCGCAACGAGTAGAATTGCAATAAAAATGTTTCCGAAATTAGCATAAATATCGCAGCGAATATCCAGGGCAATCGTAAAATGAATTGCTAAGTAGGTATACTTTACCCAAGAAAAGGTGGCTTTACTAACTACTCTATAAACAGTCGTCAGTATTCCATTCGGCGTAATGATCTGATCGGGAATAGTGTTGTGCGAGTAACCTATCGATAGTATCCGAATCGACAACTTAATCCGAACAATTAATATTGAGGATATAGAAGAGAACCTATTAAAAAATCACTATGTACCTATTGTGGTTCGGGCTCTGTTTGAAACGACCTTATTATATGAAAATAGTAACAACTCCGTGATTTAGAAGGCATAATGTCGCATAGGACCCAGGTTCTTTGTCTTGTGTAAGTAAGATTCCTTGTGCATAGTTTTTTTTATGCAAGACAAGGCACTTAATCTATAAACTCGTTCATCACAGCTTAAAAGGTTAAGTTGGTTGGTGGTTATATCTTCAGCTGGTGGGTAACGTTTCTAGAAAATTTTGAAAGTTACTTGTAATTTCCTTTCATGTCTACATCAAGCCTGGCGATTGGTTTGATGACATAATAGCGATTGAATAGCCACTATCCATTCATCGATAAATGGATCTAACTAGTGCAACACTAACCTTCAGTCCGTATTGGAAACGCTCTGAAGACATTTAGTTGAACGAATCCCGATTGCACTGGTGTATTATGGCTTCATTTCGATTCATTCAAGAGTTAAGGATGTTCGCGTGCTTTATTTTTAATAGGAGAATAGAATAGGTAATCGTATTCGTAACAAATATTGGTTTATTCATTGGGTTTATTTGGAAAAAATAGTTTTTATAACACACTGTATTTTTGGATATCTAGCGACACACAAATGGTGTGAAAATGTGAATGTTTTAAATATAAAGTAGCTTGCCCCATACCTTGATACCTTAATTCATGTCTTTCATGTTCAGAAATATCCGTAAAATCTATCCATCTTTTTCAAGAAACCCTTCTGTTCTGACTTCCTTTGCTTTAATTACGAAAAATCTGCATGTGAATTGTTTTGTCAACATTATTACCTAGATACTATTATTACGGTGTGAACAAATAGGTACTATCTTAGCAAATAATTTATAACATTTTTTTCGTCAAATATAAAATTGCAGATGTACCGACCTTACCAAATATGGTCGCGGTCTTTTAAAGCTTTCCTAGTACAAAATTAAATTACACCGAACAAACATGTAGTACGAGTATGACTTATTTGCAAAACAAAGTCCCTCCCAACCTTGTAAAAGTATTTGCATGCAAATTGATTATAATTGCGTCTCCACACGATCATCCCTGGTGTAATTTAATAAAAATGCGTACTGTGACACTGTAATATATTTTATGTTGAGCGTTCGACACTTTATGTTGGCACGATGATAGTGAGGAACGTTATAATTATGAGCCGAAACCGTTAGCCGATTCTTTTGGTTATGGCCGAAACTAAAATATTTTTTTTATCAAGTTTCAGCTGAAAATGTAAAGAGATGACCCCTTTTAGTTCTTTTAATCGAATTCTGTGAACGTTGTTATATCGGTTGTTTTATGTTTTTTCTAATACAATTTTACAAAACTCGCGACGTTATACGTTTCCCTTTTAAAGCTGTAGGTATTTTCGTTATGTTATCATTTCAGTCGATGGTGGACAAAAGCATCCCACAAAAACGCTACAAAGCACTATCACTACCTTCTTAGTTTTCTCAATTATGTAATAATAATTTACAGTTTCAGCCCATTGAAACTCTGCGCCGTAACAACCAGTTGGCCGAACCGGCCGAAACCAAACTTCGGCCGGTCTCTTGTGGCGTTTTTATATGGACTCTTTGGTAGCAGACGCAAGATGATTTACCTAGCAATACCGTGAGGTGTGTAATTTAACATGAATGAATTCCGATGTTAAAGACACACTGTTGCCTTAACATACGATTGTAAATGTTTGTAAGTGCTTGTGTTATTTATTTTTACAGTTAACACGCAAGTGTACGCCTTATTAAGTCACAAAAGTAAATTAATGGAGACAAATACTCGTAAATGAAAATGTTTCGTTGTAAATCTATGTATAATGCAACAAGTGATTAGTTACATAGTGTTGTACTATGTAAATGTAAATGACCTGTTTAAAGAAAAAATATTGGAATTAATCTCTCAAATCAAGGTGACTGACTGACTGACTGACATAGGATCTATCAACGCACAGCTCAAACCACTGCACTGGACGAATCGGGCTGGGTTTGCAGGTACGAGGATGCTATGACGTAGGCATCCGCTAAGAAAGGATTTTATGAAACTCCACCCCTAAGGGGGTAAAACGGGATCCACGTGTACGAAGTCGCGGACAGCCGTTAGACTAATAGTAAAGTTTCAGAGGAAAGTTCGCCAACTCACGTCTTCCGAAACAATTTTCATCCATTTTTTGGAACTAAACCATTCCTCGAAAAAGTGCAAAACTTTTATCGAACTTCTATCACTATTTCAGCGATTCGAACCTAAACAATAGCTACAGAGCAATTTGACGCGGTGGTGGTCAAAGGCTTAACTCGCCTTCCATTTACAGAATTCCTCATCAGAATGAGATAACATGATCACGGACTTTATGGCCCCAGGGTGAGGGCACGACATGGGGCCATAAAACGGGCGGGCAGCGGTTACGCGACATAAAAGTGAGGTATTGCTAGCCTGTGGCACGGTGGCTGAAGTATGCAAGTGTGTTGCTAAGGTTCACTTTTCTGTGAAATCTTACGATCCAAAGGCTGGCCTATACCTTGGCCAAAGAATTAGCCTGGCCATCCAGCGTGGCAATGTGGCCAGCCTTCTGGGCACCTTCCCCCAAGACAGCGGATTAAAGGATTTTTTTTATTTATAAGCCATGTATTTTATTTTATTTTTTATTTTTTAAATTAGGTTTAGTTTAGGTTAATTAAGTAGTTATCTTTAAATATTATTAAGGTATTATTTTATTCTGTGAAATTAGATGTTGTAGGGACTTTTCAGTGATGGAGTTTTCTTGAGGTAAGAATTTGACATACTTAGAGGTCATTTTTTGGACCCTTTCTTGTAAAATGTTGTAACTTTTTGTTAAGCATTCAAAAATATTTTCCCGTGCGTCCTTGATGACTCCAAGAAGATGCAGTGGATGAAAAAAAAAAGTCACCGTCTTTGGCGATTTCATTCCGGTGTTGAGTTTAAATAAGACCGAGTTCTTCTCTTTCACTTTAACAATTTAAAGTTTTTCTTCATCTTTAGAATCGAGCTTAAATATTGGATGCAATAAACTATTGGGTTCGTTTATTCGTTCGTTTCAGCCGAATGACGTCCACTGCTGGACAAATGCTTCCCCTAAGGATTTCTACAAAGAACTATTGGAAAAACTATTGGGCATTGAGAGCCTATTGCCCGTTTTCACGATAAATCCCAAATTTTTAAGTGACCCCTATGGTAACACTTGTCAGGAATTTTGTTTTCATAGGGACACTTAAACATTAGGGATTGATGGTGAAAACGGGCATAATTCTTGTAGATCGACACCCCTATCCTATCACCCGATACGTCGGGCCATAAAACCAGCGAGGTATTCGGCACGGTGGGTTGCACCACCCATGTCCGCAATAATAGCCCTGCCCACGTTAAGGTGTCATCAATAGATCAACTGACACTCTGATAGTGTTTAAAACAGCGCCGATTCTGTGTAATAACCGCTTTTGGTCATATTCAGTTTTTGGCGAAGTACCTAGTTGAGGACTTATTTAAAGTATTGTTCACGTTTGTCTGTACACGAAGTGTGTGTATTGGATGTTTTCGTGCATTAACAAAAGAGAACGAGTATGTTTTAGAGTATCCTATCTAGCCATATTTATAGTACAAACCTATACTTGTTTGGGACTAAATGTCACGTGTAAAATGTACAAGGTTACTAATAAATTCTGATTAGTATTTTAGTACACAATAAAGATATTATAGGTACCTATTTATTAGAAACACCTCACTCACACGTTGTCACAAAACATGGGATATTTTATTTTAATATTTAGGGGAGTATGTTGTATAATTGAAACATCTTTGCAATACCTTAATTAGGTCACTAACTTATAAGCACAATATGTATTAGTGTAAGACCTTTATGTAGGTACATTTGTATGTAAATAAACAATTTTGAATTTGAAACTATATCAATGAATCTATAGGAGTTAAACGTGCCAATGTTGATATTGTTGATGCATACCATTAATTCCAACGCGGACCACATTATGGGATTCGCATTGTTGACAACGTAGGCAGATTTACCAGCTCTGTACATTCACTCCCAAAATTTTATACAGGGTGTTTGAATTTAGTACCACTTCGAAAGATGCGAATAGTTATTAATTACGTTTTTTCGTAAAAAAATATTCTCTACCAAGCTATGATACGCCTGAAACTAGTCTAGATAATAACTTTAAGCACAACCGAAGACAAAAGCTTGTAAAATGTAAATTGCTTGAAAAAAACCTTGTAAGAAGTTTAATGGATCAGAAAGTCAAAGCCGCTGTATCTATTTTCGTTCTTGTTACCAGTAAAAATTGCATACGAGGCGTATTTTAGAGCTTGTTCACTTCAACCGCAAGGCCTTTTGTTACGAGTTACCATTTAAAATGTCTAGTTTCACACATAAACTTTCTGCACCTGACTGTATCAGAGGAATTTACTGCTGTTACCATAAATTACAGCAGTATTAATACAAGTCCAATTATACGAGGGATTGGCGCTCATATTCTTGGCTATTCAACTTAGAATTTTACTAGAGCAGTATTTCATGGGGATTATACGCTCGTAAATATTCTTTCTTATTGTGTAGGTGTCAAGCTATTAGATAGCTCTGTCTTGGCGACGAGGCGTTTCTGTATTGTTTGCTGTTTTATTCTTTGACAGATATAACGGAGGGAAAACCTATAATGGTCACTAGTCTATAATTACTTTCCTAAGTGTCTAAAGGCACAAGAAAGGGGAGTTTAAGACTTTTATCTCTTCATAAGCAATCCATTTTATAGATAGGCATTTAGTAAAACAAACAGTACGTAGGTACTACTCGTATTTACTTGTTATTTCAAATTGTGTTTTGAAATATTATAAAAACCGTGATTATGTAATAAAACGCATAAATCGAACATTTAATAACATAATAACATCATTTCCAAGTAGGCTAATTAATGCATCGGGCGTCAATCCCTATTTTTTAAGTGTCCCCTATAAACAAAATTCCTGCTATGTGCTACCAAAGGGATCATTTGAAATTTAGGGATTGGTGGTGAAAACGGGCATAAGGCTTTTTCTCGGTTCGTTAAAATCTAAAACAAGTCAATATTTCTTAATTAACTTACCCATAACTTTACATCTATTTATTTTGTACCATAAGTCTTTGTCAAACAAGTTTATTGATACACTAGCTTTCCGCCCGCGGCTTCGCCCGCGTGGAATTTTGTCTGTCACAGAAAAACTTTATCGCGCGCGTCCCTGTTTCAAAAACCGGGATAAAAACTATCCTATGTTCTTTCCCGGGACTCAAACTATCTCTATGCCAAATTTCATCAAAATCGGTTGCGAGGTTTAAGCGGGAAAGCGTAACAGACAGACAGACAGACAGACAGACAGACAGACAGACAGACAGAGTTACTTTCGCATTTATAATATTAGTTGGGATTTTAGCATAGTTGAGCTTATAGCAAACTTCAAAGCATTCCTAGTCTTAAATCCTTGATACACAGTATCAGAGGCCATTCATACAGAAGCCAGTATATTTCATATATGACGTGAATGTCGATCTGTGTACTTTATATTAATCTTCTGTAACCTCTCATTGAGCAGGCCTGCGCCGGCGCAGCGGTAGCCTACCGCGTTTGGTTTCAAATTAATGTGACATTCCACTTATAATGTATGGGTCGATACAGGGTGTTTTTATTTATCTTGCACTAAGCCAACTTAAATAATTGGTAATACGGTTGTTTCCTGACTTTTGTCTTAGAACTTGTCAATTTTAACTTACCAAACTTAAAATTTGCATGGAATTTATTGTCATAAACTTAAAATTAGTCAAATAATTTCTTCAAACGTGTGCGACCTTAGTAGCTGTTCTATTTGTTATTTTCGTGGATAACGGTGCTGGTTGTGCATTTATTTAAGTATATTTTACTTTTTGTAAAACCGTTTGTACAATTGTTTGTTGTCCCTAATAAAATAAAATAAAATAAAAATAAAATCTTACCATACTTCTAATCAGAAAATTATTACAATTTTAAATTTGAATGTAAAATAACCTTAACTAATATGATCCTAATGTGATTGAAATAAATAATTATTTAATTTAATTTAATTTAATTACATTCGAGGCATCAATTTGAAATGTCAGATAATACGAATCCCTATTTGTTGAATTTGATGCGATTCCTCTGTAATGTAAATTCTAGTGAAATTAACTAAACATGTAAATACAAAAAGGTATTCATGAACTCATGGATAGTATGATAATGTCTTTTATATTATGTCAGCGAGACCTTAGTCGATTAAATCAAACCTTTTGTATTATTTATTTATTCAATAACATTCTGGTTAATTATTCTACTTTATGGGTTCAAATCTTGTTAAATAATTGAAATTTATTAAATTCCAATACATTTTCAACTAATATAAATACAAACACCCTGTATAAAGCTGCTTAGGTCGGGCCGTGGCGTGGGCCGGGCGAATGTTGGCGCCGCGATTGTCCGTAATTTACCTTATTTCCACTACTTGATGAATACGACAATAATGCTTATTGATTATGATTTAAACAATAGAATTCTATTGACGCGGGTTGGGCGAGATCGTGTATAAGCAGTCCTTGGTTTACGGCGCTACATTGTGATATTGTTGGACAAATAATGTTTTAAGTGGTATTCATATTAAAATCTTTATTATTATGTAAGTTCTTTGCTGGGGATATTTTCGATTTGCCACAAAGTCGATTCGTCACGAAAAAAGCATGTGCAAATTCGTCACACTTATATTAATTTGTAGCAAATTATTTTGGGATATTGCCTTATTTATGTTTGTTTATTACGAATTTACTTTCAATGTATGGAACTTACAAAAGTGTTAATCGACTTTGTGGCAAATCGACAATAACTCTTTTTTCAGGGCACTTAGGGTCCTCGCCCACGGCGACTTTTTTACGACAAAACTAAATCGCTACTAACGCGCGTTAGTTGCATTAGCAACGCACTACAGAAGTGATACCAACGCGTTACTAACGCGCTACACTGCATCGCCACAAAAAGTCGCCATGGGCGAGGGCCCTTATTCGTATACACGTCCCAAATATTATATCTTACCGTATTACTTTAACTAATGACAGCAGTTAAGCAGATAACAGCGTATGGCAGGGATGGCGAACCTTTATGTCTCAACGTGCCACTTTTCCGAAAAAAATGTTTGATGTAGTCATAGACGTGCCATCAAATAACACCTAATGCTATCAATGAGGGGTATAGATAGTACAAGTTAAATTTTGTGATTGGTGGCGTGCCCTAAATATTGTGGCGCGTGCCATCGATGGCACGCGTGCCATTGGTTCGCCATCCCTGGCGTATGGTGAGAGCTACTAGGTGCAGTCTAGGCTGGGCATATTGCACGCATATTCTTACTTTCTCTGCAGTCCGATACCGACACCGATAGGCTAATGTTGTTTCACAAGAAAAGTACAATATATTTTTCAATTTATTTCTTCAAACTTGTTAGTTAATTCGCCCCAAATCCGAAAAGTTTAAATATCAGTGAGCTTTATTAGAAGCTTATAATTGTGCGTCGGGCTCGCCAAGGCTACCCGGTGAATGTTGGCGCCGTATAACCGTTGTCAACCAACATTGTATGACAAATAGGTACATGGTAGGTCGAAGGTCATTAGATTGCTGTGTGGGCCTATGGCGTCAAATACCTGGGTATTAGGACCTACTAGTTCCTAAGTAAAGGACTAACGCACATATTCACAAACATTACTATGAGGTCTCACAGTGCTCGTGAATGCACAGGGTGACATACGAACCAATCACAGAGCTCTGTGCGTTCGATTTGCTACTTCACTCAAGCAAGCATCGTTTGTGAATACGGGCGTCTGGGAGAATTCACCAGGCTTCCAAGTTAGCAAGAAGGCGGATGCAGGCCGCTAACCGACCAATCTGGAAATCATTGGGGGAGGCCTACGTTCAGAAGTGGGACGTTCACGTGGCTGAAATGATGATGATGATGAAAGTTTCCCAACCCGTTTGGCCAGTATGGGGAGCGTAGACCAAATCCTTCATCTGCCTCTGGTGAAATAGAGAGGGCGAGCTCCTGCAGTAGAAAATGACCTATTGATAAAACTTTGCAAACTAATTAACTGATCTAGTAATCTGGTGCTAAAACGTTAGATCATGATCCAGTCTCGACCGATATAACACCTCTCGCTGCATAAAGATGTCGACAGAGTTTAATATATGGCTATGGCCTAATTGCAATGGCTGATTACAAAATATATTAACTTACGAGTACAATCTAATACCTTTATTGTGTTAGTCGAGTATTTATCTGAAGGATATCGTGCTTGGGATAAGTAATTAACTAGCTATGAATTAAGTTCAAATATTAGTATCAGTATTATTAAGAGGTAAATATTATTGTTTGTCAATTATAATGTTGGGAATAAATTACCTACTGGTTTCATTACAGGTTTAAATATAAATTTGGGAGAGAGATAGAGGTTGGGTCTTAGAATCTTTTGATGTTACTGAGTGTAAATTATTATAAAATTTATTCTCTAATAAAAACACATATGTTACTGAGTTGAGGATCTTTTATTTACTGATTTGATTTTGATTATTCAATACAAAAATCCATATACTACAACATATCAACAAAAGATATCGCAACATTTTGAATACAGATAAGTTTTGCTAACAAAGCAAGAAGCGTGAAATGGCGTAAAATTATACGACAAAATCCATGTAATTTACGTAGATTGAAAGATCTTCCTACGCGAATATTCAAAAATAACTTCATAAAAGAAGTTTTATATGCATTGGGTAAAACTAGCCAAACTGCACGTTTCGCACTTGCATTTCGCATGCATTGCGTTACGATCGGCCATCGCATTCCGCTCCGTTTAGTGCGCCGTTTGAACCTGGATGACACTAATGAAAACACAGGTTTACCCACGAGACGATTGTTAAGGGTATGACCACACTATAGGCTAAAACGGAGCCATTTGAGGCTAGGTTACAATGACCACTTAGTTCCTAAAGAGCTCTAAAAATTCCATTATCTTATGAACTTCGATTATCAAGCTTATCAAAGCTGCTTGAATAACAATAACGATATTATTTATTAATTTGTAAGGAGTTTTAGTGATGTTCATTTATTTACCACAAGGGGAAAGCCATTGCATTAATGCATTGCAGCAAGCCTGCATCTCACATGATGGATTGATCAAACCGAAGAGAGCTTCACCGGGAACCTTAATCACAGAGGTACTGGATATGGACCTTCGGCTGTTAACAATGCCAATGTTAAACAGTGTTAACAGCATTTTAGTTATATACCATGTTAAATGTTGAAGACATACCATGCGTAGTGGATTTTAAAATAACAGGAAAACTCTTTTCTCGTACTGTGTGATTCCATTAGGAAGCGCTAACTTCTTACCTTTCCGCTCTTAGCTTTAAAGACCCGTAGTGTGGCAATAACCTTAACCCTCAAAGATCAAGATATTTGCGTGCCTTCTGACAGTAATGGGTTGATATGGAACAACGGACGAGTCACTTTGCACCGAGAGTGTATAGAAATCAGTTTTGCGTAGAAATGACTGCTGAAGTAGGGCTGTGGAAAACATAAAAAGCAAAACGTTTTAGTGTAAATAAAGCTAGTTACCTTATAAAATGTAGCACAGTAACAGTGATGTTGAATACAACAACTACACTATTGGTACCTAATATGGAGACAAATAGAGGTACCGCAATGTGTCGATAGTAAAAATATTTCTGAGACATTTTATGAAATCGAAGTACTGTGGCAGATTTTTTCCAAAGCCGGTATTAGCCAAGTTGAGAGGTCATGTGACCATGTCACCATAATAAAATATAATGCTAATTGCAGGTCATGATTTCCCAGTCCCGTAGATTTAGTTTCACACATATTAGAAGTCGATTCAGTCTCAGTCAAAGATTTTGTCCTGTAATTGGCTTAAATATCAACTTATGGCCCAAATATCAACCTATTTATCCAATAAAAAGCATCAATCTAAGCGCGCAATTGAATCAACTAACAAAGCTCTAGAAACGAAAGAATTTAATCAGAAGAAAAGGAGAAGTGTGTAACCGTGATTCAAATTAAGAAATAGGTTCGCACTGACGTACGAGTACTTGTCTTACGGGACATTATTGTATCCGTGGTTCAAAATAAAGAAATTGTCTTGCAGCATTCGCTGTCAGTTTCTGCCAGCCCTGTCCACAAACCGGCTTCCCGCATTACCAACACGTCGCGATAAGTCCGGCCCTGATCCAAGTGGACGCTGTTCCGTTTAACGACATTATGACGGCTCCAACTTTTTGTAAAGCTTGAGTGCTGATCGCTAACTGAGATCAATATTGGACTTTATTTCTGATTAGGTACTTCATAACGCGATGGTAGTATTAAACCCAGGCTTAAATTCAAAAGTGAGATTGGTTGAATTATCATTTCGAATTCAGGCTTAATAATCATGATTCGGACTCGGCTCGATTCGAATTCGGCTCTATTTATTTAAATTCAAACATTACCATATTTACCATTAACAAATTGACTGACGATTCACCTACCAATTTTGATTCCCAAAAGTGTCGATTTTAATTTGTGTCGAAGTAAAATACTGTCACAAGTTACGTGGAACTTACATTATTTAATTAAATAATATTATTACCTTGTCCTTTCACCTATTATTAAGATAATATTCGAGAATCCTCCTGTTTGAAACATATAAAAACTTCCTGAAAATGTCTTCAGGAATTTTCTACAACAACGCACCATGTGGACTCTCTCTAAACTTTATCAGTTCTATCCATCTATGGAGGAAGTGGCAAAGCAAATTTACTGCCACTGTCCTGCCTAGAACTGGAGGCTAACAATAAACTTGAAATCTATAAAACTGGGAACAAAATCGGTATCTGCCCACGCCTGCCGCGGGCTTCAGACATTGTTCGGGCCTTGCTTGCTTTGTTTTTTCTGAGGTCGAAAATACAGGGTTGTTCTTGTTACAAAATACCTTGAAAAATAATACTTCGAAAATACCTTGTTACAACGCTATGATGCTAACTGCTTTGAAATAAATAACAAAATATTCACTGATTAATACTTTCACTATTGAAAAAAATTGGCAAATAATCATATTGAAAGTTACCTATCACATTTTTGTATAGGTAATGTAGTTTAAATTGTCTTATTAGTTCCTAATACTACTTATATTATTATCAGGTTTAAAAAAATAATATACTACCTAAATACACAAAGCTTATGAGCTTGAATGTTTTCATGTATATTTTTATATCTATGTATTAAGTTATTAAATTGTTTGTTTATTTGTGGATTATACTCATCCATTTTCCAATTAAGAAATATCTTGATCTGACACGCTTTACCTCCATTCGCGCCTTCCAACTATTATTTAAACTGTTAAAGGCACCTCATTACTCCGTATTAACTGGTGGGTGTGATCATCCCAGTATTATAGCTCGCCAAATGCGGTAAGCTAATCACCACGTGGGTTAGTGAGTAATGCAATAGTTATGTTGTTTAGGGTGTGGTTACTTGGTGCATTGTTTTTGCGATGCCTAGTGGTTAGACGTTTAGGTTACACACCCTGTATTATGTTTTTATTGCCAAAATTGAAACCATTTTGAAGCGTAAATGTTTTCGTGAATAATTTGGTGGTTATTACGATAAGTGTGTTTGGTTCCTAATTATAATTAATTTTACTTACTTTGTCGGAACGCAACAATTATTTCAAAATACAAATATTGTGATCTTGTGGGTTCAGATCTCAGATAGAAAGATTATGTCACAATTTTACGGTCACACATACATCACGATTTCAATTCCCGGGAGGAGTTACAAGGGGGTCCTTAACTCCTAAGTACCTTTTTATGTTTGCTGAACTTTTACGGGGCTCCTTGTTTTCTTGTTTACACTGATATTTGGGAGAACTTATAAGAGTCGGAGGGTTTGTAAGTATTTCAGATAGTTCCACAGCTATGACGTCACAATTTTTATCGAAATAGATTTTATGAAAATGGTTTTCAAAGACCAATAAGCGGTCAAAGAAGAAAAATCTGTGTTTTTTTGTTAAAAGATTACAAAATTTGATTGACCTTTACCTTTAAAGTTTTCGTTCCCAAGGAAATTGTTGATTATTGGATCTCTTTGCTTGTAAAAGTTTCACGAAACCCTTTGAACTGATTTTGATGGACTATAAAGAAACATTGGAATAACTTAGAAACCTTGTGTCGCAAATAACCTTGAAGGGGTGAAGGGATGAAAGTTTGTATATTTTAGGGACGTGTAAAACAAGAAGGAAAAGTTATAGAAACTTTTAGTTTTGACAAGCTTTATAAAGATATTAGCTGTTCCCTCGACCTTATTTATACGCGTGAAAATAGTTTAAATAATATTTCCAGTTTTTGTAGCATTTGTCTTTACTGCTCCGTCCCTATTGACTGTAGGGTGGTGATGTTAAATAACCTAAAGCCTTCTTAGATAATTAGGCTATCCAACACAAAAAAAATCAAATAGTTTCTGAGATATGCTTTCAAGTAAACAAACAAACTCTTGGGCTTTATAATATTAGTATAGATTTGATAGAAAGCGATTCAGACAAAACCTTGGGCTGACGTTTGTTTATGATATACGCAAGCTCTAACTTATAAATCGGGTTCATAACGAGAGTAATATAATTAACATTTAACGACTTGCCTCATCTCATCTGCTTTAAAAAGATTTATTATTTAGTCCTATGCTAGTTTAAATCATTTCGTAAGGCCAGGTTTCCATGAAGGCGAGGGGTGTGGAGACGAGAGATGTGCGGCGAAGCTGGCAGGCGATTTTGACTAAAGCGGAGCGGAGAAGAGCGGAGCCGTGCGGAGACGAAAGAAATGTGTGAGTTGTGTTTGTTAGCTGTCTATCTATGAAACGCACCGCTCCGCACATCTCCGCAACGCTCCGCTCTTCTATGCACCGCGCCGCACCGCCGTCGGTGGCAAATTCTAAGTAAAGCAAGTGCTCCCGATACCTCACCGCTCTTCTCCGCTCGATCCATTTCCACCGAAGCGGAGCAGAGTGGAGATGTGCAATTAATCATCATCATCATCATCTTCAACAGTCCTTTACAGTTCACTGCTGGACTATGAGCCTCCTCCACTATAGTGTAGGGTTTTGCCATAATCCCCACGCTTGGCAGGCGGGTTGGAGATCGCATTTTATACGAGTAAGATTGATGTTTTTCAGTGCAATTAATGGAATCTGGTTATTCAAAAATCTTTTCTGCTTCGCTCCGCTTTGGTTTGAAACCGGGTCTTATGCTGTGAGTTACTGAGTATTGCTGAATCTCGTAAATCTATGGTATTGCCAGCTTTGAAGTCTAATTACAATCAAAATGTGCTTGTTCGGTGGCGACAGAGTACTGGGTAATCGAAGTTAGGCAACACAGCGCGGTAGGTTGGATGGTTGACATTTAAGATGTATGTTTATTATCTCGTTAATCCTCAAAGACCGATTATAGTTTTAAATAGGTAAAAGCGTTTGTCTTACGGGCCCGTAGTCGCCACTCGTGAACTTTTCTGTCCCAATGGCTATTAGCTCCATGACCTGTGTGCCCCGCTCACTGCCACTTGATTTTAGAAATTCTGCGAGCTATGTTGAATGGCTATGGTCACCTATGGTGAAGGTCGCGATGTGGGCATGAACCGGTCGTTACAGAAATCCATGGGGAAGGCCTTTGTTCAGCAATGGACATAATTTGGCTGAAACGGACGAACGAACGAATGAAAAGCGTTTGTAACTAATAAAAAATATAGATACTAGATATGAATACCAATCGTGTAATTCACTGAACATAGGCTGAGCCCTAAAAATAGTTCCGTATTATCTATTCTGTGCTCATATGCTCATGCATGTGTATAATGCACTAATTTTAAACTTTTCTTTTAGTTTCCAGATAGGTAAGTGCCAAGTACATTACGCACGTTGTTGTGTAAGAAAATAAAAGAGAAATATTGGTATACAGACTTCTACCATGAATGACATTGTATCATCATCATCTCAGCCATATTTATTTTATTTATTTATTTATTATTCATTATATAGGACGTCCACTGCAGAACATAGGCCTCCCCCAATGCTTTCCATGTTGCCCGGTTGGTAGCGGCCTGCGTCCAGCGCCATTGTATCAATGTAACAATATCCAAAACACATAAATTAATCCCAATCTGTTAAATTCTATGGTCATGAACACATCCCTCAATAAGCCTTCCTTAACTGCGGGTAGTTATTTATAGACGCTTCTAAGCGACGTTTAAATGTCTGGCGATAGACAGAGCAATTTATATCGAGCCAAAATCGCAGGGGAGAACTAGGAGAGTTGTGACAATTTTTACTTTAGGGGCCATATCTCGCTCAAAAAACATTCCACAGCTATAAATCATACAAATTAATGTAGCGCCGTTCCTTCTGTTTTCAAAACAATCACCAAAGTTAACTAAAGTATTAGGGTTTCTAAGAAAATCACCAAAATCTTAGACCACTCCCTCTGTCACAACTCTCCTAGCACCGAGGTAAGTTGTGACAGGTACCGAGGTGAGTTGTGACAGCATTGTATTTCATCTATTAGATATAAAAAAATACCATAATACTCAATCAAATATGATTTTTTAGCAAAAAAGTACTTTAATCATCCTTTAGTAAATAAATAATAAATATCCTTGGACATTTTTACACTGCGTTACTAGTACCAGTTAAAACAAATAGTTATAGGATGTCGTTACACAGATTGAGCCACATTTCTCCAGCTTTCATTTTTCTCCTACGACCCTGGATTTTTTTATTATATTTTTTAGCTAATATTATAGTCACTTAATACCTATAGTATTTTCTTTCTCTTCTATAAAAATAAAATAGTCGCGGTGGTATAATCCATCCATAGACGGAGCTTCGCCTTCTGGGTTTACTTGATAAGCCTTTCTTCTTAATATATCATGACAAACTTAGATTGTAAGAGGTCGCAGCATATCTTAAACTTTAACCCTTTAACCTAATCACTTCATAAGCTAGGTCCTAGATTTCGACTTTAGCAAGCAGTTAATCTATATGGCTTTCATGTATAGTTATTAGGCATTCTGAATCAAAAAAGTAACAGCATGCAATATACAAATTATGAACTAACACACAAAAAAACATCTAATAACATCGTGGAAATGGCCCATCAGAAAAATTAAGTAAGCTAGGAGAGTTGAGACAGGCTGTCACAACTCTCCTAGGTGTTTAAAATGATGACTTGGTTCGAATAATATTTTTTATTTTCTAAACACGATGCGCACACAAAAGTTCAGTGCTACATTTTGAGACCTTAATAACCATGCAACTTGAGAAAAAATAACACAACAGTGCACATATACTAAAACATGATATAAATCTAAATAAAATTTTGAAGAAAAACTTACTTTTCGCATTTTTTTGTACACAGACGTCATATTTACGTAACCGTGTCTCCTGCGCCGCCCGCAGGTACTTAGTCAAGAAGAGCGTCTTAAAAGCGACAAACAAGCGTTTTTACCAGCTTCCTAACTATATTAAATAAGGAGAAATCGCCCTTGTCACAACTCACCTCTGTCACAACTCTCCTAGGTCTCCCCTACTTTATAAGGAACCTATATGATTTCATCAGTTGCCCGCGGCAAGGCTGTGGCTGAATGTAAGAGGAGCGATTTAGTCTAGGATTGTTGGAGATTGCAGACATTTTGTAGCAAAATAGCACGTACGACAACTATATAACTTGCCACTGGGTTTAGCTCGAACATAAGGACAATATTTTACGTGATTTTAAAGAAAAATTAAGTGAAAAAGAAGGGGAAAGTTTTATGTTAATGGTTTAATAATTTTAAGTAAGTATGGTTGTGAAAACTGTTTCATTTCCTGATATTGTAGCTAAGTTCGATGATAGAGTTACAGATTTATTTAATTTGTGGTTTCTGATTGTCAATTTGATCACAAGGATTAATTTCAAACATCCTGACATAATAAATGGTCTCCTCATCATCACAATGACACTGCTTGCATTTTGCGACCAGTTCTAGACTCTATTATAACCTAAACTAAAAAAATAAGTTTCAATATTTGTCCCACACCTACTAACTAACAGGGGAAGTCAAATAAAATCTTGTAAATAGTTATTTTGTGTGCCATCGCTTGTAATTGAAACCGCTTGTGCCAAACCGCTCGTATCCGACCGCAGCCGTACCCAGTCCTGGTGGCGTGTTCTCAACATGACTGAAGCACGAATGACAAACTGGTTTGATTTATGCAACCATTGTGAAGATAAGCCCGTTTAATTGCACAATAAGGTCAACACGCTTAATTATATGCCTACGATATGCTATCATGGTTGTGTAAAGGTGGAATTACATTGATACAATGACCGATGTGATATTACCCGTATCGTCATCATCATCATCACCGTTTCAGCCATAGGACGTCCACTGCTGAACATAGGCCTCTTTCAATGACTTCCATTATGACCGGTTGGCAGCGGCCTGCATCCAGCGTCTTCTTGCTACCTTTATGAGATCTTCAGATCACCCACATGAAACATTTTATGAAAATTTCTGAATTCCATGCGCAACTTGCTAAAATAATGAATGGGGAATATCGTGAGACGGAATCATCGGAACCTACTCGTTTTGATGACACGATTATTTATCAGATTACAATACCTAAGTAATAATTCTGAGAATAAGTTTAAAAGAAAACATTTCTTTACGTAGTAAGATTTGTGTTTGAAAATAAAATCAACAATACTGATTTGTTACGCGTCGGTGCTATTACATAAAATAACATAGTGAACTATGTGGTATAAACTAAGTATAAAGACAGAGAACCGAAATACTTTTATATGGAAAAAATGAATACGCCAAATCTATATTTGTATGGAACAAAATGGCCACACGGATTACGCAAACTATGGTTCTTAATGTACATTAATCATCATTACGAATACCATCATGCTTATAATTAATTACCCCAGTGCATGTAGACAGTGTACCTATGTAATTAATTTTTTTTATCAATTTGATCGTTTCGTGATATCTCCTAGTTGCGTATAAAAAGTAAATGAACGCGATTTTAATACACCCTGTTAATTGAAAAACTCCTACAAGTGTTATCTATTCTATAATATTAATAAAATATTTTTAATGAAAACCTCTTTTTTGGAATATTAATTGAATCAATAAGGCTTGTTAAAACAAGATAGCGAAAATAGACTATGAAAAGAACTACTGAAAATAGAACACGAAAACTTAAAATTGCTATTAATAATCTAAAGATGCTGACTAGGCTAGACTAGAGCTAACCCGTTGTCCTAGGTAAACGACAAACGATACAAAGCGACGCGATGCTATGCGACGCGACCCGTTACGAAATATCAAGTAGTCGTTGTGTTATGGCGCAGTTAAACTATGCGGGAAATGGATCGAGACATAATAATATAGTGTAAACGTGCACTTAAGAGTGACATTTTGACACTATAACGATAACCGGTGCTTTTTGTATGGACTTTGACAGATTTTTGACTTTTGTCAAAGTAAAAATAAAATGGTGTAACTTAGCCTTAGTCGCGTGTCATGACATCTGTCATACGTCACGTGAAGTATTGATCGCATTACGTAGCGTCGCTTATTGTCGCGTCTGTCGCTCATTGTCGCGTTCCGTAACTAACCTAGGACGAGTAAGACCAAAAGCTGGATCGGCGAGGAATGCGGGCCTCACCTGCCGCACTTATCAATAACATGGCATTAATAGAGCAATTTTAAAAATTTATATTCATGCGAAGTCCAGCTCGTCCTGGATAATTGAAGAGTTTGATTTTGAAAAATAAAAGACCTAGTTTTTAATATGGATGAGGCAAAATACTGTTGATAAATTAATTTATTTGCATGAGTGTTCCATTATAAGCGTATTTTTTTGAAGGTTGAGGGATCTTCTTTTATTATAAGCTGTAGCTACTAGTTTGGAGGAAGTCGTCTTTTGTTACTTACAAAATGCCTCTTACATAGGTACTTTTAACTTTTTTTATCGGTGTAATAAATGACCATTTTTATCTCGAGGAAAAGTCTGTAAAGAGTTATGGAGGATACTCAACCTTTTTATCTTAGTAAAGTGTCCTCCGGCAATTGAGAGAACCGGGTTCATGAGGCCAAAGCCATAGGTGTGGACTGTGGATGCTCTGACTATTTTCACCCGCAATCTTCTACCAGAAAAGACTTGTAACTAGATAATCAGTTCAGAATAAAAATTAGACGGGTGAGCGTTAGTTAGGTAATAAATAATTATAACTACAATATTCTGTAAAATGTAACTACAAAAACATTAACAAAATGTGCACGTAAATTAGGTTGCCGAGGAAGTTTTTGACTGCCAGAGACATCTCTAAGATGTTTCAAGTCTTATGACTTAGGTTTTTTGCAAAAAATAATGCTTATTGGATGAAATGACATTTTTATATGAATCCCAACGTATTCTTAATATGATACAAAATTCAATTTAATGTTTTTGATAATAAATCTTTCTATAATCGACTAAAAACAAAGCGGGCGAAGGCCTGGGGACAATATTACTTGCATATTTTAAATTTAAATAGAGAAACTGCATAACTGTGCCCGGTCGCTAGGAGGAAGTTATCTAAGTAACATCCTTATGTAAATCTTTAATTTGAATTAATGTGGGACCATATGTTAACCCACTTACATTTGGACGCACCACGCGACCTTTCGTTAATGTTAATTCTAATTGCAATCCAGGTTGAAAATAAATCAAATCCTACATTACAAGTCTTAATGATTACATTTAATATGCATTGGAACTCCTACCTGAAAATGTATATGTAGATATCGCGGATTCGTTCGCAAAGTTAAATCAGTAGGTCGATGAATCGAAACCACTACTCTGTGTCTGGAATTTATTTACTATTTCTATAATATAGAAAATATGTAGATATATCTAACTGCTTGACTCTCTTTAGAAATGAGGCAGTGAATTTTTATCTCCTTACATAAATTATTAATAATAGGAATCGGTAAAATAATCTGAGATTCAAATAAGTGTTATAACATGGGATCTCGCATTAAATAAATACTGCAATAACAATTTAACACGAACAGTAACATTAAACAAGATTTTTTAATCTACGAAATGGACTGAATAATAATGTACGAGTATTTACTGAAAACTGGTTTTTGGTTAGTCAGAATTAATGTCATATTTCAAATTAACAATATTTTAAAATGTTTGCGTGTAAATACAGTTTTGAATAGAAATTACTATACAGTGTGAGTCACGTTAAAGTGTACATATGAAAATAGATGAAACTAGACCTATTTTTATCGACAAAAAAGAGGTCAAATTTTTTTTGAGATTTTTTTTTAATTTTTTATAGATTTTTTTTTCTCCCAATTAGTTATTCTAAAGAAAACGTAATTACTTTTAAACTAAGCGGTATATCCTGATAAAATAAAAACAATAATAATGCTAAATAACAGGCGATACTAAAAAAATACATAAAATACACAAAAATGGCCAACAGATAATAAAAAATGATACTTTTTGAAAAAAAAAAACTGCTTTTAAATTCGTGTTTTTTTGGTTATTTGATAAATTTCTCCAAAAAATGCCCCTATAACCGGTGGTTTTTATTACTTTGTATTATTCTCTATCGTATTACCTTCGTAAAACCAAAAATCGCATGTCTCTATACCTATCACAACGTTTGCAATGATCGTTTGAACTAAGCCTCTCCGGGCGCGCCATTCAACGCTTCGTTAACAACGAAACTGAAAATGGCTCTACATTTGTAATTTTGATAAAGACAAGTTAGATTTCAAATAAAAACAAAAGATTTCGAAGTAAAATAAGCATTTTAGTTAAAATTTAAATTGTCTCTACCTGTAGCGGAGAATAATGTTGTGGCAGGCCTTTGTTCAAACGATCATAGCAAATGTTGTGATAGGGATAGAGACATGCGATTTTTGGTTTTACGAAGGTAATACGATAGAGAATAATACAAAGTAATAAAAACCACCTATTATAGGGGCATTTTTTGGAGAAATTTATCAAATACCCAAACAAACACGAATTTAAAAGCAGATTTTTTTCAAAAAGTATCACTTTTTATTATTTGTTGGCATTTTTTGAGTATTTTATGTATTTTTTTAGTATCGCCTTCTATTTAGCATTATTGCTTTTTTTATTTTATCAAGATATACCGCTTAGTTTAAAAGTTATTACGTTTTCTTTACAAGAAGTAATTGGAAGAAAAAAAATTTTATAAAAAATTAAAAAAAAAACTCAAAAAAATTTTGACCTCTTTTTTGTCGATAAAAATAGGTCTAGTTTCATATATTTTCATATGTACACTTTAACGTGACTCACACTGTATATTTTTGCCTGTCGAATGTAGACATAGCTAGCAATGAATAAATACTTAATTAAAAATCATCTTTGAGCCTCAAACCAAACCAAACATTATATTATTTAGATTTTAACTTAATTTGTTGTACCTACGAGTACCTACTTATTTATTTAAAAACTTTATTGCCCACAAAAAAAAATCGATACAAAAGGCAAACTGAATGCCGTGTAAATAAGGTTTTTATGTGTCTATCTCTGTCACTTATATCTTTTTGCCTTATTTTTTGCCTTTACTTTTTGCCTTATTAATACTAATAAGCTGATAATTATCAGCATCATCGGGTCACTTTAGCCTCCAAAGACACTCTCCTATTTAAAAGAGGCAAAACCTTTTGTTTTCCCCAACTTTTTAAATATATTTTGAAACAACAATTTCTCCTTGTCCACAGGGCCACGGCACCATGTCCAGTGGCAGCTGTTCGGGCCCCGGGGTGTGTGGGGGGGCGCGTCGCAGGCCCCCCCCTCCCCCGGAGCCTGCCATCTCCCTCGCCGCTGATCTGAGTGAGCTAAGCCTGGACCAAGGCTACCACACGCTAGCTGACTGCGGGCCGCCTAGAAGACGAAGGGATAACACCCTCAGCGATGCTCTGTGGCTGAAGATTTTGTCTTATCTTGAGGTTTGTACGACTTTTTGTCGCTTATCAAGGCCTCTCTCTCCCCTAGAGCCTGCAATCTCTCTCTGTAAACCTAAGCGAGCTGAGAGCCTGGACCAAGGCTACCATACGCTAGCTGACTGCGAGCCGCCTAGAAGACGAAGGGATAACACCCTCAGCGATGCTCTGTGGCTGAAGATTCTGTCTTATCTTGAGGTTTGTACGATACTTATCAAGGCCTCTCTCTCCCCCGTAGCTTGCCATTTCTCTCTGTAAACCTAAGCGAGCTGAACCTGGACCAAGGTTACCATACCCTGGCTGACTGCGGGTCGCCTAAGAGACGAAGGGATAACACCCTCAGCGATGCTCTGTGGCTGAAGATTCTGTCTTATCTTGAGGTTTGTACGATACTTATCAAGGCCTCTCTCTCCCCCGGAGCTTGCCATTTCTCTCTGTAAACCTAAGCGAGCTGAACCTGGACCAAGGTTACCATACCCTGGCTGACTGCGGGTCGCCTAAGAGACGAAGGGATAACACCCTCAGCGATGCTCTGTGGCTGAAGATTTTGTCTTATCTTGAGGTTGGTATGACTTATTTTCGCTTATCAAGGCTTCCCCCTCGAAGACTGCTGTCTCCCTCGCAGCTGATCTGAGTGAGCTGAGCTTGGACCAAGGCTACCATACCCTGGCTCACTGCGGGCCGCCTAGGAGACGAAGGGATAACACCCTCAGCGATGCTTTATGGCTGAAGATTTTGTCGTACCTTGAGGTTAGTAGGAATTTTTGTCGCTTATTTAGGCCTCCCTCTCCCCCGGAGCCTGCCATCTCCCTCGCCGCTGACTTAAGCGAGTTGAGCCTGGACCAAGGCTACCATACCTTGGCTGACTGCGGGCCGCCTAGGAGACGAAGGGATAACACCCTCAGCGATGCTCTGTGGCTGAAGATTCTGTCTTATCTTGAGGTTAGTTTTAGTATGACTTATTTTCGCTTATCAAGGCTTCCCCCTCGAAGACTGCTGTCTCCCTCGCAGCTGATCTGAGTGAGCTGAGCTTGGACCAAGGCTACCATACGCTAGCTGACTGCGGGCCGCCTAGGAGACGAAGGGATAACACCCTCAGCGATGCTCTGTGGCTGAAGATTCTGTCTTATCTTGAGGTTTGTACGACGTCTGATACTTATCAAGGCCTCTCTCTCTCCCCCGGAGCTTGCCATTTCTCTCTCTGTAAACCTAAGCGAGCTGAACCTGGACCAAGGCTACCATACCCTGGCTGACTGCGGGCCGCCTAGGAGACGAAGGGATAATACTCTTAGTGATGCCCTGTGGCTGAAGATTTTGTCATATCTTGAGGTTTGTACGACGTCTTATACTTATCAAGGCCTCTCTCTCCCCCGGAGCTTGCCATCTCTCTCGCCGCTGACTTAAGCGAGTTGAGCCTGGACCAAGGCTACCATACCCTGGCTGACTGCGGGCCACCTCGAAGACGAAGGGTTAACACCCTCAGCGATGCTTTATGGCTGAAGATTTTGTCTTATCTTGAGATTTGTACGACGTTTGTCATTTATTAAGGCTTCTCCCTCTCTCCTGGAGCGTGCCATCTCCCTCGCCGCTGATCTGAGTGAGCTGAGCCTGGACCAAGGCTACCATACCCTGGCTGACTGCGGGCCGCCTAGGAGACGAAGGGATAACACCCTCAGCGATGCTCTGTGGCTGAAGATTTTGTCGTACCTTGAGGTTAGTAGGAATTTTCGTCGCTTATCAAGGCTTCCCCCTCGAAGACTGCTGTCTCCCTTGCCGCTGGCTTAAGCAGTGGCGGCGTAGCATGGGTTGGCACCCGGGGCGATCACCCCCCTCCCCCCGTAATAAGTCCTAAGGCACCCCCTGGTTTTTGGGGTTACCTAACGNGATCATGACATAGACCGCAGATTTGCCATGCAGATGTGCCAGTGAGTACTAATCTGCGCGACTTGTGTCACCCCCTGATGCTTGGCACCCGGGGCGGACCGCCCCCACCGCCCCCCCCTTACGCCGCTACTGGGCTTAAGCGAGCTGAGCCTGGACCAAGGCTACCATATGCTAGCTGACTGCGGGCCGCCTAGGAGATGAAGGGATAACACCCTCAGCGATGCTCTGTGGCTGAAGATTTTGTCTTATCTTGAGGCGAGTAAGACGATTTTACAACAAACATTTTACAGTCTAGGCTTACAAACTGGACCGTAAGCCAAAATTAGTATACACAGCATGATAAATTAAATTACAAGTACTATCTAAAACAAATACAGTTCACAACTCTAACAGTTACAACACAATGTTATTAAACTTTATTAGATTTATACTAATTGCGGTGATTATGACGGAAGCTAAATTATTACCCAGAAGACATTACCCACCGTTCCCACCGAGAGGCGCTGAATGTTGAGATCAAAACTGATCTCGATAGCAGTTTTTTATCTGAATTTAGAATTGTGATCTAATAGAGGAATAGAGGAGAATGAGATATTTTATACAGCTCGTTACACTTCCAGCTAAATATTTTGCTGTCTGAAGTAAACAACATAATGAGGATTTTATAATCAGATAATGTCCTTAGATACTACTGATAATGACTTTATTTAAATTATGCCTGGAAATTAAGAACTGTTAACTTTATTGGACAAATCTAGAGTTATTACCCTTTATTTGCCCATTAGCAATACCCTTGCTAACAAGAGTTGATCTAAATTACCAGCATTCCGTGGTGCAGTCCCATATCTATTTAATTATCTCATTACACATAGCTCTGAGGGATCGCCCTGTTTTATACGATTGTCGATTGCGTTAGAGCCAAAGCACACGATTCATTGCGTTGCGGTGGTGCGATGCCGGAGTGGTGTCGCTGCGTCGTCTTAAAGTACTAGTGCAAGATGGACTGCAGACCGCAGACTGCAACCGCAAACAGAAAATCTCTATGAAATCCCCACTGCAGCTTGCAGTTACGTAGAAATAGTGGAGCGGCTTCACGTCGCGCGATACGGCCAAATTTTTGCGGTGCGGTGCCGCAAAACTTCGTGTGATTTGGCTCTTAAGGGTATGTATTGCATACCGTAAGTCATAGCTTATTAAATGGAGTCAACACAAACAAAACGGCCATGTGCGAGTAATTATGGAAATGTAGTAGAGCTTTTGGTTTTCATGAGAAACGATACATTATTATTTATGTGTATTAGTTTTTTGAAGCTTTGAGGATCAGCCAATCGTATTGATTTATTATAATAACCACCGTTTCGTATGATTTCATGAAGTATGGTAAATTAAACTTTTGTTGTGTCAGCAAGTGATAAAAAGATAAAACAAAAGCAAGCGATCCTCCTGCAGCTTTAATTCTGGTCGATTTCGTGACCAATCGTTCGACCAGTTAATCGGAATGGGTAGTGGGTTCGAATCCAAATTGATACAACCAATAGGTTTGCCAACTGTCGATTCAATCTGTCCTTTATTCAGCGATTTGTAGGTTTTGCTGCAATATTTTTCAGTAAATTTTAACAGGAATAGGTACGAGTGGGATTAATGGATTAAAGCTATTAGTGGACATACAACATAGTGGACTACATTTGCAGTGGAAATTCAATGTACATTTTCACTTTGCGAGCGCAATATTTTCCAGTGACTTTTTTGGGACAAACAAATTGAATATTAAATCTAATTTTGTGCCATTAAAAGGTTAAAGGCTCTTTTCTTTCCACGTGTCAGTCTCGGAGGCAGTCAATATTAGCTTTTTTTGAGTGACAGCGCTAATGACTGCGAGGGTTCAACACTTTTCCCTGAAACCTTTAACTTTGTGCTAAAACTAGGCTTTTCATAAATTCCGCTTAATATCAGTATTGAAACACAATGTAGTTTTATATGGCTTAATTTTTTGTGGGGACAATCGTATCTTGATTAGATCTCAAGCCTGTGATTAGTTGAATTTCAACTGATGTTATCATAGACCATATTGCTTTACCAAGCATAAGAGTAGGCGCACACCATTGATTTTTAGTTGGCCGATAGTTGTGCCTGATTTTAAATTGTATGAAGAATCGGCCAAATCGAATCGGCGTAGTGTGCGCACTCCCATACATGCCCATACTGATCAATTGCACGACTAAACTATCGACCGACGAAAAATGAACGGTGTGCGCCTACTCTAAGAGGAAATTACGTTTTGACGTATTAAAAATGTTGGGGATATATTTCCATCGTGTGGTGTATCTTACCGTCGTAGTTTTACTTGTATGTCTATAAGTATCACAATAAAACCGTACTGTAGCTTCCGAAGAAGTTATACCAGAACTAGACCACAGAATAATAATAAGTACTACCAGACTCACTCTCTTACCATTGGCTCACTGAGGCGTCATCAGCGTCATGGTAATGTCAACTACCTAACTTTTTATCCACCACGAGGAAGCCCTTCACCTGCATCTCACTTGATAAATAGTGATGATCAGGCCGAAGGTGGAAGCAAGCTTCATCCGGAATCCTAAACCACAGAAGAACTGGCTATCTTACTTCCAACTGATGTTTACAATTACAACTTTACTGATCTGTATTTCTTTCCAGGTATCAGACCTCTGTCGGATGTCCCGCGTGTGCCGACGTTGGGCCAGGCTGGTAGCGCGGCTCAGCACACGGCCAGAAGTATGGCGGCGGGTCAGGACCGCCGGCCCTTTGGAGATCGCGGCAAGATGCGCCGGCGCAAGAGCCGGCCCGTGCGTTAGCGCTGTGAGGGAGTGGCGGACGAAGGCTTGCCCGGTGAGTTTCATTAACTAGTACAAACCATAGCACATCTGATCTGTACACTGAGGCATCTTATTCCAGTAGAATGTACACAATGTTTAGTAAGGACAGACCATGACAAATCTAGCTGAACACTGGCATCTTATCTACACTAGACTGTAAACAATGCAGCTAAAACTTAAAGCAAACTCAAAATTAAAATGCATAATATACCCCCCTCCTCCCATTTAGGCTTAGCAACTAAATGTATATAATGTAATACAAAGTACACGGCAAAGTATGTTAAAGGGCGCTAGCTTAATTCTAATCAGTCATTTTGATACTGCAATGGTTTTCCGGGATTGAGAACGCATTCGTTCCTTTTCCACAATATTTATGTAAAGACTTAACGGATGAATGACCGAATGGAAAACCTAACTCTCTTGAGATAGAGTGGAGATTTGCCAAGTGAAGCTTGTCATCATTGACTTTACGACGTCCCATTTATGTCTTGAAATATTAATATTTTCCAATAAATTGTTGCAGGTGTCAATAGCAGGTGCTCAGTTCCTAGCGTCTACCTTCAGGAACCTGACGCATCTAGCAGTGACCGGGTCGGGCAGCATGGACGCCAGGAGTCTGGCGCCCCTGGTCACCGACTTGGTAGACCTTAGGCATCTGGACCTTACTGGTATGTATCATATTTTATACGCAAGTGTGTTGAGTCATGTAGTAGTCCGGACTCGAACATGTAATGTCTCGGCAAACAGACTCAGAGAATAGCTGTCAGTGACTGGATGAGAGCTAGATAAGTCAAGGATAACCACAAAGCTTGAAATGATTTCTTCCTTAAGGATCTTGAGAGAGGCTTTTAGCTAAAGCCTAAGGATAAGGATGGGTAGCTTGGGGTCATTGGACGGGATTCTACGTGCTCACGGACCAGGCTTTAGACTATTTATTGGCTGAAATCATGCTATGCTAGTTATGTGTACCTTGACACAGAAGTTGCAAAATAGCCAGAGGCAGCCCGAACCAGTGTTCGGGTATTTTTTGAGCTACCAACTGACCATGTAACTTCTTTAACCCCTAAAAATATTAAAGTTCTTGAATATTTAAATGCTTAAGGTCTCTAGTTACTTGAAATAATAATGAACTAGTGTTTAAAGACAACGCTTTTTGTGTACAAAGTTTTTATTGACATTCGTATCAGATTTCTGAGTACACCTGATGGATTGGTATCAAAAAAGTACATAGTTGGTTTGACTTTGAAAAGTCCTTGGCCAAGGTCGAGTGATGGAATTTGCAAACCTCTTGTATCTTGTCAGGTTATACTGGATCACATGTGATCCATGAAAGTCATGGGGTCAGTAATCATCGTGTGTAGTGTGCAATCAAGCTTGTCAGGTCAGTTTGTTCACATTAAGCTTTATATGAGCTGCAAACCGCGCTCTAGAAAGCTGAAGCATGAATCTTGGGTATCCGGTGTCGATGGGAAGGAATATAATCAGCAATGATAATTAATTGTAATTAAAAGGTATATTAGATGTGTTTTCTATATAATAATATTAAAATCAAACAAGTATCACAATTTTTAGCCCTTCAGCTACTGACTGCTATGAGCTGGCGATGAAGATCTTATAAGGCTAGCCAAATTATCTTAATTTCTTAAGACTTCCATGAGGAAGCCTTTTGTTTTTATAATGCTGCAAAGTAGTTTTTCATAAAACACTTAGGCTGGGTTACACCATCTTACTTAAACACCGGTCATCGTTATAGTTACGATCAAAGTCAGGTGCAACTTAGCCTTATTTTAAAAGATGAACCATTGTTATTATGACCCATCTATTAGCTACACAAGTGCTGTTTTTATGAGACTGTATTGTGAGTCGGTATTTTTACAGAAAAGTGTTTCAACCTCAAAAAATCGCTTGTCCATGACTGGTGATTTTACCTTAATTTTCATGCGATGTAAGGTCACGTTACCATATTTTTGCTGAAAAAGTTCGTGTATTATTTAGAGTCTGAACGAATTCAAGCTCCGGAGTCCTGACGAGGTCAACATTTTTAATTTATTAGCTCAATGTTTTCAGCGTGTTTGTTTCTGAAGTTTTAATACTCTTCTAAGTGAATTCGCGAAAGTTTAAAGTATACCATTGATTAATTCGATAAGTTTTTGTCAACAAACCTTACCTCACCTTAATTTGAAAACTTAGGATACTTGTTCTCTTTTAAGATGTTATTTATTTAGTAGCTACCAAAAGTTCTTAGTTTTATTCAAGTCGCGACTATTGTTGTTTTGATAAGATTATTTAAAATTAACTCGTGGAAAATTTTCTTCATTTTTTGATAGTTATAGACATCTGATTGCCATTTCGTGTAAGTACACGAAATGGCAATCAGATGTCTATAACTATATCGTATACGATATTTGCTATAGCAAAGTTGCTATAGCAAATATCGTATACGATAGCTGAAGGAATACAAAATAACACTCAATCGCTCAACTTAGTGAAATAACTGATTGGTATACCAAGATTTTAATATGACTTATATGTAAGTCATTTAAAAATCTTTTTGTATTTTAGTAGTATCCAAAATTAAGACTTTATAATAACATTATTATAAAGTCTATTTAATAATAATAATTATAATAATGTTATTATAAAGTCTTAATTTTGGATACTACTAAAATACAAAATCATTAATAGACTAATAGTGTGAAACATTTCCGTTACACAATATTGTAAACCATTTTGGTGTCAATTTTATTCCGAAACAAAAACAAAACCATATTTTTACAACCAATGATTTCTCAAGTGATATTGGGGACATGGTACTGTCCACCCATACTGTCAAAGTGTGAAAAATGCAATATTATGCAGCTATAAGTGGTCGTAAAAATTTTATGCGTAAACGCCTTAATAGTGTAATAAAACTCAATGAAATACACTATAGTATAGTGCACTCGTAGGACTATGACGCATTATACAGAGGTTCTCACACTGGGGTTCACGGACCAATTTTTTTTGCATTTTAAATTAAATACGTTTACTACCTTTCGCCTTAGGGGAAGCGACAGGTTACTATTTTCACGACCCAGCGACTATCATCCGACAATATATTAAGGATGTTTAACTCGTAAGAAAGAACAAAATATCTCACTAACGACTAGAACTATTTATTTTGTCACACTACTGGCAAAATAAGTAGTTTTAGTCGAAGAGTTGCATAAAACAATCAGCTTAGAATTTTATTGTTTCTAGTTCTTGGCTTAGTACTAATATTATTTTGTAGTAGGTACACCATTACAAAGATGTTGGGAACCACTGAAACAGTTTGAAATTAATATCGAATAATAAATAATGCTCGCAATGTGAAAATTTACATTTTGGTCAAGTTGATATTTAGTACTCCTTTAGTACCTACTCCTATCTGTATAAATAAGGAAAACAAGAATTTATTGTAACGGAGTATGGTAAAAAATTCATATTCATGAGAACACACTGTAAAAGCAGGTCTCTTTTTTATAACCTTTCCTATATTGACTTTTAGATGAGCTGGCATAATTTTGTATACGGATTGCGGACGCAGAAATTAATTTTGAGGTATCAATATCAAGGAAAAGTTTGAGTATTTTACTTCGAGCTAAGTCGTTCATATTTATAAGTAAAGTTTGCCTTACAAGAAGCAATTTTCACATGTGACGTAAGTACCTACATAATGGATGCAACAAAATATTGAGTATTGAGTATTGACTGATGCAAAAATGTTATATCCTTAAATATTTGGCAAGTAGGTAGATTCTAATGAAACCAGTTTCTCTAGACGAAGTGACATACGTGATAGATTTTATTGATTTAAGTATTTAATGGGACAACTAACAAGACATACTTACACTAAGTATAAAAAAACTTAACAACGTATTTTAGCTTAATCTTAGTGCTGCCTTATTATAAGTTGGTTGGTGCATGCAATAATAGAGTTTTAATTCCGATATGGCTTTTTGTACCTAGTTATTTCGCTTTATGAAGCGATTTTTTTTTATCCACAACGAGGAAGCTATTGGGCTTTTGTTATTTTGTTTAAGGGAGCTGGTGTTAATGAGCGGATCACTTACTATTAGATGACCGTAGTTAATTCATCATTTCAGCTACAGGACGTGCACTGCTGAACATAGGCCTTCCCCAAGTAGACTTGCCCCACCATAAACGTTCGTTCGTTTCAGCCAAATGACGTCCACTGTTGCACAAAGGCCTCCCTCTCACAAGGATTTCTATAACAACCGGTCCTGCGCTGCCCGCATCTAGGTTCTTCCAGGTTCACCAGATCGTCGGTCTTCCTAGTGGGGGGCCTGCTCACGCTACGTCTTCCTGCCCGTGGTCGCCACTCGAGAACTTTTTTGCCCCAACGGCTATCAGCTCTACGAGCTATGTGCCCCGCCCACTGCCACTTGATACCACTGCCACTTGATGCCCTACCGTAATATCATAAAGAAATCTACATGTTCATTGTCATATTCCAGGTTGTCCAAACGTGGACTGGCCCGAGTGGGGTTGGTTAGAAAGCCGCCTAGCGACCCGACGGCCGCCGACCGAGTACATAGACCTGACGGACTGCGGCTCTGTGACCGACGCCGGGCTATGCGCGTTACTACACACTTGCCCTTCATTGCAGTACCTGTATTTACGAAGGTGTACCCTAGTCACAGGTGCGTAGAGTGCATTTTAGTTTGAATATTATCCAGAGAGGTTCCAGTAGAGTATAGGACCACCTATATTGTTCTCGGGGTTCCGTAAAAGGCCACTAATACCCGTTTTCACCATGAATCCCTAATTTTTAGTGACTCTGGTAATAGATAATAGGAATTTGATTTCAAAGGGGTCACTAAAAAATTAAGGATTGATGGTGAAAACGGACGTCAGAGACATTATGCTAAGGGACCAATTTTGAAATAACAAAACACATTTTATTGTAGGTACCACAAAGAAGATGAAAAAGAAAAGTAATATACAAAAAGACCACATAATTTAGGCAATCTTTTAGATAATAAATAAACGACCTCTTCAAGACAACTGTTTAGAAGAGAAAAAGGGAATATATTTTTCATTTATTTCAAAAACGTTTTTGATTCTTAAAAATCTGCATCTCTCTTGTTCTGGCAACCCTATCATATGTACATCAAGCTAAGTTCTATTGCACTTTATGCAGTTCTAATAGGTACGATATTGCAACATAAATCTATATGTTTATCTGAAATGCTGTAAGGCAGTTCAAAGCATGATTCAGCGAATTCCTTGTACACATCACACTATACATTTATTGCAAAACAGCACCCTATTCCAACTACACAAGACTCAAAAGTGTTAGCAGCTTGTGCCGTCTGTATTGCAAATAAATCATCATAAAGCCTACTATCCACATATCAAGATTAAGCTCGAGCTACACAATAGCATTCAGACACATTCACTTGAGTAATGATGGGCCTCACATTATGTTGATAGCTTACTAATTACTTGCACTGTGACAATAATTACATTTGTCATTTTGTAACGACATTGATTTCGGAACAACTATCAATGATTTTAATTCAATGGCATGTCTTAATTAATATAATGACAAAATTATTGATAATCGTACCAATAAAACCGCCTAAATTGTGCAGGCCTCGACTTTTTGTTTCTTGTGAAGTCACAAAGTATTTTTTTCTGTAAATAGGCTTTTAAAAGCTTTTACATGTCATAGTATTATTTTAACCCTACCACGCTTCGGGACAATAAATGGGCCAGTACAGAAGAAACAGTGATTCCAAGATTGTATCTAGCACATTTATTTATTTATTTACACTTGCACATACAACTGTACAGTGGCGGACTTCAGGTGGCATTATCTGCCAGTCAACCACAGGTCAAGTAGAGAGACTAAGGCGGTGCAATAATTCACATTCACATTATAACATGTTCAAATTCGAATAGTCAGATTAAATAAGCCACACATAGTTTTAGTAAGTAATAACTGCAAATGAATGATCATGTTATTTTATATCTGTATAAAATATGCTAATCCACTTATTAACTATATACTATAAGCAGTGGCTCAAGTCACAGTCACAAGCAGTACCGATTATAATAATGTAGTAGTAGTTAAGAAACACTCGCGCATATTTAAATAAATCAAAGAAATCACGCGTATCTCAAACTTAACCTCCACGGAATTTATCTCCCAGTGGACACTCAGGCTTACTTCATAGGGTCTGCATAAATCTACGGTTATTAAATTTGCATTAAGTCCGCAACATTTCTACCGCACCTGTGGTTTGACCATTAAATATCAATATTACCATTATAGTAAATTATACCTATTTTCTATAATCAGAAGTACACGGTATGTCTCTATTAGATTTGCAATAAGTTAAAGGTTGAACTGCTATTAGGGCCCATATACAGTTGGTTCAGTTCCTTTTATGAAGATGCAGGAAATATTTTTATCCCTAACTATCCCTTTAAAGGGAGAGCGATTATCACTGCAGTAGTGGATTTTCAACCAATTATGTAAGCAATCAAAATGTACCATATTAAGTACCTCCATATACATTTTTAATTTGAAATATCTTGGCTCTTTTCAGTTCTAGTTTCCCAACACTAGTTTCATAAAGGAAGATTAGTGAAAGATGCGAGTATATTATTATACAAAGAAAACATAACGGTTATCAATTACTTTATGTAAGATGTATCGGTTATCAATTACAGTATGTAAGGAGAAAACAAATATCCCTTAAAGCTTAAAGCATTAGTTCTTTTGAGAGAACGTGTACATTTCTGAAATATCGCAAACCATAAAGAATCCAGTCGCCAGTTTGGTCCCATTTTTATCCGACTTTAACCAAAGGAGGATATTCTCAATTCGGTTGTGTACCTACAGCATAAGCCTTCTATCTTTATTTTCATTGTGTTGCGCTCCTAATAGTCAAACAGATGTTAGCAATTTTCATAATATTTTCTTTCCATTTGCGTTCGGGAGCGTCTATAATTGTATTCAAGAATCTTCGCTCTTTGACTTGGTAGTTTGCTAAAATGTTTGTGCTATAGTATAACGAAATACATTATAGTTTTCGTAGAATAGTGGATTTGACGCAAGCTAATTAGCAGAGCTACATTGGACAAATTATGTTCTTGGGAACTTAGCTTTGGAGTTTAGTTTAAAAGGATGTGTGGCAGACGATTTGAACATGAAATAATTAGGAGTTGACAACTTTAGTCTCAAACAATGCCTGTGAACTCGTGTTTCATGTGTTCTTTTTTTTCATGGTGATAACTAGGATTCCTCAGTCCGAGGATTCGAGGAATCGTAGTTCAGTCGTCTCCAACCGATTGACTAGATACATTTAGCTTGATTAGATAATTAGATAGCTTAAAATATGTAGTGTACATTAAAAATTACCAGTACTTTTACCATTAATTTTATTTCTCATATGATGGTGTTCGTTTCATTAAGCACACGGGCATCTTCCTATATTTGATTTATGCCACCTCAATAACTTTACTAACTCAATTTTCCCTGACTCTTCCCTAAACTTTCCATGTTCCTTTACTTTGTCAATTTGCGTTTAATATTCTACCCAGAATTCATTCACTTCTGGTACATCTCAATTGGAAGTTTGAAACTTTTCAAAGTGGGGTTACCCTTGAGAAAATAATAATATACAACTAAATAAAAGTTCTGAAAAGTAGCTTACTTGAATATTACGAGGGCTGCACTAAAAGTATCGGGAATGGAATATTTCCACTGTTCCAGTCATATTAAAATCTATTTAATTACAAACTCCAGGGTTTTAAAAATCGTATACCATTTATTTATTTAAAAAAAGATTCTCGGTCGTATCACAAGGTCTTGTCAAACTTGTTTAGTCGTTGAGAAAAAGGAATNTAATGTTTGGAATGAGCAAGAAATATTAACAGAAATCTTTATTTTAATATTAAAAACTTCCAGAACTTTCATTTTGTGTCCTGCAGGAGTCATCTCAGTATTTGACAAAGAGATTTATTCAATTGCTTAGTTGTGCCGGCGACTTCGTATGCGTGAAAATAATTTTAATATTCTCCTTGGCCATAGCAAGATATTATTACATGCATGTATAAATATAGACTTAGTTCTCCCTCGATGAATGGGCTATCCAACACACAATTTTTTTTTCAAATCCTTCCTAATAAGCTCGACATCAAATAAATTGCAACTCCCGCGACAAGCATTTTCAAACGTATGCTTCCCCACTTCCCACCAATATTGGCACCATTTAAAAGCCTAGTTTTAACCTTCATTGCATTAAAGGAAAGGTTTTTACCCCAAAAATGTGTCTTTAGAAGGATCCAGAGTCACTTCTTCAAAAAATAGGTAGTTAGGCTGGAGCCAACTTTTATGGCTATAAAACTGTTAAGTTGGGATTAATCGCTTTCCATCTGTTAAAGAGGACACGTGAGATCATTGTTTGGTTTTATAACCATAAAAATTGGTCTAATTAATCCCATAGGTGGGCCCAAAGTGAGGTATTTTTTCAAGTCACATTGATGGTATATGTTAATCATTTATTAAGAAATTAAATGTGTTTTTCTTTAAGGATATTTGTTGGGCTTTCAAATAACACCAATATTGTTGGGGCACCATGATTGTGTCAGAAGAAAATCGTTAAAGTTCGAGTCACGGAAGGTGCGGTTTATTTGATGTTGAGTATATATTTTTTTTATATTGGATAATATTGGTAAAGATATACTTCTTTTTTCAGATGCGGGAGTCCGGTGGATACCCTCGTACTGTGCGCTGAAAGAGCTCAGCGTGTCGGACTGTACCGGCGTCACGGACTTCGGACTCTACGAGCTGGCCAAACTAGGGCCCGCGCTCAGATATCTTTCTGTGGCGAAGTGTACTCAGGTGAGTGATGACGTAGGGTTTTGACAACATAAATAAACCGTCTATTCCCGTTTTTCCCTACCACATTTGAAGAGAAAACCAATAGAAATGTAATGGAACTTTTTGAGAGACAAAGCAAATTATTTCTTAGTGTCCACCAGTAGGGGTAAACTCCTGGAAGATTTTAGTAGCGTCGTCCCCCATTAGCGGATTAGGTATCCAACTTTTATTTTCGATGTCTGTTGGTAGTGGATAAGGGGAATAACAAACAGGGCGCGTTATAGATTTTTATTGAGTGAGTTATGTAATTTTCAAGTGTTTCTATCAAAGTGATTTCTTTTTTTTTATGCAAGACAAGGCAGGTGTTTGACCGCAATCGCACCTGATGTTAAGTGAGATGCAGTCTAGGATCATGGTGTACCATGTGATATGTATATCTGCCCTGTAAGTGCCTCTTCACTTTCGCCTTGAAAAGGCCCGGATTATAGTGTTCGGAAAGACCGCAGCAGTTCCAGTCCCTAACTGTTCGCATTATAAAAGAGTCATCGAAAGTTTCACAGACATTAACTACGCTCTACTTTATGTTAATTGTTTTCTTTTGATATGTAAAGACGACTTTATATAAACACCTTTCAAAATACGTTCACTGCAAAAACCCACCTTACTTAATAGTAAGTAACCTACCGTACTACATCAGAACTAAACTTTCTTTAAAATATTTTCTAAGCTCCGAGCTCTATTTTGCAGTTGCGTCTGATTGTGATAGTTTTTCGCTGCACTCTAAGTGCACCTCCTTTCTGAATGGGTTGGTAAACTAAGAGCCAAAGTACACGATGCGTTGCGGCGGCGTGCGATGCCGGAGCGGTGTCGCTGCGTCGTCTTACATAGAAATATCTGTGGCGGGCACACGAGCGGTGCGGCGCAGCGCCACGCGATGGCGAAGAAATATTTGCAGTGCGCAACGCATCGTGTGCTTTGGCTTTAAATGGAGTGTTATACAAACTAGGGATGTTATGGATATGTAGTTTTGGTTATGGATACGGTTACGGATATTGGAATAATATTATACCGGTTTCGGTTACGGTTACGGATATCTGTGCTAAGTGTAGAATGCAAATTCCAATAGTTGTCCAAAACAGTTCGTGCCTTACGAATAGAATGGGTACAGAAGAGATTTCTTCGCAATGTGCCATCTTCTTTTGGTCTTACAAAAAAGCTTTTATCTTATGGGAAAAAACTCATTCAAAATGCAATCATTGAACCAGCGTAGGGACTTGCTTGACTCTGCCTACATCCGAAACTATCCGAAACCTTTGAATCGGTTATGGTTATAGTTACGGATATTTATTTATTTCGTATATCCGAAAGTTTCGGTTACGGTTACGGATATCCATAACATCCCTAATACAAACAAGTGCACATCAACTTAAATTCTGTAGCATCTTATGTCTTTGTAATAGGGACTATTTTAGAATAGTCTGAGGTATCGACTGTTGGTTGGATACATTTCTTACGAAGCTTCCAGAAAGGATCGCTTAAGAATTTTGGGAGGGGAATATTGGGAAGAATTTCATCATGAAATTCTTGTACCTGCTTAGTGTACCTGTAGCTAATAGTTATAACGTCTTCGTGATAAATACTTAGTTGGACACTAGAGATATCATAGGGTTCGATATCTAGCTGGGTCATACAAATTGGGAGAAAAAAGAAAAAGTACATAGGTTTATTTAAAGTTTAGGTACCTATTCGGATATCCATTGAGAAATTACGAGGAATCCCCAAAGGCGTTCCAAATGAAAATTTCAGATTTCTACACTTAGTTGTTTTGATTGCCTGAGTTCATAATTAGTTTATCTATATTCTATAAGTTTTTGTATAACCTAGCATAAATGGGGGCTCCATTTTTGGAGTGCGCCGACGTAAAAATTTGTTTAATTCAAACAATATCGATTCCTGCAAAAAGCAGTAATTGATTTCATTTCAATATAATGTTATCGTTTTCCGATACGCATAAGCATCAGCGAGGCCCGAATATCGGATGGAATGGTTATAGAATGAAAGCGTGGAGGCACAAATATGTGAGCAATAATGCTATTGAAACCTATGCTTAGATACAGATGCTAGAAATATAGGAATGACATTGCAATGTTTCTAAAAACCACATTTTTCAAGTCCCGAATTCGACGAGAATATCGTATAGAAAGTTGCAACATTTTATCTCTATTAATAACTTAGATTTTTTGTTCAATCGGTCTCACAAAATGAAAAATCCCATCTTACTTTTCTTCTTAAAATTTTTACCGAATCGTGTTGAAATCATGCCTTGTACAGTACTACACAGACCACTAGGTTGTGTGGTCTGTGACTTATTATTATTCTGTGCCTTAATTAAGTAGACTTCGGCGATTTTGCAGAACAATCAGCCCGACCAACATTAAACTTTGTAAGGCTTCAATAAATTGATTTACAATCTTGACATACTGACATTCTTCAACTCTTTGTTTCAATAGCTTTCCAAATTACCGAGAACTATTGCCGCGACTATAGTTATTAGATTCGATATTAGGGGAACAAATCCCATTATATTATGCTCTCAGCGTAATGTGCGGTTTCCCATAGAGTTATGACAAATTGCTCTCGTTCGTTGATTAATTGCCGATATTTGATGCTTTCATGGCCAGTGTTTAGTGTGTCGTCATTGTAACTTGCGAATCCATTAGTAATAGTTACTAAGCGGAATATTTTCTTATGCAATTGTTTGTTTTGAGGAAGAGTGAAGTCTACTATTACCGAAATATTTACCAAATACACAAAAGTAAAAAAGAGTATGTTGGATAAACCTACGAATAAAACATTGTTAGAAGCGTGAGTGAATGTTGTTCATTGTTCAATCATCGAGGGTCACGAAGCTTCTGGGCACTGACTCCTGGGAAAATCCTTGGGGGAGGCCTTTGTCCGGTAGTTGATATTTATGCGGTTGATGCACTACACGACCGGTTAATAGACTAATCTTGAGGAAGAGAGAGCTCCAGGGAGTCCAGCAGTGGACGTATTTTGGTAAACGTTAACTAAAGTTTATCATCTCCACAGGTATCGGACTCCGGCATTAGAACGCTCGCCCGTCGCTGCTACAAGCTGCGCTACCTCAACGCGAGGGGTTGTGGAGCCTTGGGCGATGATGGTGTGGAGGCCGTGGCCAGGGGCTGTTCCCGGCTAAGGGCATTGGACCTGGGGGCCACTGACGTGTCTGAAGCTGGGCTGCAGGTTTGTATATTGAATGGAAATAACGGATAGCTAACGTGAGAATCTTCCGGGCGCTTGACGATGATGGTATGGAGGCCGTGGCTAGAGGCTGTTCTCGACTTAAGGCATATTTGGACCTGGAGGCTACTGACGTGTCTCAAGCTGGACTGCAGGTTAGTACATTAAATGGAGAACGACAGCAAAGGATTTAAGCAGAGAACTGCAATAAACAGCGGAATTTACAAATGGTTTGCAGTTTTACTGCAGTCGTTACATCTAAACTGCAATTTCTGTTAGAGTGCATTCCGTCTATCTAGCCTTACCGTACATACTTCACTAATGAGTATGAGCTATTGACAAATGCACTGGCCGCTATAACCGTGCGATGTGGAAGTCATTGGGGGAGGCCTATGTTCAGCAGTGGACGTCCTGTGGCTGAATGATGATGATTTCAGCGAACCCTATGGAGCCTAGACTGCTTCACGGCAAATGATGCCGTAGGGCCTTTAACAATATCAATCGGTTGTAGGATGTTAGATAACTCTATGTTTTGTAGAAGACTGATGATAATGATTTCAAAGCAATTTTTTTAAATAAATTAAAGTCAACTTCAAGTAACATACTGTATATTTGGATTGAATGCGTCGCCTAGTTTTGTTTTTTAACATAGTCTCTCTTCCAGATCCTCGCTCGATGCTGTCCCAACCTCAAGAAGCTGGCCCTCCGCGGGTGCGAGCTGGTAGGAGACGACGGACTGGAGGCAGTAGCTTACTACTGCCGTGGATTGACTCAGTTAAATATCCAGGATACCCCGGTCACTCTCAGAGGGTACCGCTCCGTCAAGAAGTACTGTAAGAGATGCGTCATTGAGCATACGAATCCTGGGTTCTGTTGAAGTTCCTCAAGAAGATCCGAGGAGGTACCTAGCTTACTACGGACTTACTCAGTTAAATATCCAGGATACGCCTGTAACCCTCAGAGGGTACCGCTCCATCAAGAAGTTGTTGGTACATCATCAGACTATATTATGTTATGTCTCAAGAAGATCAGAGATGGCCGCGTACTTCTACTTCTTATTCTGCCGAGTACTAACCCAGCTATCCAGGATATCTAATCTAATCTAACTAGAATATCTGGGATACCTCTGTAACCCTCAGGGCGAACCACTCCCTCAAGAAGTAAGATGTGTCTGTCATTGAGCATAGGAATCTTGGGTTTTGTTGAAATGGTGATCTGTACCAGTATCATAAATAACTTGGTAAATTTTATTTGAGCCATGCACGTGCACACTCAATATGCTCGGCCTGTCTGCTGTTTTAAAAAGGTTAAAGGTGCTAGAGGACCAAGTATAACTGCCAGGTGGCAGTTGTAATGCTTGTAACTTATAAACACAAACCTTTAAAAAATGACAACTCATCATGAAAACGATTGATAACATTTAATGATTATTTTATAGTCATTATTGTTATCAAATTCGTTACACTGCTATAACAATTTATGTGCCAAAATGGCCGATAAATGTAAATCTATCGTTTTATAATCCTACTTGAAACTTGTACAGAATTTATGTAATTATTATTTAATGGAAAATGTGTATTAAACTGTAAATGCTTTAATATAAATGTATTTATATTTAGGTACAATTGTACAAAGGTATAAGTAGTGTAGTGGTAACACGTTCGATTCCCTGTGGGGCGGCCTGGTTGATTAATCTGATCCAGTTCATTACTTTGTTTGTGTGAAGTTGCAGTTCTGGCGATAATTTCATTCGGTCAGGATGATTTGGTGATTCACGGTGATTCTGTATTTCTAAATATGTATGTATGTATGTATGTAGTAGCTCTGTATTTTCGTTTAAATTATTAAGTTAAGAGTGTTTTAGGCTTAGAGACTTCAAACCATTAGCCTGATAGGCATATTCTAAATAGCCCATTTATGTGATGACTTTTTGTTTGGTCTAGGTGACGTGATGTCTAAGTGATACACCATCATTCATAATATGTTGTTAGAACAATTTTGTTTGCTGTGAGAACTATGTTGTTTGAAACATATGTTGTACAAAAGTGAAATACAAAACAACAATCATTAAAATTTAAAGAGTCCAAACTGCCTTTCTTGTACAGAAGTCAGTACGTCAAGCTTAACACTGTGGGTTCTTATCTACTTGTAATATGGGCGAATTTGCAATGAAATGTATAGTCTGATGTGCTCGTCTGTACATCGTCAAACAACTGCCACTTCACAAAAGAATCTCGTCGAAAGGTTCCAAGTTTCTGCAGCTTGTTATCAATTGTTCTTTGACATTTAAACGATACACTTAAGATTTTTTTTCGTCAGACAGAATATTTTTTTCTTATATGTAGCTTAATATTGGCCTTTATATTCGAACAAAGTATAGTAACGGTATATCAGAACAAATTGTAACTACGATCGACATCATTATTATGGAGTATGTACAATACGATATGAAGTTTTTGACGACACGCTTTTATTGTGCCTAACCTGCCCATACGATACAACATTATACAGGGTAGAAACGATACGTGATCATTCACTCTGTCTTAAATGTATGGAAGCTGGAAACATGGAATTTTCGGATAGATCCATTTTATTCTGTAAACTATTAATTATTATTATTATTATATTGATAACGTTTTGATAGAGCTCGTGAAGGACTTTCAGGATTAGTAAGCAGATTTTCTATATCTTGTATAGTTTAGAAAAAAACGAGTGTGATATCACTCTTGTCGTTTTCACCCTGTATGCTATAATAATGTAGTAATTGATATAATGTCAGGCTTACATTATAGCGTGTCATGTATTAAATTGTTATTTAAACAAGGTGAGATTAATTAAAATTATAAAACCAGCTGCAGATACATAAAATACAAAAGTTTTAAAATGTGCCATAGAAAATATTTTCTTAAAACTGGGCAATCAAAAAATAAATGTACCTAATTAAGGATATAAATATGTAATTAGCAAATATCTTTTGAAGATATTGTTTATTCGTGTATAGTGATTTATTTCAATGTCATTAACTCAATTGCCATTGTTGTTTTTAGTTTTTTTTATTATTAAATTATAATTTTTAACAAATCCGCAGTGTTATTATTCAACAAAACTATTTTGACCATAAATAATCAGATTAAAGAAAGAATAAATTAATGAAGTTTTCTATGGAAAATAATCTATGCAAGATACAATTGATATTCCGAACATTCTCTTGAGGGTAGTTGAACGTTAAGTATGCTGTAATAAGCTGTTTCAATGCTACAATTGAATTGTAAACTACTTTGAAGGAGATTGTACTTCAAAAATCTTGTTTTTAAACCGATTTCAAAAAAAGAATGAGGTTCTCAATTCGGTTGGTATGATTTTTTTATGTTCTAACTAAAGTGTAAAATTTAAATTAAAATGCTAATGTGGTGAAGCAATAAAGTATTGTAGTGTTGTTGATTGATTGACAAGTTGTTTTAAAAAATACTTCATCATGAAACCACAAGAAAAACTTACTTCCAAGGAATTCGTAAAATGACAATAAAACTAAAACACCATTGTTACTGTCACTAAGGCCCAGAACAGACGGTGAAACGCAACTGCAACGAAACCGCAACTTTCTGATGATTCTGATGAATGGAACTGAAAGTTTCAAACTGGTCGCGTCATGTGTGGTCTCTCAACGGACGCTATGGCAGAAACTTTAGATGTAACTCAAAAGTAACTAGCAGTTGCAGTTTTGTTGTAGTTGCGTTTCACCGTCAGTTCTGGGCCTAAGAGATTTTCTATTAATTAATGAGTCGAAATAAAAGGGTCGAAAAACCCTGCTTAGAGAAAACCACAGGGCTTAGGTGCGCATTAGTGGACAGACCCTGTTCGTGATGATGATTGCCCGAATTCTGAAGTATTTAGGGTATTAACAAAGTTTTAGGAGCTTAACCCTAAAATCACAACATTAGGTCGTTGTGAACCTTCGCTTCGTGTTTGTTTTTTACAAGTAATTATTGCGTGAATTGGACTTCTTTGTTCCGTATTACTCATTTGAATCCCATGGCATTTTCTGAAATCGGCAAATTCGTCACACGTTTTATGTAATGCGATGCCTCTGACTGCTTTCGTGAACAGTGTTTTATCTTTTCAGTAATATTTTTATTCAGTTCTGTTCATTTCAATTCAGTATCACCGACATCCAAATGTGGTCCATAAAAAAAAAATAAGTTATCATTCTAGAGCAGAGGTCGGCAACCTTTGAGATGGAAGAGCCAAAAGTGACAATGTACACTTTCTAGTTTTTACTGAAATAAGTATTTTATTAAGGAGTTTTTGTAATAAAATAAGGATCTCAAGGGTCACAACCTTACATCACGATTTGCAGGTTGCCGACCCCTATTCTAGGGTTAACAACTTACAGTGCTTTGACTCTGTATCGAAATATTGAGCTCATAAAGTTTTATAATAAACTCAAAATTGATATATCAAAAACCACGTCCGTTCAAGAGTTTGTTACAAACTAGAGGACAACTTTTAATAAAGGTAACTCCCAATGATTTGGCTGTAACTTGGTACAGCTGGCACAGAAGTTAACGCAGAACAATTAATTTTAACTAACGAGCTTCGTGAAGATGTTACGTAAGTAAGTTTTTCGATGTTGTATCTTTAGTAAAACTAAGTAGTTCTAACTTCTAAGTTAAACGCCTTGGTCTAATTTAACTATCCTGACCTTAGGCCTAGGTCCTAGGATGCGCACCGCGATAAGCTTTTATCGATTTTACGCGATATATTTGTCGTCTAATATCATCGATAAGATTTTATCGATTCTTAGATTAGACACTGAAAAGTTAAATAAAGTAAGTATTGTGTTACAGTTTATTTCAAAAGATATTCGGTTAATTTCAATAAAATACACTACAATGAATTACATGGATGTCCGTAATCAATAACAACCTTAAAGAATCCCAAGTTAATAGTAAGATAACCCAGGACCGATTCACCTGGAGACGCATGACGCAGAAGGCCGACCCCAAATAAAATGGGAATGGGTCAGGCAAAGAAGAATTTCAATAAAATACACATATTTTTCTATCCGTACTTAGTAAGTACACCATCGAAAGGGCTTCCCGACCTCGCACTTTTCCACACAATACCGGTAATCAATGCTCTTTGGGGATCCACCATGGGCATCATTTACGCTATACTCAGCCTGCAATTCCCAGATGAACATAGTCTAGTGGTGATTGTCCTATAGAAAGATAGTTTCGTGATTCAAAGTTAAGAAAAAGTTAAATTAACTTACTCATATCAGTCTTTGTCCTTTGACTTTGAGGCCTTTGTCCAGCAGTGGACGTCTTTCGGCTGAGACGAACGAACGAACGAACTCATATCAGACACCTATAGCAGGAAAGTTTACTATTTATGAACAACTTTATTATACATAGAAATAGGGTAGGCTACAAAAGACGAACTTATCGTGGTAAACTTCTAAGGGTTGAATCACATGTGAAATACAAGTATCTCCAATTGACTAATCATTGAAATAAAATAAGAATCGATATATTTTTATCTCCGTACCATTTTCAAACAGGAAAATACTAACGTAGTGTAATAATAATACATAATATACAATGAAAATATTTTTAGAACTTCCTTAACTTTGGTTTTTGTGTAACGTTTTTGGTACACAACGTATTCAATAACATCAAACTTAACAATAAAAGCTGAAAACATAAAACACCGACGCAATAAAATTGGTATTCAGCATCATTGATTTAACTCCATTGCTAGAGAACGATCGCATCCATTTTCCAGAGACAATTTGTTGAAAAAGTAGAGTTCATTTGTCTTCGGTTCAATCTGCGGTGGGGTCGCGTAGTTTTTGTATTGGATTCAATTTCGCGGATCGTAACTTTCTGAGGGTACTTTATATTGATATTGTATATGTAGATAGCAACGTCTATCTTTGAGAGGGTTGAGTTTTCAGTTACATACATGACGTAATGTCTGAAGGTTAAGTTTTACACATTGACGGACTTTGTATAGAAAATGTATGAAAAACCAAATTCAAAATGTAATCTTGTTTTTCCTGTTTCATAAATTCGTAATTCATAATCGTGATTCCTGTAAAAAATAGCTATTTAATTTGATAAGGCACGTAACTTTTGACTTTAATTTTATTTTCGCAAAAAGTTTCCTCCAGAAGAAATACATAGAGATACATTTTTAACTGGCTCATGTTAACTAAAAATTATTTATTTTAGTCTTTTCATGACAAGTTTCAAGCAAATAAATAGTTTTTTTTTACAAGTGAGTACATAAACCTAACCTATTTATCAAGGTATCTAAACACTTATGTAGAAGCAATAAGGGCGATTCTTTACAAAAATGTGTAGTCTGATGTTCTGGGAGCTAACGCCCGTATTCACAAACGATGCTTGCTTAAGTGAAGCAGCAAAACGAACGCACAGCGTTGAATAGAGCTGTGTGATTGGTTCCTGTGCGGCCACGCGCACTGTGAGACCTGATAGTAATATTTGTAAATACGGGCATAGCACACAGGTCCCTCAAGCGGTGCGTGCTTTTTCTGTTATCAGATTTAATTAAATATTAATCGTTAAATAATTAGCAAAATCAGCATTTCATATCACTCGTCGTGTTAATGTAATCGTAAGTTCAAATCTACGTTATCGTTATCTTGTCTGTTTGTAACGTTTTACGTCCAAAACGCTAAGGCTGGGTTGCACCAACTTACTTTAATATAAACAAACATCAAAAATCTGTCGAACTCCATACAAAAAGCACGGGTTATCGTTAAAGTTACCGTTAAAGGTAGGTGGTGCAACTCAGCCTAAGCATGATGAGTTTTGGGACAGAAATGAACTTGACATAGGGTAAAGTTTGTCGCAAAAAAGTCACTGGTTTTTAAATGGCCTATTTTGGAAGGTCAGTTTACACATTTTTGCGGCAAAGTCGCATAGCTATTACAACTGCAATACGACTCTGTCAAGCTTGATAAGCCGTTGACTGAAAGTTTCATTGGAGTTAGGTCACATCGCCTGTTTGCGTCCTTCATGTTCATAATTCATAGGTGACATGACGTAAGCTCATATCATACAAGCAATAAAACTAAATCCTCAAGCACAGTCGTGGTTGGTATAAAAAAAAATCTCAGGCAATCGAGTTACTGCACACCTGGCAGCCGTGACGTCACATCGCTCTGGTACGGACGGGCGAACGCGGGGAGGTGTGCGGGTGAGTGCGAGGGAGAGTCGCATTCCAGCGAGGTGCGCACTTGGCTCGATCGGGTTGTGGATGTACAGTATTCTACTCGTACAGACTAAATCACTTTTTTTTTTATCCACAACAAGGACACTCTTGGCCTGTATCTCACCTGATGGTAAGTGACGATCAGGCCGAAGGTGGAAGCGAGCTTCACCCGGAATCCTCAACCACGGAGGAACTGGCTATCTTACCTCTAACATCAATCTAAATATTGTGCCTATTTTATTATTATAATAATATAATAGGTAAGTATTATTTTGCAAAAAAAGTTATTATAGCCTAACGTGCCGTCGACTGTACCAGATATAAAATTGGGTATACCCAATCGCAATAAAACTTTATCACTTTAGTATTCTCAAAAATCACAGCGCACATTCTAGCAATAATTTAATTCGATCGGCGGGCACTTGAAGTGATAACGTTTATTAAAACTGCTTATCGGCGTTTGTATTAATTTACTAAATTTATTAATTGAGTGATGGCACTATCTTATCGGCTGATAGTGGATATGGATATGCGTCACGTATTTTCGTATCACCAAGTTCCATGTTTATTTTCGATATTGTTTGTCTATTTTTGTGTATATTGAGCTGTTATTTGGGTATTCATGTTTCTAAAATGTCTCTGATATTATAAAGAAAATTCCATCATCTGTTAAATGTACGTTTCAGAATTACTAATACTACAAACCAGCTAGGGACTGGAATTCGTTGTCTGCTGCTGTCTTTCCTGAAGACTATAATCTGGGCCTTTTCAAGGCGAGAGTGAATAGGCACTTACAGAGCAGATATGCACCATCCTAGACAATTCCTAAAAAGCTTTATGATAGATAGGTGGTTAGCAAAGACTTTTTGAAAGCACTGTTTATTAAAAAATAGAGATGGTAAAAGCTAGAGCAAAGCGAGCATCCACGAGTTAAGTAAACACTTAGTAGTAGAGTAGTGTGTTAGGTTAGAATGGCCCCATCTTCACAAAAACTGGGTTCATTTGTCTACTTACGTCTGAGTACACTAGAGTACAACCTAGAGGTTGGTATTATGATAATGACCAAAGTTTAAAACTGGGTTCACACTCAAACTAATTTATTTATCCGTTTTTAATCTTGAGCATAAAATAATAATAAATAAATATCCTTGGACATTTTACACTGCGCCTCTAGTCCCAAACTAAGCAAAGCTTGTACTATGGGTACTAGACAACGGATATAAACATACTTAGCATAGATTCATAGTTGAATTTATTTTTAAAAATATCCTCAACTTTAAGGTTACTAAGCCCTAAGAAAGAGGAAATGCATTAGACATTACCTGTTACCATAGAGATGACCGCAGGCTGTGTGGGACTCCCTTGACAAATAGTGAAAGGGTTGTCCTCCCTCAGTCCTCATTAAGGTTTACGTATTAAAGCCCTCCTTTTCCTCGAACCGCAATATGCAGGATGAAAGAGCTTTAGACCGTCGCTGTGTATGGCTACAGAAAATAAAGCGGTGACATCCGTTGTAGCTTTTAGAGTAGACTCACACCGTTGATTTTTTATCGTCCGATAGTTTAGTCGGGCAGTTAATCAGTATGGGCATGTATGGGAGTGCGCACACTACGCCGATTCGATTTGGCCGATTTTTAATACAATTTAAAATCGGGCACAACTATCGGCCAACTAAAAATCAACGGTGTGCGCCTACTTTTAGAAAAGGCATAGATATTTATCGACACAGTGAGTGTGAAAATGCATATTTTTTAAGTTGGGTAACTAATATAATAAAATATTTTCAACCTGGGATTAAATATACTTAATGGAAAACCTTCACCGCCCGATTGACGTACAAACGATGGATCAATCTTAAAAAGCAGAAAAAAATACTCTCGGAGTTTTTAAGGGATGATCCATCATTTGGATTTTAGTAAATCCAAATGATGATCCACTACCCTATTTAGTAAGAGTGGTGGACGCAAATAGGCGGTATGACCCTGCCATATTAATTCAAGTATATTATAAAACAAAGACACAAAGCAACGCGTTAAAACATTGCCATTTTCCTAATGACAATCACTCCTTTATTGTTGGGTAGACAAAGTGAAGCAAATAGTAATTTAGCCGAAGTGGTAATGGGTGGGTCATGTCTGCTGATTGAACCCTGACAAATTGAGGCAAATTGCCACCTAATAGGCACCTGAAGTAGGTATATTGGTTGCCTAAAGAAACGACGAGGATTTAGAGCGCCAATTATTATACTACACATCAGTGATAATGGGCAATTACGTAGGCCTATTTGAAAAACTTTTCGCACCCCCGCCCCGGTGTGACACTGTCACTTTTGCAAGAAATGCAAAAATGATTTAATATCTAAAAAATATCCTAAAGCACCCCTTTACTAGTGCGATAATGTTACTTTTGTAGTACGCATAGTTTCGTTACGTTGTAGTACAGTATATGCTGTTCATCGCACCTTATATTCTTAAATCATTGTTTTATGAGGTTTCAAAGTTTTAAATGCTTCTCCTGAAAAACTACATACCTATTTGCTTAAGTGACATTGTCGCATTGGGGATGCGTTAAAATACTGAATTAACTCCCGTGTGCAAGTGTGCAAGTGTATGTAACACCACGTAAGTATTTTGGACAGTGGCTTAAAGATTAGAAGTCGTATTGTTTGGATACATAAAGCTTCAACCACACCAACGTGTACAGATCGCCATCGCCGACGCGATCAAAGGCCAATAAAATAAATAAATAAAAAGTATTTATTTCGGATAACAGGGATCCATAATGTTAGTAAAAACTTAGGCTATGTTAGTATCTTATTTCTAAAACAGACTTCGTCCTGCTGAGCATGTGGCCGATCAGTGGACAATCCCCACTATCGGCTATCTCCTTCAGTACGCTGTGGCAGCTGCCGCGCACTCTGTGCAGTAATGATGCGCACTTTTTGCGCATTATAGCTTCAAAGCTATCTACGCCCGCCAACGCAAACATCGCAGACGCACTACAAAACCGCGGCAGCCGCAACAGCGCCCTGAAGGCGTTATTGTATTGGACACGCAGAGCACTGTAGGCCTTTTTGGTGTATAGTTGGTCCATAAGCTGCACGAATAAAATGACACACAATATGCTTTAAAAAGCGTTATTTTAACAGTATCTGTGCAGCGACCAAATCTATGTGCCAACATATTCGCCCTGACCGACAGCGCCCTACGTTCCCTATTAATATCTTCATCGTCTTTAAGGCTGTCAGTCACGATATGTCCAAGATATTTAAATTCAATGACAGGTCGCGCGTCCTATGACAGTTCACGCGATCTATCATTTCCCTATCATCGCACCGTGATCGCACCGGTGGCGATCTGCACGCATTGCATTGGTGTGGTTGAAGCAAAAAATCTTCAAATGATGCTCACATAAGTATTAAAGTGTGTACGTTACGTGACGTAACGCAAGTACAGAAGCTAATATACCCTGATAATATTTTTTTGTTTAATTATCTGCTTTAGAAGAGCATTAAAATTCACTTTAAGAAAATTTTAAGCATAGATTTTCATTTCTTAAAAATATTTCTTTATAATTCCAGTTGAAATGGTAAAAAAGTCGAAATTTAGTAATTATATTTACATAACTTAAACAAAGTGTAGCTGAGTGATGTAAAATTCATGCAAACTTATAAAAGTAATTTTATTATCGTTACCAGACTTGAATGAAGGAATTGAAAAGCTTTCAATACCCTTTGTAGGTTTAGACTTTGAATGCTTTCAAGAGAATTTCAGCATTAAGTTGAGATTTCAGTTATCTTATTATCTTGGGAGTGCATTTTAAAGTCTTTGGAATACAAAAGAGAGAGGGCAAGTAGGTTCAGGCTATACTTACGCCCGTATTCACAAACGATGCTTGCTTTTAAGTGAAGCAGCAAATCGAACGCACAGCGTTGAATAGAGCTCTGTGATTGGTTCGTTTGTCACCCTGTGCACTTACGCGCACTGTGAGACCTCATAATAATGTTTGTGAATACGGGCGGTATTTAACCCTAACACCGTGGGGTAATTTATTACCCCAGGCGCATAAAAATTGACATGTCTTTTTTTCTAGCAAAGCTAGTGCAATGTCGTTTTCTGTATTCTCAATTCAGAGCGTGCGCTTTACTTTAGGCTCATAGACGCGGGATGTGAAAAAAATCATCCGTTTGGGTTTTACAGGTAGGTGGGGGTACAAATTTACCCCAGGGTGTTAGTTACGCATGCTTTAATTTATCATCTCTTATCATGTTATTAATGGGTTTTTATAATATTTAAACAAAATGAGTAAATATTTATATGATGATCAAGTAGCACGTTGTTTCGAGAATGAGGAAAGATAAATAGTTTGATTTACATGATACCTTTCGGACTTTAAAAACATCCCTTCAGAACAGAGCGTTCATAAATTCGACACAGAAATAGAGCTCGAAAGTGATAATTACGTAATAATTTAGGGTGTTTGATGTGTTTTGTAAATAATAATTAGGAATAAAATAAAAAAAATAATTTCTTATAATTTTATAAAAAACCAAGTTTTTTTTTTAATTTTGCGTTGTTATAAGTCCAGAAATTTTCGTTTTATTTAACTTTGAGTTTAAAAGGACATTGGGAACTTTAATATGAGAAAATGCCCCACGGCGGACAAAGATGAAACGTATTTTATTTCAAAGCTTTATACTTGTAGGTATATTCACTTAAAGCACTATATTGTGATATATGGGAATTCTGAGATATGACGAGTCTAAGTTGAAAATATATTTGTCTAAAATGATTTGATAATTTTATATGTTATGTTGTTTGGCATTGCAGAGTAACCAATAAAAGTAAATAAAATAATATAAATAAATAAAAAATATAAACAAAATAATATAAATAAACAAAATATTATAAATACTAAAATTAATATTAGACAACATCTCATATATTACTCCAACCCAAAATAAGTAGCTAAGGCATTTGTGTTATGGAAATCGGGAACGACGAACCACAACACACCCAAACCAGAGACAATGTGAAAAGATCGTTTTCTATATTGTCCCGGCCGGGAATCGATCCCGGGACCTCAGGATTGGCCCGGCACACCTTGAAAACCGGTGTGTGCGCCTCTCCGCCACCGAGGTCGTCAAAAATGTTACCTAAATGTAAAATAAAATAAAATATTAAAACTTCATTTTCTCAATATTCCCATATAATAGAGAAAAAAAAAATGCACGGAAATTCATTGGATATTAGTATGTATCATCTGTGATAGGTTTCGTTTGTGTCCGCTACTTTTCGAAAAGTGGGGCAAAAGTTCCCAATGTCATTTGTATAAAGAATCTATTAGATGTCCGATTAGTGTAAGTTTTTGGTTCCCACAATAACTTTCCAAGATTGTTCTAGAAGACTATTGTGGAGACTATTAGTTGTAAATGAAAAATTCTTTGTTTTTTGTTATGATTCATTTAAGATGTTTCTTTACGCTAGACAGACGATTTTTTTAAAAGTAGGTAATCGTGTAATTTAGTTTGCCCGCTAATACATTATAAATCACAAATTGAAATTATTTCAATATTTTCTTAAAATTTTTCAATTTCCGTTAGGGGTAATTTTTTACCCCTAACGGAAATGGTATTCAATGTGTAACAAAAATAAGGATGTTACTTAAGGGTTAAGTACGAAACCTATAAATATTCACTCATGAATCTTTCATCGTAAACCTGTAGAGGAACACAGCTGGGCATATCCATATCGATTACATAGGTAGACATTTACATACACACAAGTAAAAAAGTATGTACCGGGATTTGAGGTCAAACATTCCGGCCAAAAAGGCTAGGTCATTATAGAATTTGAATTGATATTTTGTGGAATAATCAAACTATTAATTTACCTACTTATGTATGTAGAGAGCCTATTGAGTCTCTACTCTATTATGTAAGTATTGAGGTATTTCACCCTAAGTGAGAAGACTGTAAAGACGTAAATTCCTTGGAGTAACATTTTAAGCATAAAAGATGCATAAATGTGAAATAAGATACATTTACATTTACATTTAGATACACTCCTTTAGAAGTTATTCAATTGAAAAAATAAATAGTCTAACATGTATTCTTCTGAAAAATACGTCATAAATTGCCGTATCTTGCTTCCCTTTTTGAAAATATGTTTTTTATAGCTCCACTGCACATACTTCCACAATTTAAAAAAATAATCCAATGCAAAATACCCAAGAAACTGCATTTTTAAGATCTTTTATTTTCGCAACAAAAGACCCCACGCAAAATCAGTTTCTTTCTTTACTTTGCAGAACCCTATAATCTTAATTAAAAACTACGGTATTGTAAGGGAGACTAAGGTGAGTTGTAACTGAGGAGAATTGTAAAATTGTTGGTTTTTTGGAACTTATTAACTACTAGCTTCTGCCCGCGACTCTCTCCGCGTGGAACAGTTACCTAGCATGATGATAAAACTGAAAGAATTTTTCAAATCAGACCAGTTCCTGAGATTATGGCGTTCAAAAAAACTCTTCAACATTTTAATATCAAGTATAGACTAGCGATTTCGTAACAGTGAGCGTTTTTTAGTTCAAGTCTCGAGCTACCAAATGCGCGCTTTAGAGATTGCTGATAGTTAATATTATGTTTCCAAAAATCGTCAATGTCTCAACTCTCCTCTGTTACAACTGACCTCAGTCTTCCCTACTTGTATTAAATACGTCTGTCAGACAATAACAGTCAACCTGTATGATCCTGCACTTACGTCTACATAAGCAATTAGCAATCGGTATAGCACCAGGCTAATAGAAATGTTATCTCTGAGCAAGTAGGATGAGCTAAGAGAATTCAAAGAGCTTTCTGTATGTACCCAGGATTTACTTAAGCTTGAATGGATTTAAACAAATGAGATATGGAAAGATTCCAGTAAATGGAATGATACAATAAGATAAAGCTGGTAATACTGACATTCTTATGGGTATGCTGGCAACATTATTAGATTTAAAAGCTGTCTGTGTTGTTATGGGAAAGTCAACGACTCTTTATCATTTTGCTCTCTATTTTTCTGCTTACCACTGACTAGTGGTTGAGGTATGGGAGCGGCATGGGAGGGGTGATTTTGACATAAAATATTATGACGGGACAGAGCATACAAATCTGGCGTCACGTTGACATTATCTATACTTATAATAAATCTGTAGAGTGGTCAATTCTGTACATGAAATATATTTTCAAAATAACTATCAGGGGGTGATTAGTGATCGATACTGATGCCAAAAATGCAATCAGTAAAATTTTTGTCTGTCTGTCTGTCTGTCTGTCCGTCTGTATGTTCCTTATAGAAACAAAAACTACTCGATGGATTTTAACGAAACTTGGTACAATTATTCTTCATACTCCTGGGCAGGTTATAGTATACTTAGGAATTCCCACGGGAACAGGAATTAGCGGGAAAATCCTTTTGTATGAAAAATCTAAACTGCTTAAGTTAGATGCTTGAAATTCGGTACCTTAATAAACTTAAAGCTTAGTTACAACAAGGAATTCCCGAAATTCCTACGGGAATGGGAATTAGCGGGAAAATCCTTTTGTATGAAAAATCTAAACCGCTTAAGTTAGACGCTTGAAATTTGGCATACAGGTACCTTAGTAAACATAAAGCTTAGTTACAACAGGATATTGCAAAATTCCCACGGGAACGGGAGTTAGCGGGAAAAAACATTTGTATGAAAAAATCTAAACCGCGTAAGATAGATGAAGGGGGTAAAACGGGATCCACGCGTACGAAGTCGCGGGCGGCCGCTAGTAACGTAATATAAAACGTACCTCAGGCACTGACTAAGTTAAGCGCCTAGACCTGTAATAAATACAACATTACAGATTTTAAACTAAACGCACATTGTAAGATGGTGTTAAGATACGGGACTATTCCCACTTCTCGTTCCCACCGCTGCAACTCCTGTGTAGCCAGGATCTACAGCTTGACCGCCAATAAAACCCAACCAATGAAGGTCAAGTTTGTCCCGGGAGAAAGTTACACTGTCCTTGGACCTGCAACAAGAACAAAAATAACATCGTTCGTTCGTTTCAGCCAAATGACGTCCACTGCTGGACAAAGGGCTCCTCCAAGGTTTTCCACAATGCACGGTCCTGCGCTGCCCGCATCCAGGCTCTTCCCGCGACCTTTACGCGATCGTCGGTCCACCTAGTAGGAGGCCTGCTCACGCTACGTCTTCCAGCCCGTTTAATACTCATTTTGAAGATGCGAAAGTAATCTGTCCAATATTTCTGCAGCCTATTTGTAGCAGAATCAATGACAGGTGGAGTAAATGGGTACTCTAATGGAAACCACTTCTCTTCAAATGCTATGTAATGCGAAGCTACTTGATGGTCTGACGACTTTAAAAAGATACTGGCAACGGTTAGATGAAAAACATAACCCTCCTTCTGGTGCAGTAGGGTAAAAATACGGGAGATTCTGCTTTGTCTTATGTCCAAGTCCAACAGTGGAATTCCATAGGCTGAAGTCATGATTAACGGTGATAATAAAACTCTATCTGTTTGTCTGTAAGTACAAGTATTAAAGTTTAAAGTCAACTTTAGGCTATAAAGATATCGAATATGTACCACTGTATTACTATTGTATAAAGTAACAAAGCAAAGCAAAACATAATGAGTAATAATGACATTACAAAAACAAGTAATAAAGCTTTTATCTAACAGATACTTTAAACAAAGCACCATAAATACCTATAGTAAAACATTTAATATCATTCGGGAGCGTTGTTGTCAGCAACAGATATGTTTTTTGTGCGAAAAAGTATTGTTTGGATTTGGATAGCCCTTGTGATGCTCTACTTCTGGGCTTCGGCTTAACACTACTTTTTGGGACAACCTATTTGTAGATTGGTTTTGTTTTTCGGTCGTTTATTCGTGAAACAAAAGCTGCATTGAAACTAAAAAGAAAATGGCGCTCATTAACTGAAGCTTGTAGTCGCTGTGTACAAAAAACTGCGAGCCGTTTGTTACTGGTACAAAACTGGAAAGTAACTGTATCACAGTTAGTTTTTTAGTTTACAGTATTGAGTAAAACTATTTGTGTTGATATCATTAATTATTTTAATGCATTTGCATTGATAAAATTGCATTCCTGACACGTAATGACGTAATGAAAGTCACTGACAGCTCGACGAATGAGCAAGCTGAAGTGGCAATGGGCAGGGCACATAGTACGCAGAACTGACGGCCGATGGGTCAGCAAGGTTCTGGAGTGGAGGCCACGTACCGGAAAACGCAGTGTGGGACGTGCACCCACAAGGTGGACCGACGGCCTGATAAAGGTAGCAGGAAGGCGCTGGATGCAGGCCGCTACCAACCGTGCGATGTGGAAGTCATTGGGGGAGGCCTATGTTCAGCGTGGACGTCCTGTGGCTGAAATGATGATGATGATGATGACGTAATGACGTAGTTTCCATAAAGGTAGCACACATGCCAGTGGCTGATACACTTGCATACCAGTTGCTTGTAGAAAGAAAAAAAGAATAATTCATACGAGTATGTGTGTAACCTTTCCACATATTATGCTTACACACTAGCGACTAGTTTCATTTTACAAACATGTGTTAAGACTCAAAACACTCAAAACGTCTTATGAGCTAAGTTTGATCAACAGTTTTACCTAAATCATGCTATTCATAAACGCAATTAAGATAGTAAAAATATTCCGAGCTAAAGAGGTGGCAAAAGCAATGGCAAACAAACCACAATCAATAGTATTCGGTTGTCGCTGAACACTTGGAAACTGAATACATGACTCCGATAGATACGGAAACAAGGCTTTTACATATATTTTTTGCGATTTTCCTAGAACACCAACAAGACTATCGTACACACGCAGTATTCCATTAATGTAATAAATACAACTCCAGTGCCCCACTAATCCCACGTCACCGTCATAAATTACTTGAAGGTGCGTCTCATTTTTAGGTACAGGTTCAATCAGTTCAGGGTGTTGAAATAATTCTAGCTCACGCGGTCTAAATGATGTGCACCGAAGTAACTTTTCATGAAATGCGCGAACCACATCATCTTCGATATAGTTATTATAATTCAGAATGTAGGAAAACGTATTATCTAAAGTATCCATTGTTAGATGATATACAATAAGCTTTAGAAATTTTAAAAACCTGCTACGAAACACTAAAATTTAAAAAAAATTTTCATCCCTCAGTTACATGTATGGGGGGCCCCACCCCCAATTCTTTTTTTTACTATTTAGTGTCATAATTTTGTAGCGGTTCATACAACACATATTCCCATCAAATTTCATCACTGTAGTACTTATAGTTTCCGAGTAAATCGGCTGTGACAGACGGACAGACGGACAGACGGACAGACGGACAGACGGACAGACGGACAGACGGACAGACGGACATGACGAAACTATAAGGGTTCCGTTTTTGCCATTTTGGCTACGGAACCCTAAAAAATACAGTTGGCGCCACTATCTTTGATTTTGATATTAAATTTTTTGATATGAAATGTATTACTCATTAATCAATAAACACATTCTACAATCGCTAATGGCATTTGGCTGAGGTTGTTGATAAAAGAAGATGACGCTAAGGCGCATAGTATTGGCTCCAATGTTGGAACAAGCTATTTTCTATATCCACCCGTTGGAACCAACGTTGGGGCCAATGTGTGGAGCCGTCCTAAAAACATAGCGAAACAACCAAGCATTTAGGTTAAGCAAGATATACATTTTTGGGAATTGCTCTATCTTGCATCAATACGCATTCCGCCTAAATGCCGCCCGCCCAAAACTGTAGTCCGTCGGATATATTCGCTATCAAATACGAAAAACATTTTCAAGCCTTTTTCTGCCCTATGGCAGCAACAATAAGTTTTATATTGATTTTAAAAACAATTCTAATTTCTATGACATTTAATGTTGTATGCAATTAACGAGAATTTAGTTCAAAGATTCGAGAGGTACTCAAAGCTTCCTCAAACGAGCTTTCTCGGTTCTAATAGAATCGATTTGAGCTTAACGACGAAGCTTGAATCCTACATTGTTACTAATGAGCGAGGGAACACCTTTAAGCTCCATTTCAGACTACCTATAGCACCTAATGTTCGTTACATGGCCCATGTAAATAGCACTATTAAATCTAACACCATGTAACAGCCCTCACATAAGTGAAATAATGTCTATGTTATTTAATCTAAGGTAAGTAATTATAATTTAAGATCGTTAACAACGTTGCAAGACTTTTAATCACCTACCTACCTAAGAAAAACCAAATGCCTGCCGCTACAACTCAACGCGCTCAATTCAAACCCAAATTGATCAGTATTATGAATTTCATTCCTTTGATTTACCAACAAAAGTAACCCCAATCTTTATCTATAGTATCGGAACGTCGGATATTGAAAATAGTATGAGTTATCTTGTATCACAACACCTATCAGCCAGTATTACTTGGCGCGTCGTAGGAGGCGGTCGCTCGCTCGGTTTTTCCCCCACTCGCGAAAATCACAAACTTGTGCTCGTGTTTGTTGTGGTGAATTGTGTCTTTTTAACTGTGTGCTAAAGTTTAAAGTGGATTGTGGATTTGAAATGATTTGGTAAGTACAAGATTTCGTTGACAGAAGTTTTGGGTTACCGCTGTTTTTAAGCTGCCGGCTGCCGAAAGTTGCCCAAAGTGAGCTTTAACGTTTTTAGACGACTTTCTACGATAATTGAGGCACCTTTGTTTCAAGTTTTAATTATTTACTTACGCATCGTGCTGTCATGTTGTATGCAAAAAATTCCTTTTGATAAGGGGGTAAACAGATATTAATATTAGCTAATCATATGATTAATATTGTATGAAGCTAAAGGTTAGGATCATAATTAATTACTTTAGTTATTAATACCAGTACCTAAATATAACTAGTCTTGATATTTTCAAAATTTCAAAACATTTTAAAATTATTATCATTGTTGAGTATACAGGGATTATAGGATAATAAATATATTGATAAAGAATTATGAATGAGTTGAAATTTATTCTTATTGAAGATTTACAAACAAAAATCGCTCTTATTTGAAAAAATACGTGTATCAGTTCGTATCAATGAATTTGAAGTGTTTATCAGGAGATATTAATTCAATTGATTTGTTTATACACAAGAATAATACTTAATGTCGAAACAATATTATATTAGGTACAAAGCAAAATAGAAAATTGAAAATTTTACAAGAAAAATATATGACTATCTTTTATGGCGGTTTGGTAGGTTCGCAATAAGTTGTGTGTTAGCAAAATCTGAGACTGTAAATGAATTAAAAGATTTACTATGTACCTATTGCTTACCTATTTATTTTTTTATTTAAAATAGGTACACAAACAGAATTATTACTAGTAATAATTTCGAAAACCGATTCGTACCTACATACAATAGTGCAAAATATTTTATCTCTAAAGGCATATCAAAACAACTATGAGCCTCCTTTGCGAAAAAAAACTTTGTAAACGGTTTTAAGAAAATTTAATTGATTAGGCCTTGAATCATAAAAGCTGTTAAGCTATTTTTTATATTAAAGTGTGGACGATTATATTAAGACGTTTTTATTTTATGGGAAACAAGCCACTGTGATGAATGTGAATATTTTTTTCTTGAATCCTTTCCTTGAAAAGTAAGTACAGCAATGCCAGTTTAACTTACCCCCGAGAAAAACTTGACCTTCACTGGTAGGGTTTCTATTGGCGGTCAAGTTGTAGATCCTGGCTACACAGGAGTTGCAACGGTGGGAACGAGAGGTGGGAATAGTTCCGTAACAGCACATGAGACTAGATTTTTGTTGCAATACTTATAGTATCTATTACAAATACACAAGATAGCATAGTGTTAAGCTTGATGTGCATAAAGAGGATGCTTTATTCCGTTTGGATACACGGGCAGCTTGGACTTGACCATTGTACAGCAACTTCGTTCGAAACGGACTATTCCGGAGGTAGCGGGTTCGATTCCCGCACGGTACAAACATTTGTGTGCATATTTGTCTGTATTGGACTGGGTGTTTTCTATGTATAATAAGTATGTATTTACAAAAAAAAAGTATTTAAGTATGTTTATATCCGTTGTCTAGTACCCATAGTACCAGCTTTGCTTAATTTGGGACTAGAAGCGCAGTGTAAATGTCCAAGGATATTTATTTATTTATTGCGACTTTGTCACAAACTGTTTAAGCTCGGTACTTTTATAGATATTTTCTGAAAGTTAAATGAAATTCTGAGAGAAAATTAAGTTGGGTGTTGAGATTTAACGTTTATTTTTGGTTGGTTTTGTCCTTCCGCGGAACGAGAGTGGTAGCATATAGGTAATTATATGATTAGACTAGCGGCCGCCCGCGACTTCGTACGCGTGGATCCTGTTTTACCCCCTTCATCTTACGCGGTTTAGATTTTTCGTACAAAAGGATTTTCCCGCTAACTCCCGTTCCCGTGGGAATTTTGCAATATTCTGTTGTAACTAAGCTTTAAGTTTACTAAGGTACCTGCATGCCAAATTTCAAGCGTCTAACTTAAGCGGTTTAGATTTTTCATACATAAGGATTTTCCCGCTAATTCCCGTTCCCGTGAGAATTTCGGGAATTCCTTTCTTAGTGCACCTCTACGGTACCTAAGCTCGGCGTCCCTTTCAAATTTCAAGTGCCTACGTTTAGCCGTTTAGGCTGTGCGTTGATATGTCAGTCAGTCAGTTTCTCCTTTTATTATTTAGATTTTGCCTGCGATCCAACTTGTTATAAGTACCTAGCTTCTGAATCTGTGCTGATGTATAAGTAATACGTAAAAATTATCAAAATTCCATCCGTAGCTCATTCTCATAAACATTCACCAAGATATTATTGAAGGTACCGTAAGTCATTGCCAAAAACTAAGTAGATACAAGTAGGCAGGTATAATAATAAGAATTGAGCATTCTCGTCTTCAAAAAATTAGGTCGAACAGAGGCATAAAAGTAGAGAAATAAGGGTTAAGCGAGTCATATTATACAGTGTGAGTCACGTTAAAGTGTACATATGAAAATAGATGAAACTAGACCTATTTTTATCGACAAAAAAGTGGTCAAAAATTTTTTGAGATTTTTTTTTAATTTTTTATAGAATTTTTTTTATTTCAAGTACTTATTGTAAAGAAAACGTAATAACTTTTAAACTAAGAGGTATATCCTGATAAAATAAAAACAGTAATAATGCTAAATAACAGACGATACTAAAAAAATGCATAAAATACTCAGAAAATGCCAACAAATAATAAAAAATGATACCTTTTGAAAAAAATCTGCTTAAAAATTCGTGTTTTTTTGGTTATTTGATAAATTTCTCCAAAAAATGTCCCTATAAAAGGTGGTTTTTATTACTTTAAATTATTCTCTATCGTATTACCTTTGTAAAACCAAAAATCGCATGTCTCTATCCCTATCACAACATTTGCTATGATCGTTTGAACTAAGCCTCTCCGGGCGCGCCATTCAAAGCTTCGTTATCAACGAAACTGAAAATGGCTCTCGATTTGTAATTTTGATAAAGACAAGTTAGATTTCAAATAAAAACAAAAGATTTCGAAGAAAAATAAGCATTTTAGTTAAAATTAAAATTGTCTCTACCTGTAGCGGAGAATAATGTTGTGGCAGGCCTTTGTTCAAACGTTCATAGCAAATGTTATGATAGGGATAGAGACATGCGATTTTTGGTTTTACAAAGATAATACGATAGAGAATAATAAAAAGTAATAAAAACTACCGGTTATAGGGGCATTTTTTGGAGAAATTTATCAAATAACCAAAAAAACACGAATTTTAAAGCAGATTTTTTTCGAAAAGTATCATTTTTTATTATTTGTTGGCTTTTTTTGTGTATTTTTTTTTTAGTATTGCCTTTTATTTAGCATTATTACTGTTTTTATTTCATCAGGATATACCGCTTAGTTTAAAAGTTATTACGTTTTCTTCACAATAAGTAATTGGAAGAAAAAAAATTCTATAAAAAATTAAAAAAAAAATCACAAAAATTTTTTGACCTCTTTTTTGTCGATAAAAATAGGTCTAGTTTCATCTATTTTCATATGTACACTTTAACGTGACTCACACTGTATGTAGGGTGATAGTGGTTATAATACAGGGTGTAACAGGATGCTATTTCCTCTTAAGTGCTGTCAATAATATGGAACCTGATATTTTTGTCCAAAAACTCCTGAATATGTCATCATTTGATGCGTTTATTGACACTGTACTTATAATAAGATGTCGAGTCTATTTTGGTAATAATATTGATTGGCCCTGAGACATACGAGCTTACATACTTACGCCCGTATTCACAAACATTACTATGAGGCCTCACAGTGCACGTGGACGCACAGGGTGACACACGAACCAATCACAGAGCTCTATTCAACTCTGTGCGTTCGATTTGTTGCCTCACTTAAGCAAGCATCGTTTGTGAATACGGGCGTTATTCTCATTGAATCGAGTGTCTCCTGTTGTAGTAAAATACAAAGTAGTAGTTATCAATAATCATGTAAAGTAGTTAATACAAGCAATAGATAGACTCAAAACTAAAATTACATAAATAAATTAAATTATTATCATCAACATTTCAGCCACAGGACGTCCACTGCTGAACATAGGCCTCCTCCAATGATTTCCACGGTGCAGGTCGCTACCATGTGGAATGTGGTGACTACGCGATGTGGAAATCATAAATTCAACACGTTTTTGGAAATTATTACCTACCTACATTATTATTACACAAAAATATCTACATGAGTAGAAAATGAAAGTAAAAATAACCTAGGTAATTATGTTTAGGCCGTGTTTTTTTTTTTAAAGGTAGGTACAGTACCTACAAACTATTAAAAATACAGATTGTTCGCATCTTGTACTCTCTTAGCCGAATAATATGATAACTATAGCTATACTATAGCTAACCGCCTCTGTGGTCTAGTGGTTAGACTGATGCAGGTGGCATCAGACGCAGAGGTCCCGGGTTCGATTCCCAGTGGGGGCAGAATTTTCTGTTCGGTTTGGTTGGTGGTAGGGCTTGTTCCAAGTCCGCCTGGCTAGCTACCGCCATCTTACCTAAGTCTGTCGCTTTATCAACAATGTTAACAGCATTGTTGTGTTCCGGCAGTTAGAGGTAAGATAGCCAGTTCCTCTCTGGTTGAGGATTCCGGGTGAAGCTCGCTTCCACCTTCGGCCTGATCATCACTTACCATCAGGTGAGATACAGGCCAAGAGCTTCCTCGTTGTGGATAAAAAAACATTTTTACAATGCAATACCATATGCTGAGTTCAAAGAACCGTAAGTTTATCGTTTCACAATTTACTCGAGAAAGCCTTTGACGAAACTATACAAGTTTAATCTTATTTAATCTTGTTCAACAGCAGTCGAGAAGCAAAGTTTTAAGCTGTATAACCAAAAATTTTCAGTAGGATAATAATTTCGAAGGTTTAAGCCAGGATTAGTAAGGATAAGAGAGATAAATGTGACTATTAGACTATAATAGAGGGTAGTTACAAATTTTAGAAAGCTCGGGAACATTGATTAAACCCCGTAATTTTGAAATGGCACGTATGAATAAATTGCTTTCAAAACTTTTTCAAGTCTGTGAATGATGACAATTCAGGGTTTAGGGAAAAACCGGTCAAGTGTGAATCGTGAAAGAATAAGGGTTCCGTTTTTTCCTTTCAAGGTATACAGAAACTGTATTGTTATGCTTCGATCACACCAACGCGTGCAAATCGCCATCGCCGCGGCGCGATCCCGGCGGGACCCATGACAAACCGCGCGACCTGTCATTGGCCTATGATCGCGCCGGCGATGGCGATCTGCATGCGTTGGTGTGGTAGAAGCTTTATCCAAAAACATAACCCTCCTGGTGCAGTCGGGTAAAAATAACATGACTTTACCTAGGTGGAAATATTGAGCACCCAGTTCATTAGGCTGGATGAATGCAAGCCTAAAGCCTACAGATGAACTACACTGAACCGTCCCACCCGTGACATTGACAGGGGGGCGCCACCGTCAATACCGGATCGCTGGTTCCGATTTTTTCCTCATTGGAAAACACTGAAATGTCATTTGCAGGACACCAATGTCGTGTTACTATTTCCAATCTCTGGACATTTGACGTTTCAAAATCGTTCAACTATACATATTTTTGACGTTGAGGGTAACTTATAATAATCTGGGGTTGAGAGTCTGCAAGCTGTTTCCCTAACTAAAATCTAACAAATATAAAAACATATTAAAGGAAAGTAAATGACCTGATGATGATGATTAAAGGAAACAAAGAAGGCCGAAGGAAGGAAGGCCTTTAAAATACCCAAGTAAATTAAGACCAAAACTTTTTCCAAAAACGATTTACTTTGATGATTTTTTTCTTTCAATGCAAATTAGAGCCAACGACAGTCTACACTTAGCATACGAACATTTTATTTTGGTTCATGATTGGTCTTTTCCAATATCAATTTGTATCCTACGGCATCCACATACTCATTTAGAGTAGAGAGAGATGCAAGTTTCCAGTGCGACAGCTCTAGGACTTCAGGCAAGGTTTCAAAGTTAACTGCGGTTTAATCAACTGCTACAGTTTTCCACGGAATAAATTAACAACAAGTTTCAACGTTTTCGCCAAATTGAAAGTTAGGTAACGTTAAGGTTTTTGGTTCTTTACAAAACGTAAGCAATTTTCATCTGTAATCGTTCAGAAGCACAGAAATTTATCTACGAGTAGGTGTAATAAAATAAATCAATAAAACAGAAAGTAGAATAAAATGCACGAGTAGTTGCTTTGTAAACCTAACAACAGTAATTTTATGACTATAATCGTGAGTTAGTGTAAAAAAGAAAAAGAAAATTAAATTCCTTTGAACGTGAATTCTTTTAATCAAGTGATTTCTCTATAAATTGGATTAAGGTTAATGTTAAATTATTTCTTTTCGTACTCTACCAGGGTACTAAATGGTAAAAACCATCATTAAGTCATTGAACGCCGAGACGCTAGACACAATGGAAATTGTATTGTTCGAGGCTCACTGGTGAGCCGCGTGGCGTCCAACGTGTTAAAACTGTTTTAAATTGACAAATTCGAAGTATACAATAATTGTAAGTACTCATCATGAAGCTAACAGTTCATTTGCCTTTTTATAGTCTTTCATAAATTGGAATTGGTTTTCATACAGGGTGGAAACGTTAAGTGATCTCACTCGATTATTTCTTAACTATACAAGATATTAAAAAACTGGTTACTGATCCTGAAAGTGCTTAATGAGCTCTTTCAAACGGTACCAATAATAAGTTACAGAATAAACTGGATCTATCTGAAAATTCAATGTTTCCAGCTTCCATACTAAATGTATGCCAGACACACAATATTAGAAGTGTAATTTTTTTAATTTAATAATAAATACTTAAAATAAACTCGTAAATTGTATTCTTATTTTAAATTATTAATGAAAAACATTGGTTTTAGGCTTTACTTGCTATAATATTGTCAAGAGATGAGTGTCATGACTGTGGTAGTACTAAATGTATGGAAGAAGGAAACATTGAATTTTTGGTTAGATCCAGTTTATTCTGTAACCTATTATTGATACCATTGGATAGAGCTTGTGAAGCACTTTTAGAATCAGTAATCAGTTTTACGATATCTTATGTAGTTTTTAAAATAATGTGACTTTACCAAATGTATGGAAGCTGGAAACATTGAAGTTTCGGATAGATCCAGTTTATTCTGTAACCTATTATTAATACCGTTTGATAGAGCTCATGAAGCACTTTCAGGATCAATAACTAGTTTATTGATATCTTGTATAGTTTAGAAATAATCGAGTGAGATCACTTATCGTTTCCACCCTGTATACTTACAAGTAATATCGTTCGAAACATCAGGAGTGTCACGAATATACATCACTAATTCCAACTTTAAGCCTTTAACGGGCAAAAAAATCGAAATTTTTATTTCTTTTGGTCTTTAAAACAAGGGAATAAAGTTAAAAATATGGTGGGAACTACATTCCCACTGCCGTATCAAGGGTTAACTACCTGTCAACCTAATTCCGAAGCTGAATGTTCAGCTTGAGAGCTACCCGCTTGTAGCTCCATGATATATTCCAGAAGTTATCCAATTAGATAGTCATTTCGAGGTCTCAGTTGGAATTTCGTAGTAGGCATAACCATTTTAGGCCCGTGGCGTCCTTGCTTCGATTTTGATTTAATTTAAGTACCTAAAAACCCGAAAAAAATGTACATAACCTATTCTGAAACGAAAACTTTATAATACAACTCCTTGTTTAGAACGATTTCCACCGTATATGTATGTACAGTTTATACTATAACTAGATTGTTAAAAAGGCTTTATTGCAGCGCATTTCTAAATAAAAAAAACTTCATTTATTACCCAAAGCATAGCTGTTATTACGGCTATTCATACTGACATGAAAAATGATGGGTTTTATACAAATCTTTATTCCTTAACTGCTTTTAGGATTTATTTTTGCGGCGATATCCTTTTTCTAGGTCCCATCAATCTCTGAAGCAAAATCCATCAAAATTGACTCAGCTGTTCAGTCGTGAGAGCATAATAGATAGAAAGACAGACAGACACAATTTTTGTATAAGTATTATAATTATATGGATGTTGTCTTGAAAAATGTCTTCTTCCTTATACATAACTAGCTTTCCACCCGCGGCTTCGCCCGCGTGGAATTTTGTCTGTCACAGAAAAACTTTATCGCGCGCGTCCCTGTTTCAAAAACCGGGATAAAAACTATCCTATGTCCTTTCCCGCGATCTCTTTGCCAAATTTCATCAAAATTTGTTCAGTGGTTTAGGCGTGAAAGCAAGACAGTCAGACAAACAGACGGACAGAGTTACTTTCGCATTTATAATATTAGTATAGATTCCTACGAATCGCCATTGATTATATGCTTTCTGTTTCAGTCATAATAAGTGTGTGACGTAGAGCATTCAATATTTACTGTATTGGTTCGACAAAAAGCCATATATTTCTGACCAAATGTATTTTATTTACATTTTATTGTAACACTAGTTTACATTTTATTGTAACATAACATTAGAAAAACGTGTTTTTGTTTTGTTTATGATTACAAGATAAACAAACTCGATTTCATTAAAAACACAATATTACAATAGGGTTATTTCAAAATAAACCTGGGGAAATTCCGCGAAAAACGTTTGAATCAAGGTAAAATACGTTAAATACCTTTACTCATGTTTAATTACATTATTCCCGAAGGATAATTAACAAGGGCAGCAGACTTAAACAGGCTTTGACTCTTAACATCGGCGTTAGAGTGAAGCTGTGTTTTTCATTTTCATTTCCATTTAGCGTCTTTTAAACGCGCGAACACCTTAGCTTAAACGAAAACGGAAGATACGACGCATAAAGGACATAGCACACTTATCAATCTGGAAAGGGATCGTAACCGTATCAACTCGAGGCGGTCAGTATTCTTTGTATAGAATTCCATACTGCAACGCACATTTATCCGTATTGTAACGTAAACGACTCGCCTCGCGATTGAAAGCGCGCGAAAGGCGATGCCAGCACGCGAAAGGCTATGATGTGTTGATACCTTTCCGAGTTGATAAGTCTGCTACGATATTTAGCGTCTTTTAAACGCACAAACACCTTGGTTAAAACGAAAACGGAAGATACGGCGCATAAACGTCTCAGAAGTGTCACGCTCAAATGATGTCCTAGGACATCATTTTTGACACAGGTCAAAATCGGTCTGACCTACGCAACGTTTCTTCTATTTTTATACATAAGTTTATCTTACAAACATTCAGGAACTAAATAAAGTACAACGCATCACTTTTCATTAAAATAAAGTAGGAGGAAACATAAAATTCCACTCACTGACACTGACATTCGCCATGTTTTTTTTATCCGACTGCGCCAGAAGGAGGGTTATGTTTTTCCATGGCAACTTAGGCGCATGCCGTATTTTAATCTAAGGTAAGAAGCAATTACTCATGACTTGCATTGTAGATTTTTTTAACAAGTTTTGTATTTGTGTCTTATTATTCATTTGTTCTTTAATGCCACATAAGCTAGTACACAAAGCTAACTCAATTTAATTCTATAAGACATTCTTTGAAACTTAACCTTCGGGCCAAGATACTGAATACATGCTTATTTTCAGAATAAATATACTTTCAAATCATCTTTCATCAAGCATAATCAGACGGTTTGTTATTTCAAAGAGCATTCAACATAAATAACGTATCTAATATTGCAAATTGGATGTTACATGACTAGTTGGAGGGTTATTCGCACTTGTAATTCAATATTATTCACATTTGTGAAGTACAGCAGCGTCAAATAGTGCGTGACACCCAAAGTAGCCAAAAAGTTCGCACGCCTTTGTTACAATAAGGGCTATCGTTTTTATACTTAACAGTTGGCACCCCTGGCGATTGACAGGACCTTACTCTACAGTGGCGCCATCTTGATGAGTGCAAATGCGATAGTCCTCCTACCACTTTAGCGCTCACTAGTTGGTGCCACTGTCTTCGCTACTAGCAAGTGACAGGACCTTACTCTACAGTGGCGCTAACTGGTGAGCGCTAAAACGATAGCCCTCATTGGAATAAGGTTGTGTTATGAACTTTTTGGCCACTTTGGGTGTCACCAACTATTTGACGCAGACTGTACCTAACGGGTCTGTTGCTATTTTTACAATATGGTTATTTATTATAATTAAAAAGTCCATTTGATATAATTTTATTAGATTGAGTTCGAGTGGACAACATATAAATTTTCAGTGCATTATGTAAACTTTAACTGCCCTGAAAATAGTATGGTGTATAGTAATTGATTAAATCTTGATTCACTGATACCTACTGTGATTAAGATGAGATATATTTTTCATACATAGCTAAATTATGTATTCTTAACTAAAAATGGAGCTGTTGACATTCACCAACCATTTATTCAGTTAATATATCAGCACTAAATAACTCAGTATCGTTTAAATCCCTATAGTTTTGAGCATTTTAAATCATCAAAATTGTCAAAGTATACCGTCGAGGGATTTAAGTGTCTCACTTATCTAAAGATTGGTTTAGTTCGCAATCAAAGATACATTTATTCGAATCACAAGAGACTTAAAAAGTTAGGGTCAATTTCAGTCAACTTAGAGAAATTGACAAAGTCACCTCACTCTCCTAGTGACACGTGTAATGTAATGAATCAACTTATTGGCAATTAGAGCTGAAAATTAGTGTCTTATTAGAGAGTTCAGTAGTTTAGGTGTTAAACAGCCGTTTTGAAAGAAATGTGAAAATTATGAATAATCGCCGGTTATTATGAATAATGACCTCATGATTTGGTAAAAGTGATTATTATGAGATCATTATGTGTGTATAAAACTATAGTACTTAGTCGCCGCCGCACCTTAACCTATTTTTCACTTTAAATCAAAACAATATGTTATGGGCATTATGGCAAAGTAATGTTACGCAAGAAACAGTCCAAAGTCATTATGCCAAATTATAGTTATATACCTATGATATCAAAACGTTCAAAATTTGTGGCTGTACACGAGCGCTGTACACGAGCCGGTGTTCTCTTTTATGATATTTGTTAGTATTAAGGTTACATTATTAAATAATCACTGATAAATGTGATTAATTTATCACTTTTACCTCGACTGTCGGTAATTATTCATAATAACCGGCGTTTATTCATAATTTTCAATTTATCACATTTACCGTAACATTTACACTGACTGAGGGCTTAGTGTGAGTTTACATTAAACGTTATCACTAGCGACCGCGTTAAAAAAAAATATGACGATTGTAGTTCTTGAAAGTTTCCGCTAGGGGCGCCTGTACGAGTAGCGTAACGTAAGGTTGTCTAACGTGGCAATAATGGGTACTAATAATCCAGTAGTAGTATAGCAGCGCTGTCCAAACAATGTCATCCCATCAAAAACAATACTTGTCAAAAAAACCAAGTCTCGCAACTCAGTTGTTCTACGGTAAAAAGTTGTGAGATCCATGTAATACCAAGTCCAGGCCAGGAAATCTTTAACGTTTTACATAAATTATTGACTTGGCCATCGCACTAAATAATTTAATTTACACTTGTTTTCATGCGATGGCCAAGTCAATATTGCGACTAAGTCAATATTGCACTGAGTTGCGAGACTTGGTTTTTTTGACAAGTATTGTTTTTGATGGGATCTCATTTCTTTTTGTATTTTGTAGACAGCAGTTATGTATCTAGAAAACTGGACCGAAATTGAAAAATTTTACTCGACTTGGCGGTTGCACTACCATGCCCCCAAATCTCATTTCTTTTTGTATTTTGTAGATAGCAGTCATGTATCTAGAAAACTGGACCGAAATTGAAAAATTTTACTCGACTTGGCGGTTGCACTACCGTGCCCCCAAATATTTTAGTTTTTCCTTGATTCATACACCAAACACTACTTATATTCCAAATTTGAAGCTTCTAGGTCTGCTAGAAGTGCCTTAGAATTTTGATGATCGGTGAGTCAGTCAGTGAGTCAGTCAGTGAGTGACAAAATTAAGTAACTTTGACCCGTTATAATTCTTAAACTACTGGTTCGAATTGAATGAAATTTTAAATATACCGTGTCTTTACAATGCCTGCATAGCTAATGAAAATTCAGCCTTCTAGTTTTATCCACAACGAAGTTACAGGCGGTCGAAAATGGCCTGAATTGCTTCGAGAAATCGAGAAAAGGATGGTACGGCCGTGCCGCTTTTTTGCTGGACTTGGTGGGGGCACTGCCGTGCCCCCAGATAGCTGGGACGGTTCAGTGTAGGACATCTATAATCTTAAAACCGTTTATACTCAGAATGCCAACTTCTCAAAATGCCAACCGCTCGCAAAAAGACAACTTCGCAGAATGACAACTTCTCGAAATGCCTTAAAACTTCTATTTTGTTTTTCTTCATGTCTTCTGTAGTTTGTTCACTATTTCTAAATGTTTTTTTCTACCTTATCACATTATTATTATACTCGTATATAATATCTTTTTGTGCTCGAGAAATGAACTTCATAAGAAACCTACAACAGATGTTTTCCCAAGAAATATACCCGATGCCTCATAATAACTTACCAAAGAATGATTAAGTATGTCCCAGTATGTGACAGCCGCATCACAAAAAGGGGATGACATCGAGAATTGCGATATTTGCGATCCTTTGGGAATAGAAAGGGATCGTAACGATTTTTAGACAAAAATTATGGAAAAATAAGTAGCTGGTATGAAATACATTTGTCAAGATTTTGATGGTTTCTTAAACTAAATACTATTAATATACTTATTAGAAGCAGGTTTATTGACTTGCATGGTCTAGGAAGGTTTTTAATATACTTTTTAGTAAAACTATGTACTTAGTGAATAACTTGAGTAGGTACATAAATGTACTGAACACTATCAAGATTATTTGCGAAATATTTTAATATTGCAAACATAATCTTTGTATGTTAACCTGATGGCGGCTTAAGATTTAATGGCTTCTCTATTATTATTAATCCCCATATCAAAATTAATCGAAATTGGTTAAGTGGTGTAGGTGTAGCATCTATGTATAATTAACAGACAGACTGAGAGTTGCTTTTAAGTAGATGATATAATTATGGAATTATAGAAAATGATTTCAATTCATAGAAAAATAATTTCAAGGCACAACTTCTTCGTATCTTTTAATATAGCTCAGAAATTTCAATTACTTTCCACTTTCCAATCGAGTGAGCGAACCAACTTATAATAATGTATTATAGGTACGCCACATTGCATGTTTTAATATGCGGACAGTATAAGCTAAACATATTAGCGTCTTATTTCGTTGTAATACAGTTTATTTTGCAACGAAAATGTAGAGTTTCATGTGCTATCTGAACAAGAATATCTTTCATGAAAATTTTCCATATACGGTACTTATTAAACTTTGTGCTGAGTGAAAATGGAATAGGATTACGCTCACGTCTTCCCTCAGGTTTCATAAATCTTATCAGTTGTTTTATTTATTAATAAGTAGCTTTCCGCCCGCGGCTTCGCCCGCGTGGAATTTTGTCTAAAACTTTATTGCGCGCGTCCCTGTTTCAAAAACCGGGATAAAAACTATCCGGTCTTTTCCCGGGACTTAAATCTCTTTGCCAAATTTCATTAAAATCGCAGTGGTTCAGGCGTGAAAGCAAGACAGACAGACAGACAGAGTACTTTCGCATTTATAATATTAGTATAGAAGTACCTATAGATCATGCGCTCGTGGAGTTATAAAAGAGGTAAATCACAGTTTTCACAGGTATGTCTTGAGTTAGATAAATTTAACTTTTGTCATACGATGACAATTACGTGCGACGACAACTAAAGTGGCAGAAACATAGCTCGTAGAGCTGATGGCCGTTGGGGCAGAAAAGTTTTCGAGTTGCTACTCGTACCACGTGCCGGAAGACGTAGTGTGGGCAGGCCTCCTACTAGGTGGACCGACGACCTGTATACTTTTCAGTAATAAATAATGAAGACGTAGCTGCGTAGGCAGGCATCCTACTAGGTGAACCGATGTATTGTTCTTTCGGTAATGTATTAATAAAATGTTGTATTGAAAATTCACTTTATGTAGTTAGTTAGTTAGTTTACAATTAGATTGGGATTACGTCAATTTGATTGTACTCAGAGTTAAGGTGGTGGTTAAATTGCCATTTCATGACACTGACACCTACAAGGTGGTTACGCCTTTTGATCCAGTTGTTAAAGGACTTCGAGGCAAAAGTCACGAAGGATAAGGTTGAGAACCGCTTGCAGCTCTTCATTTGATTAAACGTGCTAACCGAACTACAACTGCGCTATTGCACTAATCTAATTAATATAACTCATCTACACGTGGAATCAATTTGATTTGATAATCCAATGTTGGATTATCATTTTGATGGAACAACAACCCTATAATCTATTCATATACAGGAGATTACTATTCAGTTACTAGCTTTTGCCTGCGGCTTCACCCGCGTGAAATTTAGTTTGTCACAGATCGTCATAAATTATAGCCTATTATGTTCTGGGTTATAAACAATAATGCTGTAAAGTTTCATCAAAATCCGTTCAGTAATTTTTGGGTGAAAGAGTAACAAACTTCCAGACATCCAGACATCCAAACTTTCGCATTTATAATATTAGTAGGATAGTCCCTCTGTTAGCAGAATTGCGATGAATCTTAATTTTATTATTATCATTTTTTTATGCAATACAACTCAGGTATTTGACCGCAATCGCACCTGTCACAAGTGAGATGCAGTCTAGGATGGTATACATATACCTATCTGCCCTGTAAGTGCCTATTCACTCTTGCCTTGAAAACGCCCGAATTATATTTGTGATCGGGAAAGACAGCAGCAAGCAGCGAATTCCAGTCCCTAGCTGTTCGCATTATAAAAGAGTTATCGAAACGCTTAGTGAGCATTGATCACGTACAATTGTTTATTTTTTGAGATTTTAATCTATTTACACCTTGTATTATTTAGACTTAGTTTCTTTCATACAGACCATTAATTCTAGAGTTCATGTTATAACTACTCTACGTATGCTTCATTTGAGAAGGTGAGGTCTAACTAAGGCTCTTAAAAAAATGTGACCGGTGTTTTTGGTATGGAGTTATTTGACGTTTGTTAAAGTTAAGGAAGTTGGTGTAACTCAGCCTTAGAGTCGTTTTAACATTTTACATACAAAGGCTCCTTTTCAGTTTGCTGCAAGTTACGGTTACTGCAATCGCTTCCAATAAGCTGACCAGGGTCCACAAGTTCATTTTCCCAAGTTATTGAATGTCGTAACCTCCAGATGTCGCTGCAGCTTAGTGAAGGGTCACTGATTCAGCTGGAAGGACAATGAGGCTCGCAATATTCGGATCTGAAGAGTATATTACTAGTCAGACTTTTATTTATAAAATTCAAATTCTTTATTAGAAGTCTAGTCTAGCGCTTAATTCAGTCACTATTCACAAACGATGCTTGCTTAAGTAAAGCAGCAAATCGAACGCACAGCGTTGAATAGAGCTCTGTGATTGGTTAGTGTGTCACCCTGTGCGTCCACGCGCACTGAGAGACCTTCATAGTAATGTTTAACTATAGTAGTTATTGAGTTGAAGGGTCTTAGGAAAATTATTTCTTAGCAGTTTTATGCCCGTATTTACAAACATTACTATGAAGTCTCACAGTGTGCGTGACACATGAACCAATCACAGAGCTCTCTTCAACGCTGTGCGTTCAATTACCTGGTTTACTTAAGCAAGCATCGTTTGTGAATACGGGCATAAGTATCAATGTTTTCCTAACTCTAGATTCTGAAATGAAAATTGTAGATTAGAATTTCAGAATTCGAGCTTCAATCTATACCCGAATTAACACAAACAAAATACAAAATTTTCACACTTCCCAACAAAATTGATTTGAATCGATTGATTTCATTTTCACGTACTCATACGTATTGATAACGTTATCTTTTAAAGTCAGATCGATATTAGTAATTATAACATGCTATTTTTAGCCTCGTATCAGATGCGCGGTGAGTGCTGTATTTGTGTATCAATAGACTAATGTTGAGTGTTAGCGATATAAGTGTCGACCGAACGAAATGTTGTGAAAAGAAAACTTACACCGTCATAATGGGCTCCAGCCGGGCTAGGATGCGCGTCGTGATATACTTTATCGACGTCAAAATGTATGGGCAAAATCGATAAAATGGCGTGATAACGGCTAATCACGGCGCGCATCCTAGGCCTACAGGTAATCATATCTATCGGTATTCTATTTACTAGTCAAATTTCATAAAAAAATACAATATTTAAAAATGGCAACCACGGGTCGGAAAACGTAAAGATAGGCCTCCTACTCGGTGGACCAACGATTTAAGGTAAAGGTCGCTGGGAGCACCTGGATGCGGGCAGCGCATGACTGGTCTTTGTGAAAATCTTTGGGGGAAGCCTTTGTCCAGCAATGGACGGCATTTAGCAGTAAAGTCATATAATAAATCAAAACTGCCAGAACTGTTTTTGAAGGTTTACATTTAGTGAGCCAGCAATCAAATAAATAACAATTATTGCTAGTAATACTCCGATAAATGTCTAAGGAAATGCTGCCCAGATTTCGATCTGGCTAAAATAAACTAATCCTGAGATTATGAGCTAGGATCTGGAATATTTTTAGTGCCCGTGATGACAGGTTTATGTAGTAACTCAATCATTATAATGGTCTGTAATTACATACACTCAACAGCTGGTATAATAAATGACGTAGCATGATCTAGAGGTTGGAAAGTTAAAGTCTCTCGGCTCAAATGCTTTGGGTTCGATTTACAAGAACACACAGTTAAAATCACTATACGTATGTATTTGTTAAGAACATTGCAAAGTTGAATAAACCCAAATGCGTAAGATTTGTATTCATCAAATCTTACGCATTTGACATGCCTGAATAGGCATGTCATAATGTTTATGGTGGCCCGTACAGTCTGACACTAAGGTGATGAGGCGAGAAAAAAGGAATAATTTATTTCTTTGTCTTGTTGTGAAATTGTCTTGAAGTTAAAAAGCTTCTCATCACAGATGTTGGAGAATAAAAAATGACTAATCAAATCACTTTGTTTTGTTACAATTAAAAAGATTTTTTGCTACGAAAGATAGTATAATGCTTCAGAGGACAAAGTCGTCACTGGTCAGATCAGTCATTCCTTATGTCAGATTTAATGACGGCTTATATCGGTATTAGTCATTGTGAAAAGCTCAGCAAATGTAAGGCGCAGACTGGCAAAATTTTAGTAATAAACATGCTTTCAACATTTCGTAAGGTAATATTATTGTAATAAGTACAAAAGTAGTGGAAATTCCACCTAAAAAAATATGGCTTAGCTCAAAATGTATGTACGATCAAACCAATTGCATTACACTACTGTAATAGTTAGGTTAGCAGTACAGTTCGAACGAACCAACTGCAACTGTATTGGTAACCTAACTAGCAGTCTGCGATGAGACGCGTTCAATAGCCGAATCACGTAGCGTGTCGTCGCGTAGCGTGTCGTCGCGTAGCGTCTCGTAGCGTAATGTAGCGTCTCGTAGCGTAGTGTAGCGTTGTATCGCACAACATTTTGTCGCGTTACGTGGAGTAGTCGCTGATGCAGGATTTCGAGATATGAAGCACAAAAATTGATTTATACTTTTTTGCTCGGAAGGGATGAACTAAAATCGCTCGCTTTTGTTTCCGGGAAAAAAGAGTAATGATATCGATTTAGGAGCAGTGATTTGTGGTCATGTTTTAAGTTTTTTGCTTACCTGTATTCTTGCACATTGTATTCTAAAAAACCCTTTTACTTTATGTATTTTTCACTCTTGTCTTATCTTAGATATTATCAAGTCTCGAAAAGGGAATTTCCGACTAAGAAGTAGTTAGTTATTATTGTAATTTTTCCTAAGAAGATAATTTCTTTGAAATAAAGCATATGTAATACCTACCTACATGTATAATACACCAATTATGCCCTTGTAAATAGGGAAAATATCTATTTACACAGATATAGCTGGCGGCAATCAATCAAACAAAGTAGGAAAATATAAACAACTTTGAAAACAGAATATGAAATGGATAGGAGTGGATGATTGTTCGTTCACGAATGATATTTAACTTTGGTTATGTTTTCACAAATAAATATCAATTAAATTTGTTCAAAACCCCGTACAGTTAGTACCGAATATACGTTACGTACCGTTAGGAGGAAAAAGGTGTATTAATTAAAATATTTTGGTATTATTTTATACTTTGTATGTCTGTTTTAGATTGATAATAACGATTTCACATGAACGTTATTTCAGCATAGAACAAAAATAGGCAGGCCTCCCACTAGGTGGACCGACGATCTGGTGAAGGTCGTGGGAGGTGCCTGGATGCGGGCGGCGCAGGACAGGTCATTGTGGAAATCCTTGGGGAGGCCTTTGTCCAGCAGTGGACGTCATTCGGCTGAAACGACGACAAAAATACGATTAGGTACCTATTTTTTTGGATTTGTATATTTTTTGATAAAGAGACTTTGGTCCTTCCTATGAATCCTTCATGCGCCTTGCTGTATATTCTGATGTAGGTATAGGTATTATATTATACCTACTAAGGACGGCGTCGATTTAGCGGGAAAATTAGGCATAAAAAACATTTATTGTCTTTTCTCGAACTTAAATCAATAGCATCAACCACTTTACCACTTAGATTGGATTAGAAAAAACGTTAATCGATGTGCTAACTGGACATTGTACGATTATATTTTACCTATGGTAAAACAGGGAGCATTAGAGCAGTGTGCTTACCATGAGTTTACGTTACGTGTGCTCGCTAGCGACTGCGTAAAAAATGACATAAATTGTATGACAGATTGTACAGCGCTCCTAGCGGCTACTTTCAAGAAATGAAATCTTCATAGATTTTTTGACGTACTCGTTAGCGAGAAATCCTAACGTAAACTCATGGTAAGCACACAGGAATCGTTAATCGAGTCCCGAATAAATTTCAGCATGGCTTTTTGTGTCCTATGAAGCATGAAAAGCATTCACTGTTTCCGAATAAACATTCAATCATGTGGATACTCTGTAAAACATTTTATACAGCTTTCATCTATCTCTTTCACTCATTTCAGAATTGAAACAGACAAATATAAAAGGAATGATTCGCTTTTCTTAGTACAGCCTATGTATACTACACTCGCAAGCAAAAATATGGAATCACCCTATTTATTCCGAGCGATCATAAGAACTAAATGACTAATAGAAGATCAATAAAAATGGTACCATTTTAAAGGAGATATTATAAATTTAAACCGTACCGTTTACCGATACCGTAGATACAAACAATACATAGTCATTCAGTTCTTAAGATCGCTTGGAACACAAAGGGGTGATTCCATACTTTTGCTCGTAAGTATAGTATATTTAGTCGACTGGGACGTTTTAAATTATGGAACACTGTGACTTATTCAGTTGTGTTAAGAGTGGTTTCACAACAAAATTGTAAGTTGTATGTCCTGAGGGTAGATGTTTTCGGTACGTGAAAACGTGTGGTGTATTTGTATTAAGGGAAGTCCTTATTGTGTAATTAAAATAATGGGAACGTTTTGTTTAGGATCGCTTTGTTAGACTAACATGGGTTTGAAATAATGTAACATTTTTGATGATACATTGTTGGGTTGGTTGAAATATTTTTGTATTTAAACAGGGGAAATATTAAAATTCTGGGAATAATCCTTCTAAGAGCATTTTTGATATTTCGAACTTCAAGTGACCTGACCTTCACTGGTTGGGCTTTTATTGGCGGTCAGGCTGTAGATCCTGGTTACACAGGAGTTGTAGCGGTGGGAACAAGAGGTGGGAATAGTCCCGAGCTTCAAGCGGTAGGCAATCAAATGAAAATATCCATGTGCATTTCAATCTATCTAGAAGCTATCTCTTATCAGCCAAAAGACGTCCACTGCTGGACATAGGTCTTCCAAAATTTGCTCTAGAAAAGACTGGTCCTTTGCTTCTTAAAAAACAATAAACTTTCCTTCGATGCAAGTGTTTTTTTACGATAAAATACAAAATTCAACTGACTTAACAACAACTTAACGTAACCTTTGCCAATTGGTATCAACTGAATGCCGTACACTCCTGAAAAAATCCACCCTCACGGATTTCCACAACGCCCAGTCCTGCAATTCTCGCATCCAAGTGCTTCACCAGATCGTCGGTCCATCGAGTAACACACTTCGTTTCTCTTGTCTCCACTCGAGAACTTTTCATGCCCGTCGGGTATTCATTCTACGGGGTTTGTTAAGTCGAATTCCCAAAATTGGACCGCTCTAACTTCGCGACAAGTCACTGGCAAGTCAAATGGGGACCCTATAATAGATTACTGACACTTCCCATGACTTCGTCCGTGAGGAATCCCATTATTGGAATTCTTAAGGGGATTACTTCGAGTCCGTTCCTGTGTCAAGAATGTGTTAAGAAAGTTAGCAACTTTGTTTCCGTAATTTTTTGAGTTTAAATGCAAATTGTATCGAAGCGCCGGTAAAACAAATTGAGAGACATGTAAATTGGAAGAAAAGGCCCGGTTTCCACCAAAGCGGAGCGGAGAAGAGTCGGGCCGTCAAATCTATAGTAATATTATAAATGCGAAAGTAACTCTGTCCCTCTGGCTGTCTGTCTCGCTTTCACGCCTAAACCACTGAACCGATTTTGATGAAATTTGGCATAGAGATAGTTTGAGTCCCGGAAAAGGACATAAGATAGTTTTTATCCCGGTTTTTGAAACAGGGACGCGCGCGATAAAGTTGTTCTGTGACAGACAAAATTCGAAGAAGACGGGCGAAGCCGCGGGCGGAAAGCTAGTTTTCTATACTATAGACTTTGACAGCGGCGGCGGCGCGTTGCGGAGACGAGAAGGAGAATAATGTGATCTGATTGGTTATTCAACACTCTTCTCCGCTCCGCTTTGCTTTGGTGGAAACAGGGCCTTACAATACCTAATAGTACCTACCTATGTAAAAAATAAGACTTTATAAAATGACGATTAAATTGAATCAAATTATTTATGTTACAGTTTAGACATGTAAATTGTATGAAATAAAGTTTTTTCACATTAAAACAGGAACGAAAAAGTGAACACTAGATAACTGCAGTGAACTCGACAACGATATAATATAATTTTCTCGGATATGAAACTTCAGCGCTTTTTATAAATTCATTTTTCTACACTAAAAACTGTGTTTTGTATAGTGGCAGTGTGATACTGCTGAAAATTATAATTATTTCTAACTCAGTGGTCAAGAAAGCGAACAATTATAGGTTTAAATACCACCCGGGGCAATGGATTTTTTTAAATGAAAAATTGCATCACAAATGCAAATATCCTTATTTAACTTTAGTGATAAACACAGTTTTCTCTAAAATTTTCCATTAAAGAAAGTAATAACACCAATATTTTTTAATAACAATACACGTAGTATTTTTAAAACCCACTAGTTTACGTTAGAATATTTCTCTACTAGCACTATACCAGGTGGTCTGCGTCTTCACAGCTAAGGTAATTTTCTCGCTTGAAAAATAAACTCGCGAATTATTACTATGAGTTACGGTTGAATTTTAAATGCAATTTTTAGACTTTTATTTATTTTGTGACATTCAAAGACTTTCCTCCTTTAAAAGTCGTTTTCCTCTTTACTAAAACGTCCTCATTATATCGAATGAAACTCGTAATGACTCTCTTCATGTTAATAATTTTTAATAGCGCCATGTGCTAGGCAAAATACCTAAGACGCCTACAAAACTATGAACTACCTACGATGTTTTTAGTAAGTTAGCGGTATTAAGTGTGATTTTGCACCAACAATGTGTAGGTAGAAGACACGCGAAGCTATTATAGCATTATCAATACAAAAAAGCTGTCAGGTTTATTAATTGCTTCTTACCGTATAATTTGACTCGCCTTCCAATATTTAATATGTAAGCTTTCTAGCACCGCCAAACGAATTTCATCTCCTTAGCCCGAAGGTAAACCGGCAGAGAATACCTTTGTGGCATTAAGTTCGCCTTGGGTATTATATAGCATTAAAGCTTAATTAAATAAAGAAATGGGTCATTTGGTTAGTACGTACCAAAGTACAAACCAAATGACCCATTAACATTCTTAAGTAAAAAGGAGTTTTTGTATCAAAAGACTGATGTGGCTGTACCTTATAAGTATATTTATCTATCTAGGCGCCTTAAATGCCGTGCTTAATATAGATAGATAATGGAAGTGACTAACTACTTACTTATTTATTTACTAAAGATTCCCGTAATCAGTATCCTGAAATCACTATCAAAACCATACTTGAGTCTCAAACAGTGAGTGGTTATCACGTATGAATAATTACTCATTCAGTTAATTGTGTCAATGTGAATTGCATTCACACATTGTAAGTAAAAGTAACATAATATTACTGGCAAATACTCCACTTCAATACATACGAGTAATATCAAATGATGCAAGTGAAAAGTGATGAAAAGCTGACACCACTGGCGAGTGTCAGCAGGACCTTTGCAGTGGCATTAACTATAGTGAGTACTATTACGATAGTCCTCCTAGATAGATCTGTGATAATTTTAAATACCAGTAGTTTTGAGTAAATGTACAATCTTAAATTGGTGAAGAATCTTTATCTGAATAAACGTGGTTGGATTTATTCATTGCTTTCCTATACAATACAACTAGCGGCCGCCCGCGACTTCGTACGCGTGGATCCCGTTTTACCCCCTTCATCTATCTTACGCGTTTTATATTTTTTCATACAAATGTTTTTTCCCGCTAACTCCCGTTCCCGTGGGAATTTTGGGAATTCCTTTCTTAGTGCACCTCTACGGTACCTAAGCTACGTCCCTTCCAAATTTCAAGTGCCTACGGATAGCCGTTTAGGCTGTGCGTTGATATGTCAGTCAGTCAGTCAGTTTCTCCTTTTTATATATTTAGAGTATACAATTATTAGACAAGAATTCCTTGTGGCAGAATAGCTTTTCTCCTTTACTTAGATATGAGATTTTCACCCCTGGGTAATTCTGTAATCAAGAACCAGCTCATCCATACTAATTCTAAATGCGAACTGTCTATTCGTTTTTCAGGCCACTGAACCAATTTTCATGAATTCCCGTATAGAGAGGATTAAATTGGAGGCTATTTGGAGCTTAAATAATCTGTATGGAACTAAAGCTAACCTTTAATTAGTCGCGCGGGGTCTATTAGACCCCAAGTGAGTTTGTTTGTGTCATATTTCGACAAACATTACAGTTATCATCATCATCAGCATTTCAGCCATAGGGAGTCCACTGCTGAACATAGGCCCCCAATGCTTTCCATGTTGATCGATTGGTAGCGCTGGCTGGACGCACAGCGCTTCCCTGCTACCTTTATGATGTCGTCAGTTAACATTACAATTATTAGACTGTGTATTCTAGTAGCTTCCTAGTTCACCTGCATCTATCATCTTAAGGGTTCAACTAACTACGACAGCATTTTTTGTTGACGAATCGCAGTTGATATAAAAATATTTTTTTACGGACCGAAATACACGCGGGTAAAGCTAACATGCAACAAAAAAGCTTTTTGGTTAAGTACGAAAACTCTTGAAAGCAGATTGTACAAACATTCTAGTGATATTTGTTTTCCTAGGAATATGGCATTCCAAAAAACAAACGCTAACATTTCGCAAAGCAAACGTTTCTGAAAATTTTCCAACAAATGTTGTCTATTTCTAGTAACACACTAAGGCCCGTATTTACAAATGATGCTTGCTTAAGTGAAGCAGCAAATCGAACGCACAGCGTTGAATAGAGCTCTGTGTTTGGTTCGTGTGTCACCCTGTGCGTCCTCGCGCAATGTCCTCATAGTAATGTTTGTGAATACGGGCTTAATCTATCAGTCGTCGACATTTAGAAACCTATCCTCATAGATTTGGTCTGTAGCAGAGTGCATACATACATCACCCAAAATGTGTTTGGAACTTTACCAAATAACCTTATTTGTCACTGTGTGACCTAACCGACGAGATACGAAGACTTATGGTTGTATTTTGATGGCGATTCCGTCCATAGTAAGTCTTCCTTTTGATTGGCGCGTTGTTCTCCAACAGGGTAGACTTAAATGCTGATGATCATAATCATGTCATTGATCAAGATCTATGCAGGGCTTACAAAAATATTCGATTTAAAAAACGAAATTACATGGTTTTTGTGTAATAAGTTTGATTCAGGCCGCTACCAACCGGGCGATGTGGAAATCATTGGGGGAGGACTATGTTCAGCAGTGAACAGAACAGAACGTGGCTGAAATGATGATGATAATAATGAAAGTTCATTCAAACCTTGATGTCCGAACTCAATCCATCTGAGGATTCATCAAAATGGGTAAAATAATATTATCGTTCAATATTACGAGTATGTAAGTAGTATTAAAAGAACATTCAATAAGTATAACTAGTTGTGTATTGTACTGAAGTTCGCTAGAGTACCTAATCAATTAGTTATAGTGGCTCAGACGAAAACTATTTTATTGCCAGCTCTATTACTTATCACAATGGCAGAATACAATGAAAATAATATCAATTTTGTATTGTGCTCGCTAATAAAGTGTTATCGTGGGCAGCTGAGACACTTCAGAATATTTATCGCGCACTCGACCATCGGTTATCTGGAGACTGTTTCGAAAACCTATGAAATTGACGCTCATTTTGATAACGTGATGCGTAAACTAAGTGCAGATGAGATAGGGTTAATTTAGTATTCTTTTTCTTAAATAGCAACCATCCTAGTGGCCTAATTCACGTACGAAAACTTCAACAACATGGAAGCGATCGCTGGAGTCACATTTCATATTCACGTTTTTTTTTGTTTCGATTTCGTTTTTATGCGTAATCGATCGTGCCTCCGCGGTATTCACCTACCTTCCTATTTGAAGTTTGGTTTAATCGGATGCCAGTGATTAAACGTCAAAAATTACAAATCTCTGAGATGCGTTCCTGTCCAGGAATCGTTCTATCGAAATAGCACGGATTTAAGACTGTTTTTCAATAGGACGCTTTTTAAACGTTAACGACAATTTGACTATTACCAAATACGTGAATCCAGGCCACTGGACAAAGGATCCTCCAGGGATTTCCACAATGGTCTGGTCCAATTTCCGATTCCAATCCCGCTCTAACAGGCGCATCCGAGCGCTTTCTGCGACCTTCACTAGTTCGTAGGCCCATCGAGTAGGAGGTCTGACCACGTGAAAGAAGAAACATGGTGATGTGACATCTTAAACTTTCAAATTCTTAAGTCCTTTTCCAGGGCACTCGTACATGGGTGGTAGAGCGATGTATAACTTTGCTCTACCACCCATAGGCCTAAAAATAAATGCATTTTCATTGATTAACGGTAATCGACTCAGGAGCAAAGCACCGATAGAGAAGTCGAAGACCATTCAAAGATTTACACACAATAATTTGTAGCGGAGTTTTGGGCTGACACTGTATAGGTTTGTTGTCGACACGACAAGAAGAATAAGGGTAGAAGAAGGAGGAATCTAAATATTAGGTGGTTCTTCATTTAGTAAGGAAAAAGATGTAGTAGGTTTGAACCCTACAATTTCAAATAAAAAGGCGATTTCGTGCTCTGGAAAGCACGCTGCGTAGTAAGACAGTTATGACGTGGCTCGTAAAATTTGGCACCAGGATTGTTATGGCTCACACACACGATTAAAGGTCAAACATGAATAAATGAGATTCTTGAGAAATATTATTTCGATCTTCATATTCTGCAAGTCATAGGTACCTAATGTGATTTGGTATGAGACTTGCGTAACCTATCCATCCTTTTTTTCGCAGAAGAAATGCGTTACGTACGTGGTAGGTTATACATTATGTATTGGGATGATTGTCAGGTACCTACTTGTATAAATCTAGTAAGATGGATTAAGTAGGTACAACTTAATATTGAGAAGTATTGACTAAGCTTTATGGCTGGTGTATTAAAGGGGCTCACCTCACTACTTTGTGGACATTATTATACGAATACTTTATTGTTCCTAATATTTAAACCGTTTGGCGTAGTGGTTCGTAAGAGAAGCTATGCCGATTTCGCGTTAGTATGGGGCTAGAGACGCAGTGTAAAATGTCCAAGGATATTTATTTTAGGGGTTTTTTTATGTGACAGGAGGCAAACGAGTAGACGGATCACCTGATGGTAAGGGATTACCGTCGCCCATAGACACCCGCAGTCCCAGGGGCGTTACAGGTGCGTTGCCGGCCTTTAGGGTGAAGATACCCTCTCTTCTTGAAAGCTTGCAATTAGGGGTTTATAAAGACACTGACAATGGAAGACAGATTATCCATTTACTTATTTAGTTTAAATACATTAGCTTTTAGTTTTGATTACTCTACGAAATTTAACCCATTAAGCCTTGAGTGACTTCCAAGATCAAACACCGTTTTCTGTGCAAAAACCAATAAAGTAGATATATCGGTGATTTGGATATTTACTCAGTGGAACCCTGAGCGTTTCATCATTTTCAGTAGTAGTTCTAGGCCTAAAATCTTTATTCTAGAACCTAAAAATGTATTGAAATTATTACAGTACCTAGATGCATGGAAATGTAACAGACATTAACCAACCATCGTTCAATAAAGTACTCGAATAACACAATTCCTATTTAAAATGTATGGCTTAATTACATCAACCCCTTAAATCATAATTTATTAATACCAAAATGTTTATGTTATGTAACATTACGCTCAAAATTGCTTTAAACGAAAATCGCTTTAAATAAATTACAATCAAAATACCCATACGGAGTAATTGGTAATTTAATATCCTTTACACAAAATTAATCTTTAACGCTTCCAACGAAGTGCCTTGTTGTTGAATTCAGTGAATAAGAAAGAGAAGATATCTAATATCTTCTATTATCGTATGTTTTACGAGAATATAACGAAATTAATAGCTCTATAGGTTTAAGGTAGCTAAATTGTTCGAACTACTACAGAATCAAATTGCGTAGGTACCGACTCTAAAATTGGCAGACACCGTTTGCAATCCAATTCTCGCTATTCGTGTGCTTGTAATAAATCAAAGCAAATTGTACAAGTGGAGTCAAAAATTGTAAAAGTGGAGTCAAAACCCTACCCTGGTGTCAACTTTGTAGTCTGCCAAAGGCGTTTGACATGCCTCAATCGGACCAAGTAACGGATAATGTGCTCGAAACGATTTCTTTTTTATTTCAGGACGGTTTCAAAATACTTTCACAACACATGAGACTATTTTTTGTTGCATACTCTCTTTTACCTACATATTCTAATTACATGGACTACAAGCCTGTGAGATTCAAACCTTCGTTATTTTATAAAAGCTGAAAGTTTGTCAGCGTTTGCTCCCAATACAGGGAAAAACGACAGACCCTCCCTCATGAAAGTTGGGCTATCGTGGTTTTGACAGCTTTATGGCCCATGGATCCTCAAATGTTTTTTTATACTATTTTTACTCGTAAGCGACCCTTAGGAGTCAAAGACCACTTGGGACATCACCTGCAATTTATGAACAGAAGTTCATGACCCAAGGCTATGTACAGACAGCTCATCAGACTATACATTTCTGTTGGAAAACCACCCTTATCACAACTACATAAGAAGCGTAGTGTTAAGCTTCAAGTGATATATCATTATCCATGTGAAATCGAGTCCAGTGTTCGGTACAAAGCCGATCAATCTTTAATGAGTGTACTTTGCCAAGGTATCAAGTTTCAATTTAATGAAGTACCCACATAAATAATGTACAGATGATAGCATGTGAAGGTATACACTACGGTATTTTATTCAGTTGTGATAAGTGCTATTTTGCAACAAAATCTTAAGATTTTCGTACTTTCAAGTCTTTCGACTATGTGAAAAGCACGCAGACGCACGCATATTGGGATGTCCGATATTAGCCGACTTCAAAAAAAGACTCCTCTTTTTTAAACACCTCCGTGTTTTATTGTATGACGCGAATAAGGGGGGAACTTGTGGCCTTACTTTATCTGTGAATCATTATTCAATTGTAACATTAGCTGTAAGTTTTTCAAAAATTTGTAATACAAAATACTTATCTCTCTCTCGATTGGTGCACTACTTTCATAAAATGATGAGCATCCTCATTGTATTTTGAACATTAAATCTGTAATTTAGTGTTCAAAATTAGTTAAGTACACTTCTCAATTTGTAAATTGATGCGCTGTGGTTTCAGCTTACGAGAGCATTCATTTTGCGAGCATTCGTTACATACGCGAGCATTTGTGATCGTTCAAATGTAGAGCCGCTTAGCCGAATTGCTAATTGTGGTAATCCACATTTAAATAACTGATGCTAAATTCCAGTCAAGTGCGAGTCGTGAACGCGCAATGATTTCGTATATCATCGTTTTACTATTGATATTTTAGTTCACCCTCAAGGTGGACCAATGACATCATAAAAGTAGCAGGGAAGCGCTGGACGCAGGCCGCTACCAATCGATCAATATGGAAAGCATTGGGGGAGGCCAATGTTCAGCAGTGGACGTCCTGTGGCTGAAATGATGATGATGATTTTAGTTATGACAACTTCAAATTAACACAAAGTTTACTAAAAACGCAGTAAATACAACAAATAGGACTTTATAACTATCAAAACATGATTTCAACGGAAAAGGTGTAAAATTACGATTACAATTAACCGAACAAGTAAATTAACTGATATTTTGTACAAGAAGTCCCAATAAAATTACTTAATCAACGTATTACTGCACTAGCACTTTCTTTGGAAAACCAGTTTACCAGTGGGTATAGGAATCCAGACCCTGTGCTAATCCACATAGAGTTCGAATTAGCTCATGACCTTACTTGCCATATTTCGAAAAAACGTTAATCAAAGATTCCGACTCAACTAGGCAATATTGGAGCAAATACGTAATTAATTAATATTTCTAGCGAAATATGTGCTTAGGTCCGCGCAAATGGACTTTGGCATTTTTGTACATATGTTGGCACGTCAACCTACACACTGGGGCATCTTATATTATAGTTGTGAAAGGGATGATTTTGCAACAAAAATACTGTTTGGTAGGCCATCATCATTTTGTACTTAGATTAGGACAAAAACAGCGACAAAATCTTATTCATTTTCAAAAATCTCACCGTAAAATTGTGAATTCCGTCAGATTATAATCTGACGCAGTTAAATTACAATCTAACCTAACCTAACCCACTGTTAGTTTACAATCTAACGCGTTATATTATAAACTGACAGAGTTCACAATTTCACGTTGACATATTATGTAAAAACAAGATTTATTCCAATTACTGGGGCCGTAGATGATTAGATATCACTGTAAATCGGGCTTATCGGATTGCAAGATTTTCGTTTAATTTCAGTCACTTATTATCGCTCTTGCCAGCATCTTTATTACCCGACTGCGCCAGAAGGAGGGTTATGTTTTTCGAGTGTATGTATGTATGTATTTTAATCTATCGGATGGATAGTTAGATCTAAAAATAACGAAATAGTTTAAAGAGTGGGATTTGTTAAATCAATATTTGTAGGCATTTCAAAAAGCTCCGATTTTAAACGGAATCCCAAATTCATGCATGAATACATTCAGTTTATTTTTAATGCTGTCGTATTAACAGCCAAAACTGTTTCCAAAAACAATAATGTATCATTTCACAGAAATAATCCGACAAATCGGAAACATGTTAAATAAATAATGTCTGATATTAAATATATCAGTTCCACAATCATGCTTTGGCATTTAAAACATTTCTCCGTTAAAATACGTGGTATTTTCTAAGGGTATTTTGGCACATTGCATATTTCAGTTAACAATTTTCATTAATTGACTTAAAACTACGAAAAAGTTTTTTAAAACATCGAAGGTTTATTGAAAAAGTTTTAAACGGTACTGATAAATAGGTAGAGACTTGATTAGATTAGATTAGTTCATAATGTAAACTTTTATTCCTCCATTTCTCATGTTACACAGGTAATATAAATGTTTAAAAATACAGTACTGCCCCCGGCCCCGATAGTTGAAACGCTCATCTCTTTTTTCGAATATGAGTTAAACTCAAGCACAATTAAGGATTACCCATTTAAATTATTTGAAACATTTTTTATCTGCGTTTATAATTTTGGTGTTAGATGCGCCCTGAGAACTATCATCGCGGGCAGAATAGGAAATCTTACCGAAGTCTGTTAGTATAAAGGCAATATTATTATTTCGGCAGTTGGAGTAAGATCGCCATTTTCTCTTTTGGTGGGGATTCCGTATGAAGCTCGCTTCCATCTTCCGGCTTGATTATCATTTTCGATCTAGTAAGATGAAGGCCAAGAGCTTGTCCGTTGTGGCTAAAAAAGTAACGTATTTATAAAACAATCAAAATGGTTGCCTATAAAAAATGTTTATACAACAGAAATAACATCGTTCAAAGCAATCCCAAGCTATGCGTTATTATAAAAAATGTTCTTTATCCGTAGCCCTTTCATACACACGGCCACACTGTTAACTATCCATTTCCGTTTTTGCTCTCGCTCTCATCAAATGGTGATTCTTTGCGATAGAACGAGACGATATGACAGGCAATGGATAGTTAACACTGTTGCCGATGTTACAATTGTCTAGTTATCATAACAGAGATGGACCGTTAAATAAACGGACTATTTTCATCGAAGCGACCTTGGTTGCATTAAAATCATCAAAGCAACGGAATTCCACTGCCAAGACTTTATTATGTAGAGATAGTAGGAATTAATACTTCAGAGCAGACACAATGGAAAATGCGGCTATTTTTAAATTGTAACTTTTAGAGTTATAAAAGTCATTTATTTTCTGCAGACAGGCTTTTAAAAAGAGTTTCTATAACCCTACCATTGCTTGGATACTATAAATGGTGCTCTAAGGGTTGTATGATTCTTCTGCTGGAACTTTTTTGTAACTTTATCTCATATGTAACAGCACTTCGGACAATTTTTTGTTGAAAAATACGAGTGCCGAGGGCTTTATGAAAGTTATACAACTACGTCTGTAACTTTTGGCAAGTATTGGATTTCGGATATTTCAGCATTGAATGTAGACGAATTTGTAGTTATTGTTACCATGAAAGTCATTTTAATGCTTTGTGTTTTTTTATTATGTTAATTATTTGCCGTTAAACTCGTGCTCACCTACATTTTGCATTCATAGCAAAAGTATTTAAGCAGAATCTTAGATTCAGTCGGTTTAAAATTCAACCCGAGTAAAAAAATCACTCATCATGTCAAAATGTATGACCTTATTTTTTATTTCGACCGTGTGGATTACAACCGTCATTTGTCAGAACAAAAATACGGATATACATGGGCCTAACACCGCAAAAAATCCGTATTTCGTTCTGTCTACCTTCCTCACTCATTCTGGGAATACAGGAACCTGTATAGAATACAGGAATCGTGGAGAGAAGGGATGTTATGGATATCCGTAACCGTAACCGAAACTTTCGGATATCCGAAATAAAAAAATAACCGTAACCGATTCTATAGTTTCGGATAGTTTCGGATGTAGGCAGTTTAAATTGTTTTTACATAGCATTCTAAGTAAAGGCATAACAGCCTGATTACCTTTATAATGCCATCTCGTATCAATTTTTATTTTTCACCCGACTGCGTCAGAAGGAAGGCTATGTTTTTTATTACTTTTTATTCGATGTAAAGTGTGCGGCCATGAATGAACCGTGTTGGACAACTATTGCAAGTTGCATTGTAAAGCACAGATATCCGTATCCATAACCGAAACTATATAATTATCCATAACATCCCTAGTGCAGAGTAAGACTTTTAGGAACCGTGTAGGGGTCAGAGTAATGCCATTTGCAGACCAAGAGCTAAATCAAATTATTTTAGCTTAACCCGCATAGCTGACGCAGTTTTCCATAGTTTTGCAACCATCATAAATGATATTGTCGCACTGCGTAACTGTGCATATTATGTTAAGAACTTATTTTAGTTTAGTGTATTACTAGAAAATAAACTCATGTCATAAGTAACGAAAGTTGGCACAGATTTTTACTGTCGGAGGCCAAGACTCACTTTAGGTCGCTGCACCATCTTAGTTACATTATTTACGCCCGTATTCACAAACATTACTATGAGGTCTCACAGTGCGAGTGGACACACAGGGTCACGCGCCAACCAATCACAGAGCTCTATTCAACGCTGTGTGTTCGATTTGGTGCTTTACTTAAGCAAGCATCGTTTGTGAATACGGATGTTAGTTCTCGATAGAAGTATTCAAATTTTCAAATTCAACACGTTTATTGCATGTCACATTACAATTTATATGTTGTAAATTAGTAGAAGTACATTGGTACCGAATATCGACGGACCATGAATTCTGAAGGAATTTAGATAGATAGAGCACACTTCACTGGGCCGGCCGTAAAGAAAAAGTGTCGGTTAGAAAATCTTTTCTTTCTTTAAAAGTACCTTAACCTTTAACTATGGACGCCGGGTCTCAGAGGCCCACCCCCCTTTTCAATTTCTCGGTTTAAATACCTTCCCACCACGTGCTGCTCTCGACCATCTCAGTAGCTTCAGTTTTAACTGTGTTAGGACCGAGGAGGCATAAAATCGCGTCTTTCGGCACTTATTACGTGAGTAATAACCATCCAAACTTTTATCGGGGTCTGGGAGACCCGATGACTATAATTTCCATACAAACATACTTGTATGGATGTGACTTGTCAACTATAATTTTTTTTATAGTATATCATTATAATATGTTGTAAATTGTTTTAGTTTAAGAATACATAATGGTAGAAAGTATCTGAGTACATCAGCTATATTATTAGCCCAACTATCTAAGTAAGATTCCAGAAGTAAGGTTTTACTTGTAGACGATCCTTCTTTTGAGTTTAGATGTCTTAGAAGGTACCATTGCTGCAGATTCCGATTCTGAATGGTGTATATTTTGCCTATCAAAGCTCTTAAAGAAAGATGACACATGCCTGTAGAGATAATTTGTCTTTAGTGTTCTAGGCCACTGATTATAATTTTTGTAAGTTTAACCCTTGTCAAAATCTTTATTTTATGTCTTTCAGAAATTCTGTTTATGTTTTTATGTTACACGGTTATTAATTAGCAAGGAAAAAAATATTAGTTTGATTTATTATTAATCGACTGTAATTAAGGAGCCTATATGTGATGCTAAGTCAATTAACACTGAAAAATGTCTATGTTTTTTAAATTTGCCAAAAAATAATTAAATAATGATTAAAAATTGATTACATTTACTACTAAATCCTTTATTAATAGTTATTAGATATATATCAATTCTTTGATAAATTCAAATTGGTTCAGATATGAAATTATGAAGAATTTTAGATAGGGGTCTGTGAGACCCGACGTCCATGGGAGTGTGATTATTTTTTCACGACTATAGTTAAAGGTTAACTAGCTTTATGAAACAAAATAAAGTGGAAAACGTTTTGATTTTATTTCATAAAGCTTAGTCAAATATTATTGAAGATTTTCTAACCGATCCTTTATAAATATTTGCGGTCCAAATCAATGTATGTTGTACACCACACAAGACAAGAAATACCTACATGAAAGAGACAGCACAATTTAGTTCAGTTTTAAAAAAGCTACCCAGACAAAGTAATAATTTCATTCGTAAATTCATTCGTTTGTAATAAACCGTATCCATTATATTCGAGGGAATAATTTAAAATTTTCCGAGTAAAGATTACTGGCTCGTAGTTTTACATAAAAATATTACATTCGCAAAGCTCAATGTGGATGTAAACCCTAGAGAGATTAACATCATTTACACAATAATTTATTACTTGGTAACTTATTCAAAAAGAGACTTCAATATGGATTTTCTCTTGTCTCACATTATTCTCTGCTAGATTGGGTACTTGGTAATGTTTAATGTGTGGTGAATTTTGTATACGTGAATATAAAGACGATGTTTGTTACATCAAACTGAATATGAAATACAAGGGCTTTATCCATGATTGATTTGTCGATCGCATTTTCGCAAGTTCGACACAAACACATACAATAATAGGTAGGTAATATTATTTTATGTTAAGTATGAATATCTTATTCTTCAACTCGTACCTTTCTTTTGTTTAAGAAATATAATGGCTTGTTACGAAAATATCATTTGGAAATCGTACAAAGAAAAAACACAAAATACCTACCTACTTTAACTATAAGGAGAACTTAAAGCTTTTATGCAGGACTTAGGCCCTTCCAGGGCGCTTAACACGTCCCACATATTATAGCTTGCCCTACCACCACTGGAACAAACCATTTTGCGGTCCACCTGGCTGTAAGCTAAATGAAATGCTATTAAATTGTTCTATACAGCAAGTTCTCATGTTACATTTAGACTAGGCGCAGACCATCGATTTTTCGTCGGCCGATAGTTTAGTCGGGCAGTTGATCAGTATGGGCATGTATGGAAGTGCGCACATTACGCCGATTTGATTTGGCCGATTCTTCATACAAATTTTAAAATCGGGCCCAACTATCGGCCAACTAAAAATCGGTGGTCTGCGCTTAGTGTTAACGTCACAAATCACATCAAATTATTATTACAAACGTGAATAATCGTTATTAATTATGAAATCTGCACAGGATTTCATTTATTGTTTGTAGTAAATGATACATGCATTGTAAGCCGAGATCAAACGATTAATCCGTTAAAATCCGTAAAATGCATATTTAACATTCCCGGTGGCATCACGTTCTGCTCTATACAGTTGAAAAATACTTTTCAGGGTTCAATTTTGTAAGATCAAAACCCTTGCAGAACAGTAGGTACTTGTGCTTTAGAAATAAAGCAGATTTTAAAATTAAAATTGTATCTTAACACGAGCCGGAAGACATAGCGTGGGCAGGCCTCCCACTAGGTGGACCGACGATCTGGTGAAGGTCGCGGGAGGTGCCTGGATGCGAGCGGCGCTGGATCGGTCTTCGTGGAAATCCTTGGGGGAGGCCTTTGTCCAGCAGTGGACGTCTTTCTGCTGAAACGAACGAACGAACGATTTTGATAGAGATATTTTCACCATCTGAACAATGAAATACACAAAATCAAAACATCAAAATTGACCTTTGCTTAGCAGGAAAAAGTGACCGGTACAATTTGTAACGGTAAATAAAAATGTTATTTACCCTTAATAAATGAAACCCATAACAGAATTGTTTTTCTGGCATTTTTGTAGAGTTCCATAATTCAAATGAAAAACAAAACGTAAACAAATCAATAAGTTCGTCTTTTTAATCGGGCCATTTCATTTCAACATTTATGCTGCCAATAAAAGAATGAAACAACCAGTAAAGAAAGTTTAAAGTATTTGCCATACTCGATGGGGTCTGTGTTCAGGTAAAAGAGAGTCGCGACCGCAGAACGCATTTAGTGTGAATAAAGTTTTAGTTCTCCGTCTTTCGGTCAATCCTTTTTTAAGGAACTCTTTACCTATTGTGGGATATGATGCTCAACCACAATAAGGAAGCTAGATGTTAGTGCTTCCTTCCGAGCGGGTGTTATGCTCGGGGACCAAGGTCCGATTTACACCATCTTGGTTTGTCTATATATACTTGGCAGGATATAAAACTCCGTCACCGCGATGCAGGTTTGTATGAGCGGCGGAGTGTACCATAGTGAAGTAGTAACAGCGCCATCTGTTGGTCACTAGTTTGTAGTGGCGTCGCCACACCTATCAAATCAAAGTTTGAATCTTACTTTTATTTTTACTCAGAGCTTCGGTAATAAAAATATTGGAGACAGAAGAAAATATAGAACCCTTAGTGCACGGGTCCGACTCGCACTTGACCTCATTTTTCATAAAGACAAACGTGGGCTGGACACGTGCAGGAGAAAAAACGGTTATTTGGAGATTGCCAACCGTTAACATTCATACTCGTACCTATGACTTCAGAATTTGATTTTTGACATTTTTGCAGTAGCCTGGTAACATTGGATACCTGGATATCTGTACCAGGTACAGAGTGGCCTAATTCACGTATTTTGACAGTCAAGATCTCGCTGACGTTCACAAGTCGTCCCATTGAAAAACAGTTCTAAATCCGTATTCACAAGGGTAATTTTCGATAGAACGATTACTCGATAGAATCGAAACTCAGCGATTTTGTTGTCATCGAAGTTTTTTACGTGAATAAGGCTACTGGTTTCTTTTTAATAAAAAAGGTATAACGGACGGAGTTTCCTTTTTGTTTAGGTAGATAGAACTCGTAGGTTAAAGTAGCACCTCAGAGTAGCACTAAAATAACAATTTGTATATCCAATTTATTTTTGGTAAAGAAAATTGATAAACGATTGAGGACTCATTTGATTATACTCCAGAAAGTATAATTCTGTACAGTATTAAAGCTTCAACCACACCAACGCGTGCAGATTGCCATCGCGGCGCGATCAAAGGCCAATGACAGGTCGCGCGACCGATGACAGTACACGCGACCTGTCATTTCCCTATGATCGCGCCATGATCGCACGCGTTGGTGTGGTTGAAGCATAAGTCCTACATTGAAAATAAAATATAAATCCGCTTTTAACACATCTATATCCACTTTGGATCTGTCCGTCGACGGTTTAGTTTAACACGTTGAGTGCGAAACCAGGTCTATAGACCTTGTGTACGTCTCGCTTACCGTGCGGCTAAGAAAATTATAGTCTTCCCTGTCGTGCGAAAGCCATAACTTCAATTGGGTCCGGTGTAGGAAAGTGATGAATATATATCTATGATGTATTCTTAAAATATAATCCAATGATGTACCTACCTTAATACCAGGTTTTTAGACCTGGTACCGCACGGAAGTAATAAAATGTCTTCACAATGCGAAACCAGGTCGAAGCACCTTGTACCCTGCGCACCTGGTACCGCACCCCACGCTAGCTTCGTGCAGCCAGTGTTGCCTCGCATTCGTAAGAAACGCACATGTCGACATGGCGTCAAGAGAAACAAACAAAATCAAAACTGCAAATTGATTATAATTTTATTTACTACACGATTTATTGCTAATTTAAATAATGTTTTTCGTGACAAACATTTGAAGTTGTAACTAAATGTTATTAAATAATATGTTTTCTTTAAATATAGCTTATTTAAGTATTTATGCACGTATGTCTTATTTGTAAAATATTTAGACAAAATTATTAAAACATCTTTGTTTGTTACTTTTTTAAATTTTTATTAAAACTTAATTTAAACTATCGATATTTGTATTTCACATCCCTAGAATACCCACCAGACTTCCCTACTTCTGTGCGGCACAGGGTGCATAAGCCTTGTATTTTGAATATAGCTATAATTTTTATACTAAACAAGTTATTCACGAACGGCTTCAAGTGTATGTCAATAAATGCATTATTATTAATATTCAAAGAAAAAAAAACACAATATCTATTAACATGAAGCCAAAAATTAAATTAATATATCTTAAATATTACAAGGTCTTTAAGCCCTGTGCCGCCACAATGTAAGTTTTAATACCAGGTTTACTGACCTTGTACCGAAGGAATGGAAAGTATTAGAAAGTTACTGCCGCAGCAAAGGTGTTAAAAAGATCTATTAGTCACTGAATGGTGTTTATGCGATTCGAAAATAAAATGTTTCTCGCCAATCTATCTGTCAGTGCTTTAACGGTCGATCAGCGAATGCGCTAGATGTGTTTATAAATACGGCTCAAACCCACGTGCTAGAAACATACCGAAAAGGAAAGCGTTATTTTTTTAAGAAGTTTAAAAAAATCCATGTAAACCTTAAAATAAATAGTATTGAATAATATTCGTGCGTTTTACTGGTTTTTGTGACATCGTCAATGGTCATTATTAATATTTGGAAATACTATGTAACTTGTTTTAAATAAATAAATAAAATACTAAAAGGTGACACCGCCAATCAGAATCAAATCAAAAATTAATTATTTATTACATATGCACTTTCCAGAGCACTTTCACGTACGATGCTTGCTTAAGTGACGCAGCAAGTCAAACGCACAGCGTTGAGTAGAGCTCTGTGATCCTGTGCGCCCACGCACACTGTGAGACCTCATAGTAATGATTGTGAATACGGGCGTTAAATACGTCCCAAATATCCTAACACCACTTAGCTTCGGTATAACTACGTTTAATTACTGTCAAAAAGCTATTTTCATTAACCCATTTTAGCCGTAGAAATCTTTTTCACATCTTCACTTGTTTCCGAAATCAATTTGCGAATCAATTATTAATTTCTAAGCTACCAGAATCTAATTACCGGGCTAGTTATTATCAAGGCTAAAATGAAATATTTTTGTACTACTAAGTAGGTACCTAGACATTAATTACCTTACTTGTAACAAGTAGTTTAGGTGTTAATTATTGGTATACTAAATTACTAATTAGTAATTACCTTCTACATAGTAACAAGTAACTTTAGGTGTTAATTATTAGGTACAAAAATAGGAATAATGTAACTTTGTAATTTAACTGTTACTACGGATGAGAAATATCTTCTAGAAACACAGAAAACATACATTTGTTCAAACTTTATCAAACAGTTGTTGTTTGTCATGTCATGTGTAACAACTTTTGCATGACATTTAGAATTACCTGTTTACAGAGACACAACTTAATTTTAATATAGCGTCTGTTCTCAGACTTTGAAACTTGTTTCTGTCTTTCACTTTAAAGGTGCTTTCTCACATGGAACAATTGCCTGTAATGTAACGATACAGAGTCTAGCATTACATCAGGGAGAGCGAACCGAGCATAACAGTTTGCCAGTCAAATTCAATTTCAAACTACTATACCACCGACGATCCTCCTTCCATCTCCATCTCTTTCGGTCCATAGATTTATTAAAACGAAAACTTCTGGTGTTTCAGTATTATTTTTTTTGCCTTTTGATAAAACTTGTAACAATTGAATTTAAAATGTTACATTACAAGCGAATCCTCCTGTTGCACTTGCACCATCCTACTTTAACTTTGACAAACGTCAAAAATCTGTCAAGCTCCATACAAAAAGCACCGGCTATCGTAATACCTACATAGTTACGGTTAAAGTTAGGTTTGTGGTTAGGTGGTGCAACTCAGTTTGAATCAATTTTATAAAGCATTGCACGTTTTATCTTTTGCACTTTGTACCTATTCTAGTTTATTCATATATTCATCTACGGAAAATTTACTTTGTTCTTGCGAAAATCATTTGAAAACAAGAGTAGCCAATCTAATCGCATTATCAGTAGATGTCCGACAGTAACTTAGATAGCGATAAAATATTTCCAATTTGTTAGCAAATCAGTGACTGAAATAAACGGTTTATCTTCTCTTGATATTACTAAAGTGTGAAGAGTAGTCTTTGTTCTAGTGCAGGTTCTGATGAAAGTTAATGTGCGTTAAGTTATTGAAATTTTGAATTCTGGACAAGTTAAGAGGCTTTAATAAATGTGCTGAATTTCATGTAAGTTAAATACATAGGTTTTGAATTGTGAAGGGGTCATTAGTAGCACGAAATGGTTTCTGTAATACCACACACTGGGTGCCTCGGTATAAAAAAATATGCGTCGCCTAACCATCCACAAGGTGTAAAGAAATTAGTTTTAGCGAAATGCACATTAGGTATTATACTTTGCGGTGCTCCTGTTCCTAAATGGAGGGAATTTTGCCTCGTTTAATATTGTAAAATTTTTATCATGTATTAAATAGGAAAGGAGTAATTGTTAAAAACCTTCTCTAAGGTGACATTTTGTCAATTAGTGTCCTAGCGTACGAGGTCGCAAAGTTGGAATTCGGAAAGAGCATATCAAAATCTATACCTATACCAATTTTCAAATTCCCGGTATACTTTCCAGGTAAAAACTACCAAATGACTGGACTATTTTTGGGTTAAACACCGTGAAATTTTAGTGGTTGTTTTCCCGCAGTAAAATGATTCTATCTTACTAGTACAATAGATTAAGGAAGTTTATTTTAATTCAATTCAATTATCCTGTAGGTACGGAGCGTGTGCGATTCAGTTTATGCTGTAGGTATGTGTATTACTTAGTGCGAGAGCTTCTTTTACTTTAAATATTGATTTCGTGAGGCAGGCAGTATCCAAATACGTCACATTTTGTAAAAAAGACTATTGTTTCTTACGCTTTTGAGTTGATGGTATTTTTTTGATTAGTTGAGAACTTTTTTTTTTCAAAAATAACTAGTACGATTCGGTAGTAGGTACCACTAAAGGTAAATCATTCTGCCGCGGGAAAACAACCACTAATATTTCACGGTGTATTATTAAGTTAAATCACTTACCCAATTATTTTTTCTGGTTAAGCAGAGGGTAGGTCTACTGTTTCTACTTCGACTATATGCTGTGTTACATCAAGATCATTTTCAAAGTATTGATAAATGTGCACGAACATGATCAGAGCATGAATAGGCGACAATCGATCATAACAAGACAGTGTCAGAATATATTTATAGAATCCAGAGGTAAAAATGTTGAAGTATGTAAATTGCTTATTTTACAAATAGCATCCAATTCCCGTAAACCGGTCACGCGCACGTATCGTTCTGCTGACTTAGGGTTTTTAGTAAGCTAACAAACATTTTAATAATGTGAATTTTAAAACATTCAATAAAGAGACACCGTACATCAAACATGTGTTTCACTTAATTTCTACTGCCGTCTTCAACATCCAAAACCTAACACTACAATGTACTTAGTTTTATGTTTATTGCATTGTAGAGTAGGATAGGATACTCTCCACTCTTCCCATAGATAGGGACCCTCTATTCTTCCCACGGATGTCATAAGACTTCTGACTGTCACCTGTCTAGCCAGCAAGGGGAGTGTAGGCCAAATCATCCATTTGTTTCTGGTAAATTGAAGAGTTGTGTCCTATACATTAATAGGAGACTAAAGGTCGCCGCACATTTATCAACACGGAATGGGATCATATCGTAGGCGTATCAACTCGAGGCGGTCAGTATTCTTTGTATGAAACTCCATGCTGCAACGCACACTTATCCGCACCGTAACGTAAACGCCTCGCCTCGCGATTGACAGTGCGCGGAAGGACCTAGGTGGAGATTAAATGCACCAATTTTAACTATATTAATAAACTGGTTACACGAATTGCTTGGTAGAGCTTCTGCTACAGCAAGTACGTAACACGTACTCGTTATTTTAAGTTAATATTTTATGCAACTTTGTGAAAATAATATTGCTTACGCCAAATGGAAAATGTCTCTCCATCTTCTAAGAATCTAAAAATGTTGTAACGCTTTTAGCACGCCAAAAAATAGGCAGAGATTTGTGAGATGGTGAAAGGATTACAGCCCAAATAAAACAGTTAGTTGCTTTCATTGCTTTTAAGTTACATGACACTAGATGTGTCTGTGTTTTACGTTGACAAAACCATGTTTTTTAGCTACAAATAAAGGACTATAGGGTTTTTTGAAGTAGGAAATTGTGTTCGATTCTAGAATTAAATAAATAAAATCAACTTGCGAAAGCTCAGCTCATCTAAATATAACACACAGCTTAATTATTTATTATTGCCACCATGTACCGTATTTACGAGCCTCGAATCGGAGGATCGTTAATAAGGTACATGGTAGCAATCTCGTCAATAATAATGATTCTGTTAGTGACCATGAAAGTTTAAAACAATATAATATACACACAGCTTATCAATCTATACTAATATTATAAATGCGAAAGTAACTCTGTCTGTCTGTCTGTCTCGCTTTCACGCTTAAACCACTGAACCGATTTTGATGAAGTTTGGCATAGAGATAGTTTGAGTCCCGGGAAAGGACATATTATTATGATAGTTTTTATCGCGGTTTTTGAAACAGGGCCGAGCGCGATAAAGTTTTTCTGTGACAGACAAAATTCCACGGAAAGCTAGTTCATTATAATTCAATTCTTTATTGCTATTCCACACGATTAAGGATGTTTTAAATCTTAAATACAATTAGGACAACATAATGCAAAACGTTGTTATGTTAATTACTCTCAATCAAAAAAAAAACCGGCACCGCATCTTTGAAGGACTGGATAGACCGTTCTCCATAGCTTATGCCGTGGAATCCAGGATAAATATTTGCCATCCCAGGTGTAAAAGGGGACGAAAAACCACGTAATCTGTCGATGTCTCAATGTTTTAGAAGCCGTTTTCTGTAACGACGCGCCGGAGATTCCAAGGAGATTCGGCGTGTTCTCTTAGAATTCCCATTTGTACGTTTACTTTGTTTCTTGTCGAGGAAATGTAATTTTCATTCCCTCGAAATGTACATAAAGTAAAGATAAGCTAAGGCTTGGTAAGTCTTATTTTATGTTCAAACTGCAAATAGCTTAAGCAGCAAAAAAGACTGAATGAAAATCGTCAAAAATCAAAACTATATTTGTATAAATTAGTAGGTACATACTTACAAATCGTCAAAATATGCTCTTAAGGAGCCTAATACACGTCTCATTCTTTTTTTGGCCTACCAGCGCTTCGAGACAAACATTTGAAAAGTGCTGAGAAGAAGCGCCGCAACAAACTCAGTCACCAGTGTCTGCCGGTTTAAAAATATAAAAAAAGTATTATTCTAATAGTAGGAGCACAGATGTAAATGAAGGTCTTAGCCTACTGTACACTCCCATGCTGGTCAGATGGGTTAGGGAGGCTTGATATTCCCATATTTTGTTCTTTATAATATCCATGGGAATATTCTAAAAATGTGTACAGAAAGCTCATTTCTACAATATTCACGTATCACAAGACAAATTAAATATGATTCCGCGAAATGAGATTATAAGCACAATCGGAATAAGTCATGAGCAAAAGATATACCCGGATTTCAAATTGGTTGGGAAAACATGGGAGATGTATTTCTATCAAGGGTTGGCCGACTATAATCAGTTACAAAAGAAGCAAACCTACATAATCTATTGAGGGGACTGAGGTGGTGGCTGAGTTCATTAGTGGTGTTTTATATTCACATAGTCGTAGTATAAATAAGTAATATTCAGGTACCGTGTGTGTGTTTCTAGGTATTATTTTGCATTAAGAACAGCAGCTGTGTAAGAATGAACCAGTCGCTTAGAGCTTTTATTATTATTATTTATTGACAAAGATCTACCAACAACACATCTTTACATAAACAAGTAATGCATGCAATGATGAAAAGACCAAAAGATGAAAAAGATTTTCTTAGTACATGTAAACCTTATGAAACGACGATCAACAATCAAAGGGTAATTTACACTGTTCTTTCTGACTAACTGTATAAGTTATGGTAATGGCTTCCTAGAAAACTAAAAGACTTTTTTTACCACGGGGAAGCCTTTTTTCTGCATTTCACAACATTTTCAACAGCTGAGATGTGGTAGCTAGAAAATATGTAGTTCTTACTTCGTATAATTTGAACGTGGATGTTTAATTATAAAGTTCATAGCAGACTTATCAACTCGGAAAGGGATCAGCACCGTATCGCCTTTCGTGAGCTGTCATCGCGACTAATCGCGAGGCGAGGCGATTACGTTACGCTGCGGATAAGTGTGCATTGCAGTATGGAGTTTCATAGTTCCACACTATTAGAGGCCGGTAGATCTTTTCTCATAAATAAAACACTGAATACTCAACTTTCAATTCATCACATAGCATCAAAAGCGCGCGGCGTCGTCTCCGCGCGTCCCTCTATTCTCCCGTTTTATTCTAGCGTGACATTGACATAATGTCAATGTCACTATGACAGCATCTCATTGGCCACAACGATACCGTTATTTTAACGTTTTAGATTTTTCATAATTAACAATACAAAGAATACTGACCGCTTCGAGTTGATACGGTGATCATTTTCGGGGTCCTTAAATCTTGAAATGAATAGTGGGTTATTGTCTCGATCATCTCTATTTTGTCAACAACAGTATCCTTTATCAAATACTGAACTGCAGTCGACAGCTTTCACTCTGTTTTGTAGACCCCTTACAATAAACTAACAGTTTAGTTCCTCGATACAATTGAATATTCAAGAGCGAGTAGTAATTTGCTTGCTTTGTTCAGTTAACGGTTGTCAGCCACATCTGTCGCCTGTTTCAACATGTTGGACGACAATTTGACAAAGTTATCAGTGGTGAGCGAAATTTAATACGAGCTTTGAGTTTTCATCGGATGGTTCGAGAGATTTTTCAAGTGCAGGTTGTAGAAAATCTTTATTGTGTTTAAGATTTGTTTTTTTTTTATGTTGTGCCTAAAGTACTCGTAATATAAAAATGTAGATATTACTTTTATTTTACCCAATAAACACCTCTGTAAAACATAGATTAACGTCAAACTAAATATTCGCTTTACGCAATAAGAGCTTAGGCCTTGTCTAGGAGGGCGAATTTGCCGCGAATGTCTTCGCGCGTGGAATCATACGCGCGTCGGCAAGATAGCAGCCAATACATTGCGTCCACAAGACACGCGCGAGTTGAAAATTCGCGCGTAAATCGCGTCATACATACGCTCGTGTTCGCGCGAAGACATTCGCGGCGAATACGCCCTCCTGGACAAGGCACACGATGCGTTGCGATAGAGATGCGACGTCAGAGCGGTGTCGCTGCGTCGTCCTACATAGAAATATCTGTGGCAGGCACACGAGCGGTGCGCGCCGCGTCGCGCGATACGCCAAAATCATTTCGGTGCGGCGCCGTAATGCATCGTGAGCTTTCGCTCAATACTACGCGTCTCTAATTTTTCACTTCGCATAATACTTCGTATGTTATACCTAACTCAATTAAAACTACAGATATTGTAAACCGATTCGACAGACTGAATTCAAATAATAAATCTTTCGATGCCGATTAGAATACGCAAAGGATTCGAAGATGAAAGTTTTTCGTGATAGACATACAGGCTATACCCGTTTGTTATCCATTTTGCGAACCACTGGGGTTTTACCACGCTAAGTAACTTAGACCATTTCGCCGGTTGCCGTAGAGTCAGATAAATGTCTCGCTTAGTTCGGTCGAGTGGGTTTGAAGCTGAAGGTATAATACGTTGGGATAGTGAAGCTTTAGGTACCTTTAAATCGGTGTGAAGGAAGGAAAAATATTTATGTTATATCAACAGGTAAGCAATTGTGTAATGTTCATTGCAGATAATATCTGATAAAATTTTTTTTTAATCTATACTATCTATATCTATACTAATATTATAAATGCGAAAGTAACTCTGTCTGTCTGTCTGTCTTGCTTTCACGCCTAAACCACTGAACCGATTAACTGAGCTTTCCGCCCGCGGCTTCGCCCGCGTGGAATTTTGTCTGTCACAGAAAAACTTTATCGCCCGCGTCCCTGTTTCAAAAACCGGGATAAAAACTATCCTGTCCTTTCCCGCGACTCAAACTATCTCTATGCCAAATTTCATCAAAATCGGTTCAGTGGTTTAGGCGTGAAAGAGAGACAGACAGACAGAGTTACTTTCGCATTTATAATATTAGTATAGAAGTATAGATTAATGTATTCTATCTAACCCTGCTGGCCAGTGTGAGGATTGTAGACCAAATCCTCCATTTGCCTCTAGTAAATAGAGAGGGTTGTGCTCTTTTAGTTGATACTAAATAATGGCAAACCTAATACATACTACATGTACAGTCACGGAATGAAAAGGTTCGTCAGTTTTCAAATTGATTCCTTCAACGAATCGCGAGCACATATTACCTTTTGAAACTATGTTACAGAATAATCTCGAGTTAGAGAAAATAATCTTTAACTGTTCGTCAGTTAAGTTCAAAATTATTCAGATCAAAGTTGTTTGACGATTTAACTTGTCAAAAATATTATTATGATTCATAAACTAAAATCTTCTTGTTGGTTCAACCTGCCATTATCTATTAAATAAAAAAAGTACATTTTGTAACATTGCACTGATGGGATAGAAAAAAAACAAGCAAAACCTTATTCGTTACCAAACGTCATATTTATTTAAATGTTAGCAGCAATGTTTCTTGCACGGTTATGTTGGCAGGTTTGACTCTTACTAGTGCAAGCGAAAACCGACACTAAGGTGACGAACCTTTTCATTCCGCGACTGTACATTTGTACTATCGGCAACAGTGTTAACTATCCATCCATGTCGTTTCGTTCTATCGCAAAGGATCACCATTTGATGAGAGCGAGAGCAAAAACGGAAATGGATAGTTAACAGTGTGGCCGTGTGTACATAGGTACCTAATACTTTTACAAAACAAAATATTTATTTCCCATTTCATTTATCAAAGTGAATGATCAAATTGAATTGCAAATGGCAGTGTGTTTTGGCAATATTTATTGAAATACAAATGTACAAAAAACCTATTTAAATGATAAGATAAATAGCAATATTTACGCGTATTCTTCCTTTCAAATCAAAAACATGTAAGCGCCGATTCCTTTCAAGTAGATAGGTATTTTTAACTCGTGTAGCCATACAAAATACCCAAATATAGAATCACAACAAGTTGTTCAAATTAAATTTTGTGCACTTCACGTTATATTTTAAACTAGCGGCCGCCCGCGACTTCGTACGCGTGGATCTCGTTTTACCCCCCCTTCATCTATCTTACGCGGTTCAGATTTTTTCATACAAATGTTTTTTCCCGCTAACTCCCGTTCCCGTGGGAATTTTGCAATATCCTGTTGTAACTAAGCTTCAAGTTTACTAAGGTACCTGCATGCCAAATTTCAAGCGTCTATCTTACGCGGTTTAGATTTTTCATACAAATGTTTTTTCCCGCTAACTCCCGTTCCCGTGGGAATTTTGCAATATCCTGTTGTAACTAAGCTTTAAGTTTACTAAGGTACCTGCATGCCAAAATTCAAGCGTCTAACTTAAGCGGTTTAGATTTTTCATACAAATGTTTTTTCCCGCTAACTCCCGTTCCCGTAGGAATTTTGCAATATCCTGTTGCAACTAAGCTTTAAGTTTACTGAGGTACCTGCATGCCAAATTTCAAGCGTCTGACTTAAGCGGTTTAGATTTTTCATACAAAAGGATTTTCCCGCTGATTCCCGTTCCCGTGGGAATTCCTAAGTATCCTATAACCTGCCCAGGAGTATGAAGAATAATTGTACCAAGTTTCGTTAAAATCCGTTGAGTAGTTTTTGTTTCTATAAGGAACATACAGACAGACAGACAGACAGACAGACAGACAGACAGACAAAAAAAAATTTTACTGATTGCATTTTTGGCATCAGTATCGATCACTAATCACCCCCTGATAGTTATTTTGAAAATATATTTCATGTACAGAATTGACCTCTCTACAGATTTATTATAAGTATAGATTATAAGTTGTTAAAAACAGTTTCAAATATTTATTTATTCCACCAATACAAAAAGCCTTCAAAACTCTTTTTAGTAATAAAATAAATATTTGTTATTATCTTTAACTATCGCTTCAAATAAGTAACGCGTACTAGCGAAAAGTTGCACAAGTTAATACTGGACAAGATTTTCTCGCTACTTTGTGTAAGTTAGAAAGTAAGCTATAGATCAAAAGCTCACAGTTAAGACAGTGGTTAAACGACTAGACGGTAAACGACCTAACTTAATAAGGGTTTATTTTGGTCTAGGAAAGTAATTTACAGCTGTTTTATTATTAGACTGGGTACTTTTAGCAGTAACTTGAATTTTACCTAATTACATGGCCGTTTTATGTCTTTTAAAAAAAGAAAGTGGTTACGAAGAAGTTATTTTTGTCTTAGAGGCTGTGCAAACGTTTTTGTGTCTTGTGTCCAAGTCAAAGTCAAAATTTCTTTATTTGTTTAGACTAATAAATAGTTCTTATAAATCGTCATTTTGCTCTTAAGGAGCCTCTACATGTCTCAAAATCTTTTTACCCTACCAGCGCTTCGAGACCAACATTTGGCAAGTGCTGAGAAGTAGCGCCGCAACACTCATTTAGTTCAGACATTTAGTGTTTACATGTTTAGTGTAGACATTTAGTTAAGATATACGAGTAAATCAGTTACTCCCTGTGCCGATGTAGACAATTTATTTAACGGAGAAGCTTTTGGACATACCTTACTTTGTTAAGATGTGGTAGCAGCCAGGCGGACTTAGAGCAAGCTCTACTTCCAACCAAACAGAGCTTTAAGTGTTACATCATCATTATCATTTCAGCCACAGAACGTCCACTGCTGAACATAGGTCTCCCCAAATGACTTCCACATCGAACGGTTGGTAGCGGTTAAGTGTTACTCTCACTGGGAATCGAACCCTGGTTCTAAGACAGATGGTCTTACAACTAGACCACAGAGACGGTTGTGTCCAGTTGCTTCTACTTAACACCATAAAATGACCATTGATGGCGTGCCGTGTGCCATAAGGTGTCTATATACGTTTACACAGCCCCTTAGTGTACTCAGTTCAAAGTGGGCATGACATGGATATTTAATATTGCACAGAGCAATATTAAATATTGCACTGCATATTGCAGAAGCAATATTGGGTAGGTACGTTTGAAACTTCTGGGAATGGACAAGTTAAATAAATAGAGAGACTCTTGGGGTTTGCGACGCAAAATAATAAATGAAAATGTTCCAGTAAAATGTGGAAATAAGATATTTCATACACAATTAGAACGTTTTAATTTAAGAAGCTTAGGTTATATGCAACTTATAAAATAAATAATTAAAATGTCATTTTTTCATAGGTTTACAAAAAATTATGTTTGTTTGTTAGCTACTGATTTTTTTATTAAAGGTTAAAATCGGTGGGTAAACGTATACTTATAAGACCTTTAGTAAAAAGGTACCTGAGTCATATTTTAACATTCAGTGAGGAAATGTAAGAAATTTATATTCATGAAATGGGCGTTCGGAAACTAGTTTCACACATTGCTTTGAGTCCCGCAACCTGTCATGTGCACTGTGAAAATTGTTTGTGATTATTTACTAAGCTTTTAGTTACTGTTTATTTAACAACTGATCTAAGTAACTACTGGTACGATTTGGAAAATTCTCTTTGTGTTGATAGCCCATTTATCGAGGAGGGTTTTAGGCTATAAATAACATCATCATATTATAGCAATTTTTTCAATGCATAGAGATGACAAATCTGTTAAAGATTTGTAGCATTTTCATTTGCAATAGGTGATATTTTGCAACAAAATGCAAAGTCAAATATGCTATTGACTCTCCCTCCGTGAACAAAGTTTTATATTTTGAAAATAAAATAAAATGAAACCTTTGTTTTTGTTACAGGTAACGCAGTGGAATGTGTGTGCAATGGTTAAGTGTTAGTGCAATAGTGATGTGCCGTTACCGGTAAATATCGATAAAATGCGGTGGTGTGTGTTGTTGTTGTGCGCGTTAAAATTCGCTACGGGTCAGAATTGCCGCGGCGACGAACCGCGTAACCGCGATTGTGAGAATTTGTGCGATAAGAATGGGAAAAACTGCCGAATCAACGCGGCTGTGTTGCTGCCTCAGAACAGCTCTTTTCTGGCGAATTTGCCTTCTGTAAGTATATCAATTTACATGTTTTGTAATGCTCTATTATCCTATTTCTTTTTATTGTTATAAAAGTTTGAAAATGATATTAGGAGAGACGTACCTAAGCACGACGAGTACTCGACTACTAAATTACTAAGTATAATACCAATGCGTATACCTCAATGATAAGGACACTAGGATCCCGTAGGAAAAGTATCACATTACCTACCTACTAATTTGACTAAATAGTTATTCGGTTTATTTTTCAAGTAGGTGAGTTAGTTCGAAAAAAACATTCATCATATTTGCTCAGAACTTAGGCCTGAAAATGGTATTGATGCTGCATAACAAGCGTATCAAAAATTAATGTAACCCTTTCGCGTGACAAGTTAAATTTGATTCCAAAATACATAAAAGCTCACCCGCTAAAGCTTTTATAAGTTCGCAAAGGTTAAGATTGCGTAAGGGTGAGCTTAAAGCGCAGATTGAAGTGTATCAAAAGCTTTCAACACAGGCCGTATTCCTAAGCAGGCGTGGAAAACAAAGCTCGGGAAATGTAGGTCGGGCATAGAAATGACGGCCACTGGGGTAGTTTTAAGGGGTGATTGGAAAAAATGTTACAGCAAATAGAGATGGGTCTATAGGGGATTCTGGGAAACATTGAATGTGGGAAGGGCTTGAAAAAGGGCAACTACGGGTCCCAAATCGGTTATAAGTTTTTTATTCTTCATCTTCCTCGGTCCCTCACTGATGAGGATCGCGACCACAGATAGTGTTCCTCCACAGACTGAGGTCAAAAGTTTTTTATTAGACAGAGAACAATGCCTGGGAGGTGCCTGGATGCGGGCGGCGTAGGACCGGTCGTGGAAATCTTTGGGGAGGCCTTTGTCCAGCAGTGGATGTCATTCGGCTGAATCAAACGAACGAATTTAATTAATTTAATAGTAAAATGCTGTTGGTTTTGGTGCAGAAATTTATTGCCTTTACTTCTCAGATGAATATCATGGTAATCGTATAGTTGTGGATACATATAGTATACTTGTAATCCATCCATCAAGACAAAGTTTAAACGAAGCGAACACGCTTAGTGTTTCATTCGTTTCAGCCAAATGACATCCACTGCTAGACAAAGGCATCCCCCAGGTCTTCCACAATGAACGGTCCTGCGCTGCCCGCATCCAGGCTCTTCCCGCCACCTTTACCAGATCGTCGGTCCACCTAGTAGCGTAGTGCTTAGAGCTTCTATAACTCTCTTGCTATAGTCTACCAACTCCTAATTTTACTAACGCACTAGTATACTATACTTTTATGTTGACTGGAAGATAATGCCGTCCTGTTTACTGTCCCAAAGTAATGGTAGAGTTAAAATTATACTGAGACGTGTAAGAGCGCTTTTTAAAAGCCTATTAAAATAAATAAATACATTTTTATAAGGGCTTATGAGGCAATACGTAGACGGGAGGTCCAAATGCTGCATGATTGGTGGATTTTGATATGACATTGACAGATATGTCAATGTCATCTGGCGGATTTTTTAATCGCAAACACCTTAATTGCAGGTCAATATTAAAGCCTATTTAGCATTATAAATAGTGTGATTGTTTATTTTTACAATAACAATGTTTTCTCATTCTTCACAGGTCCGACCAGTGTTCGACCTGGCGTTGGCAGATGACGTCATCAAAAACGCTTTCCCGCCCGACTTGTACGTGAACCTGACTACATATGACGTCACGGATTGCGACGCTGCGTACGCGGTGATTTCGGCCATTGATGCGTACAATGACTGTGCGCATGTGTTCTTTGGGCCGTCGTGTGATTTTGCCCTGGGTAAGTTTTTTGAAACTTTACTTGTTGATGGACTAATTTAAGATATCATATTTTGAACTTTATTTAAATGAGAATAGAGTTGAAATATGATGTACTTCTTAGGCCTTATTTGATATTGGTAATTTCTACTATAACTGACCATAATCGGGTTTTACATAGTTAACTTAAGGTGACGAACCGAAACACCTAGGTACTTGGGGTCCGAAGGGGTGCGTGAAAGAAATATATTTCACAAAGTGCTAGTCATTTTATCGACCGAAATGCTCAGAACTGGTTTTTTGAACACATCTCTCGCATAAGAAAGTCATTTTTTTAGGCATCTCAAACGCTGGGGGCGCCTCAGTTAAATTTTGAAAAATTATAGATTCGTGGCTAAGTGAGTAAAATATAGAAAAGTAAGATAGAATAAAGGACATTAAAAATACGTTCTGTATAAATTCTTTTCATCACGTGGCATGAATTCAGACTTGTTAAAGAGATTTTACACAAATATTCCTAAATTAAAACCCTTGAAATGTCCCGCAACATTTCCTATTACGGAAAAATCTCTCTTAAAGCCCCATTGGCATATTTTCAATTCCGTACTTGTTTCATTCGACGAATAAGGCTGTGATCACATTAACGCCCGTATTCATAAAAATTACTAGGTGTGAGGTCTCACAGTGTGCGTGGACGCATAGGGTGACACACGAACCAATCACAAAGCTTTATTCAAAGCTGTGCGTTCGATTTGCTGTTTCACTTAAACAAGCATCGTTTGTGAATACGAACGTAAGTACATAATATTATGAATTTTATTTAGAAGTATTTTTATCGCCTAAAATTATCCACTTTTCAAGTGTACGGGGTTTGTGAGTTTTGAAAAATATTTGTAAGTATTGTGCAAGTCAAGCCAGAATAACATACCTACCTCATAGTCTGTGTATAAAAAATGCAACATATTTTATACTTTTCATTTCATAGGTAGGTAATACATGTAATATCGAAAAGTAATGTGGATTGCAAAGATCAAGGATCCTTACCATTTTCGTTACAAAATTCATAGAGGGATTCATATTTGAGTTGAAGCCAGCTTAATATAATATTAATACGGCAATACAGCGTAAGGAGGGTAGGTCAAACGCTGTCCGTGTGAGAATTCCGTGAGAGATGATTATTAACATGACGATGATAATTGCAAGTCAGAATCGAGTACTTTTTAGAAGTTTTTTTTTTCAGTTTTAAGAATAAACAGATAATTTTGTAGCTGTGTAAACAGATAATTCACCTTTAATGTACCAGATAGTTTGGCTTAATAACAACATGTGCTCTTTTAAACCATGGTTCTTTATTGTTCAATTTTTCACGAGCTGCTTTGAATCAGAATGAAACAGAAATATTTTAGTAAACCAAAAAGGCAAATAAATTACTCTGATTCTGCCTCCGAAACCAATTCCGATGTCGATACCGATACCGATACCGCTGATTCTGCTTTAAAAATACTCTCCACGTTTGTGTGAACGCAGCCTAAGGCTCTAACGTGGTGTCATTTCATCGAGCATTTGCGGGAACACTTTGTTCCCGACTTGTGGCTGGATTCGAACTGGCATTTAATTAAAGTTTCCTGTGGGTTTTAAATTGCCATTAATTATGAAATTCGCTTTCATTTTACAAAATGAATTATTACAAACATTTTGTGGAAGATACTTTGTTACTACGAATTTTATCGAAAGTTTGTAAATGTCTGAGTTTCATTCATATTTAGATTTTTCAAGTAGTCCAGTTAATCACCATCATCATCATCATCATCATTTCGCCCACTGCTGAACATAGACCTCCCCCAATGCTTTCCACGTTGATCAATTGGTAGCGGCCTGCGTCTAGCGCTTCGCTGCTATCTTTACGATGTCGTCGGTCCACCTTGTAGGTGGACGTCTCACGCTGCGTTTTCCGGTACGCGGCCTCCATTCCAGAACCTTGCTGCCCCATCGGCCGTCAGTTCTGCGTACTATGCCCTGCCCATTGCCACTTCAGCTTGCTAGTCCGTCGGGCTATGTCAGCGACTTTAGTTCGTTTACGGATTTCCTCATTTCTGATTCGATCTAGCAAAGAAACACCAAGCATAGCCCTCTCCATAGCACACTGTGCAACTTTGAGATCACAGTTAATCATGCCATTACATTAATATTATGCATATGTATGGATTACTATGGATCTACTGGTAGAGGGCTCCAACTAGGTTTATGTCAGAGTTCTATTGTGAAATGATCTTTTCATCAGTGTCTTTAAAGTAAATATAATCTGCTCTGCTTATAAAAAATCACTTAGTGGCTTTAAAAACATAATTAAAAATTATAACATATCTACACATTTTATGTTACGCATAGGAACGTACCTACCAATAAGTAATACATAACCCTCCTTCTGGCACAATCGGGTAAAAATCAAAAAGAAATAAGGAAGAAAGTTATCACTTCCCTGTTGTCATCGAATGCAGTCTTTTTCCGGAACACTTATGATTGATGAGACAAGGAAGATTTTCAGGAAATTGAAAAAATCAAGCAAGCGATAAATTGTTTCAATATTACCTTTATTTTGTCGCCACGAAAATATTAATGTTCTTAGTTTATTCCATTATTTTTCTACCTTTAAAATAATTTGGGATTTGCGCAGTTTTTTTGCAATTTTAAACAATCTAGTTAGGTTAGTAAGAAATTCGTCACATCCAGTGTAAATTGGATAGCAATTCCAGTAAATCTACAAAATTAAATTCTACTCACTTCGAATTGGTCTTAAAATCTAATCTTGAATGTCATTAGAATCTAAATGCCTTTATACGGGAACAATTTGATTCTCATAATGGGAATACGAACTTTTACAATGTTTGATAAGATTTATGCCTCAATTTATTCCTGTCAGGCAGAACGATTGTGAGTGACGTCAGAAGTACGAGTAAGTTCAAATCCATATTTGAACTTACTCGTCCATACGTTTTCATCAATAGGTACTTCGTGCAAAAGATGTTCTAATATTTTTTTATGTGACAGGAGACAAACGATTTTCTATATTTGATATTCTGTGGTTGTGCCTTTAAATAAATAAAATAAAGAGTACTAGAATTTTGTTTGACGATTTAGTATTCGTTCCATAAGTGGGACTTAAGAAAATAAGAACGCTTTGAGTAGTAGTTCCCAGTTGGGTTATGATCTGAGCTATAAAAAACTTTGAAATTCAAGTTTTTACTGCTCAACAGTTGAGAAGACTTCAGAATATAATTGAGTTTTATCATCCATTTTAACTCCCACTAGGCTTGTTGGTTTAGTGAGCCACCTTCAGCTAAATGTTCAAATCTCGCGGGGGCAAATGCTACTTAGTTAAGAACGAGCAATACGAGCATGTTATGTAGTAAGTATTACTTACATTTTGCTAGCGTTAAGTCGCATCTCAAACTAAATTATTTATATTATACATGAAAGTTTCGACGGGTTTTCCCAATGTCGAAGGGTTATGGGTTCAATTCCCACCTTAGACAATTTGATTTTTTCAAGTTATTTAAAAATTTAGTTCTAATTGATGTGATCGCTTGAATAATTTATTTGTTCACGCTGTCGCGAAATCGGGTCCACACAATTTATCATTTAAATTCTACAAGGATATAAACCAAATGGAATCGAACCGTATTTGGAATTCAAACTACAAGATTCTGGAAACCGAATAAGCCTGCACTCAGGGAAATGGGATTGGAAACGAGGCTCGGTCACAACAAGTATCTAATCGAGGTGTGGGATTAGACGTAGGTAACTAGGTTGGGGAACGCTCAGGGTGAATAAGGAACATTTATAACGCAATCAGCCAACGGTGATGGGTATAAATGAATTTGGATTTGATTTGATGCTATAGACTAAAGAGTTCTGTGTTAGTTGCTCCTTTTACTTAAAAGTAGGAAACGAAATTTATAAAATCGCATCCCATGAATGTTTACTAGAAGTCAACGACAAAAAATACATCATATAGGTAGTCATCATCATCCATTTCATCATTGATTCATTTAGTTTCCACTATAGGAGTACAAGCCTCTCTAATTTACTAAAGACAATTGCAATACACTACCCAAGTCAGCCAGAGACAAATACTAGACAGTTTAACAAGCTTTTATTTAATAAAACATGATATTATAATTAAAACAATTAACAACCCCCTTTTATTACCCTACCCTTTACATTCTTTAACCTTCCATTAGCGTTTAAATTCGCCACATAAGTGACAATGTTAATCAGCTGTATCGTGTAACAATAAGCTTTTGTTTGGACGGTCAAATAACACCCTTATCAAACTTTTTATGAGGGATCATAAGATTAGAGGGACAGAGGGTCAGGGAATAAGCTCATTTTGATCATAATTTTGTTTGTGTTCCGCCACTTGAGGACAAAAAAGGTTGGTAAACGAAGTACTTAGCGAAATCTACTCGAATGTTTTGAATAACAAGGTAAAAATTATAAAGAAGTTAATACTAGAGAATTTATCAGTGATTATGATAATAGTGCCGTCTAATTAACTTCTTATTAACATATTACATCTGTTTTGTTGCAATTTCGTCAGTTAGGTAATGTATAATTTGTGATATTCTATTAATTAGGTATTATGGGGAGAAAAGAGGTAGGACCTCTTTTTCACCTCGTTTTCACTTCTGATTTACTGGAATTTGAGTCTTCTGATTTATATCTTTTCACCAACATTTTAATTTCTATAAACCAAAAAGTAATGGGAGGCCCCTCGGTGTTTTTGGTCCGTTCATAATTCACGACAAAACTTGGGTTTTAATCATTATTTTTTCCCAAAAGACACCTCAAACATTTTCTGCACCAACTAATTAGAACAAACACTTTTCCGTTTAAAGTATTCGCACATAAATCACTTTTGCTGCTTATTTATGTTAATTTTTGAAACAGTTGTTATAGAAATACTGATTTTGTCCTGTGACTCTACGCGCGTTTTCTTTAAATAATGATGCTAAGTTTAAGTCTCTAGATTTTTATGTACAGAATTAGACTGCACTTAGTAGGACTCAAACCTACGAACTATGGCCGACAAGGCTGATCACGACTTGAATATCTGTACAGTACACCATACTTCTTACCTGTGTTTCACAAATAAACTATTTGTATTTGTATTTATTTGGCAACTGTTCACAGTAAGTAGGAAATATTATAAACATTATTAGCCTGTAGTTCAGTAGTCACACCTTTAAATTGTGAAATTTTCATCTTGAAAAGTTTCAAATGTATTAGGCAACAAAGCTAAGTATTACAAAGCTGATAAGTTTGTTTGCTTGAACGCGCTAATCTCAGGACCAACTGGTCCAATTTGAAAAAATATTTTCAAAGGATTTTAACAAGGCTTTAGGCTACATAACAGGGGCGAAGCAGTAATAAAAAGGTTGCATAAACGAGAAATATTATTTAAACTATTTTCACGCGTACGAAGTCGCTTCATCTAGTTCCAAATATTACGTAGAATATTTCAATGCTACAGACCTCAGCTTCACATGTTTTTATACTGAATACTAACATAACATTAAGTTTTATGAAAATATTATCTAGAAAATGGAGGTGGAGTGAATATGCAGTGCACTGTTCCAAAGTAATTAGTGTCTTGTTCATTATCTAATTAAGAGTGTGTTTCTCTTACGTATACCAATTAGTAATTTGATATTTCGTTTATAGAGACATCAATCTTGGTTGCATTTTAAATATGTATTATTTTAACAAATTAAACGTGATCGAATGATCACAAAAAACATAAACAGTAATAATAATTAAATGAAAACCACATTACTTTCTGAATAGTGAAGAACAAATGAAGTTTCAGTTTCATTGAGATGATAAATTGGAATTTGGAGAACATAGGCTACTTGTAGGTATTAAAAATTTTATTAAAACTTGAAGGGAGTAAAGATAGGATGAACGGAGAGGGAATAAACTATTTTTATTAGCTCTTCTCTATTCCGAGATGGGACACCATAGTAAGAAATGGGGCGTAAACTAATTTATTGAAGTGCATGAACTGTAAAATTGCTCGAGTAGTTGAGTCGTGGACAGGTAACAGAATAATTAATAACTATTGTATTTTAAATACTATTTACTCTATTTAGTCTGGATTTATTAATTTAATCCCATTGAACTCCCAAGTAGATTTTGTGTACTAGATTGTATTATAGATTATATTTGTACCCATAGTACAAGCTTTGCTTAGTTTGGGACTAGAAGCGCAGTGTAAAATGTCCAAGGATATTTATATTTATTTATTTATTTTAGATTTATTTAGGCCACGTACCGGAAAATGCACCGTGGCTCCTGATAAAGCTAGCAGGAAGGTGCTTTACTTCCACAGAACTCCCGTGTAGATATTTGTATTAGTTGTTGTATACAAATCTTCGATCATTTCCGTATCATGTTTACAAGTTTGGAAATCCAATTATCGGATATTGGAAATTCAATTAGTTAGAAGATGATCGTCCAATTATGTATTTAATATTAGGTAAACAGACTCCAGCAATGTTGTGAATTTTGGCATTATACACATCATAAGAAATTTTAAAACATATTCCTGCTTTATACCTCCAAGTTTTTAGATTAAATTCGTACCAATTTTCACAAACTTATCTCTGCATTTCTTTCTGTTACTTGTTATTTAACATGGAGTTTTTTTAATTTATTCATGGCGAAAAAGCATTAAAACACACCTATAAAGGTGTATTTCCATTGAAACATGGCATAATTTATCAATACAACCATCGTATTGTATTTCGCGCATATTTTATGATTCCGTCTAAGTGACAATGTTGTTTTTTCCACGGCTCCCCTGTGCGAAGTATCATTTTCGAAGTAATTGCGTTATGGCATGAAAGTTATTTCGAAATATAAAAGCTATTGGTTGAAAACAAAGATAGGAGGAATAAGGTGGCATGGCGCCAATTATTTATAAGTTAAGTTTAGACTGTCATCCGCTTTGCAATGGAGGGAAGTCGAACCTTAATTTCGAACTCCTCCTATGTTCTTCTGATTAATTTCGTTGCGGGTATTGGACAGTTTAACTCTCCCCCGGGACAAACTTGACCTTCATTGGTTGGGTTAGGCGGCCTATTATGGCGGTCAAGCTGTAGATCCTGGCTACACAGGAGTTGCAGTGGTGGGAACGAGAGGTGGGAATAGTCCCGTAAGTTAGGTTTAGACTCCCCATATACTGAGTTAACCGCTAGACCTATTACATAATAATCTATACTTATAATAAATCTGTAGAGAGGTCAATTCTGTACATGAAATATATTTTCAAAATAACTATCAGGGGGTGATCAGTGATCGATACTGATGCCAAAAATGTAATCAGTAAATTTTTGTCTGTCTGTCTGTCTGTCTGTCTGTCTGTCCGTCTGTATGTTCCTTATAGAAACAAAAACTACTTGACGGATTTTAACGAAACTTGGTACAATTATTCTTCATACTCCTGGGCAGGTTATAGTATACTTAGGAATTCCCACGGGAACGGGAATTAGCGGGAATATCCGTTTGTATGAAAAATCTAAACAGCTTAAGTTAGACGCTTGAAATTTGGCATGCAGGTACCTTAAGTTAGTAAACTTAAAGCTTAGTTACAACAGGATATTGCAAAATTCCCACGGAAACGGGAGTTAGCGGGAAAAAACATTTGTATGAAAAAATCTAAACCGCGTAAGAAAGATGAAGGGGGTAAAACGGGATCCACGCGTACGAAGTCGCGGGCGGCCGCTAGTATGATATAAGCATAAGACAAAGTGAAATACGTACGTGTGTCTTTGGTTGTGATTACCAAAGTTAAACAGATTAAGCGCGGTATGGGGCATGGGTACGCATTCCAACCATATTTATGCATTTAATTAAGCATATCCGTGCTTAGAAAGGCATTACAAGTTGACCCGGGGTAATATTACTTTAGTAAGGGGCATCTGAGCATCATGATAGGATCTGACAGTGGGTCGGCCTTATAAGGAACTGAAACCACAATTGGTCTGAGATCTGAGGTGGGGTAGACCCAAATTATATCTCGTTTCATCCACGAAGACGCGCCCCACCAATTTTTGGTCGAGGGAAGCGCGGGGTGCGGGGAGTTTGATCCGAGCAAACCGAGCGTCATTATTGTAGTGTGCGTTTGCACTCATAGATAATTTAGCGTGTACCGATAACACTCAAACATTAGCGGAAGAATGGTGGGGCGCGTCTTCGTGGATGAAAACATCTTTATTAAACTTGTGCTCTGCAGTATGACGTATATTATTATGAGCTACATTATTATTCATTAGAATTAATACTCAGCTTTATGATAACACTGCATAAACCTACCTATCTCGCGTGATATTATTTCTGCTAGTTATTGCTATACAGGGTGACTGTAAGGCCCTTTTCACATGTCCCGTTGCCGGTTAGCCGGCAACCGGGACATGTGAAAAGGGCCTAACGAGTGAACATTCTCCTAAGAGATTACAGTACAGGTCATTTGCAACCAATTTAGTTATGTTTATGCCTAGGCAAAAGCCAACCATTTCAGATATTCTGGTTTTAATTTTGAATGGAAAAATCCTTATGACTTTTTTTTATCAAAGTACGAACTTATATTTTTTTAAAACAACAGAGCTGTTGATCTTTGGAAAAACCCTTTTTTGGTTAGCACTATTTTGTCCTCTGGTGATAAGAATCTTACGTGCACATAAGTCTCAAGAGACACATTAATGCTAAAAAAATAATTTTAATCTCTCAGGTCCAATCTATTCCGAAATTAATCAAACCTTATTCAATTACACAGCCCTAAAAATTCAGAAAACGTAAGGAACAAAGGCGAGTACAGACAGACGGTGTTTGAAATCTTAATTGTCGACCCGAAAGAGCGATCGACAAAAAATAGCCTAGTTATCTAATTTGTAGACCTTAAAAAAATGTCACAGAGGAATAAATTTCTGACATTTATTTTTCCGAACTTCGAACCTTTGATCGCCTTTTTATTAGTTCCTCTGAAATTGGCAACAAATTAGCGGAACGATGAAAAAATATTTAACAATTCCGTTTCATAATTTACTTTTGCCTTATTAAAGTGTGAAAGGTCTTGGCATAATATTATGTTTATATTAACAGCCTGACCCAATGAGAAACGTCTTATTTATGTGTACGCTGCTGAAAAATATAAATGTTTAACCCTAATGATTTTTGACCTCTATGAATGAACCCTGAGGGCTAAACTTTTTTTTAAATTTTTGTACGCATTAGTTTATTTGATTGTAACCTTATGTGGTTATAACACCGTTTACAGGTGATTTTTTTCAAGTGTCATATTATTTATTTAAATAGGTTGGGTTGCACCATCTTACACATACATTAACTATAACAAACGTCAAAATTCAGTTAACAAACTTAACACCACTTATGGTTAAAGTTAAGATGGTATATTATTAGGCTTATAGTTTTATGAAAACTATTTTCAGCACTATTTCTTATTAGTTTCGGATTTGACAAACCTCGCACATTAACACATCGCACATGACTTAATATTGTGCTATGTTGTTGTGTTAATTGCATTGTTGTTGATTGTTCTCTGTAGCTGTGCCTTAAATAAATAAATAAACATTTTATTAAAAACTACTCCTTTTTTGAAATCGGTTAAAACAATACAATTACTTACACTAAAATGCTATAAACAAATTGAATTCTGATTGCTATTTGATATGGAACAATAATTGCTAGACTGTTTACATCGCTCAGGAACCTTGAAGTATTTGAATGGCTTGTTTCAGCTTGTTTGCTCGACCTAATTAAAACGCGTGAAATGAAAGATTATTTTAGATGAGATTTTTATTTTGGTAAGGTTTTTGTTTTGACTAAAAATATATTTTAATGCTTACAGCCGTTTTATACTACAACCAGCAAATTAGGCACAATCTGTCCTTTGATCTGTCCAACTGTGCATGTAAAAATAAAACGAGGGAAAAATTATATCTTTACAATTTATACACATATACTTATACTTCGTCCGTCTAAGAGAAAAAAAGTTCTCTCAACAACTCTACTGAAATCTACTTTTCCCACTTGTATACAAAGACAATCAGTAACGCAATGACAATACCTATGTTACTGTTGGAATGCGTTACAGCCTAGCTCGCATAAATATTTATAACTTTGTACATTTTAAAGCCTGTAAACCTTTGAAAAAGAGGCTGACAATAGTGACTGAGTTTCTTGCGCTGCTTCTTCTCAGCACTGGCCCATTTGTTGTCCTGAAGCAGTGGTAGGGTTAATACTGGGACGTGTAAAAGTGCTTTTTTAAGCCTATTTACAGATATAAATGAGTTTTCTGAGTTTTAAGCTACGCCGTAGCGCGTAGTCGCTACGAACATTTCGTAGCCTGCTTGCTACAAACTAATAACGAGTTACGAATTTACGAGTCTACGAGGTTGTTAACTCTTTTAAATTAACATTCAACTTCGCATCGTATGTTTTTCATAAACAATAACTTAGAATTAAATAATGAAAGAATTTCTCAAACCGGTTCAGTAGTTTTGGAGCCTATTCAATGCAAACAAAGAACCAAATCTTTCCTCTTTATTATTATCACAGTGTATTTTACAAAACTTCTTAAGCCGAGTTGCTTAACGTCCTATTAGAATAATAATAAGGATAAAATCAAAACTTTTAATGTATTTTTTTTTTTCACCGACCAAAGAAACCGTAAGGTCTACCCAAAAATCGACATCATCATTCTAACTCGCTCACATGCTTGTGTATGAAAGAGGCAGATATAACAATGCATGGCAAAGGGTGCAATAAATTAAGCTCCTCGTATAATACGGTCATTTTATAAACAAAACAGTGGCCTATCTAAACAAACACCTTGTAGTAATAAATATGGACGCTCCTTCCAAATTCATAGGGCTTTTGCACGGTAGTAATGGAATCACGAAGTATTTAATGCCGATAGAAACGGACTAGGCAAGGCTGTGACGTACCAAAAGCTAGGCGATTGATATTAATTTGATCAGAAGTTTTTATGATATCTACTTCATTATTTGTTGCTGAAAATAATTACTTTTTACAGCCTTTAGACATATCAGTTCTAATAAGTTGATGTAATTTAGATTTCGAACAATCAACATTAAAACAAAAAAATAATAATTTTGTATGCGAATAACGGCATCATAATGATGTACCTAGCATTGGATTGTTTAAAATCTTTATAAAATCAAACTGATACTCAGTCATTTTAACCGACTTCAACAAAAGGAGGAATTTCTCAATTCGATTGATGTGATTTTTTTATTTAACATCATCATCATCATCATTTCAGGCATAGGACGTCCACTGCTGAACATAGGCCTCCCTTCTTTCCACGTTGATCGATTGTTAGCGGCCTGCGTCCAGCGCTTCCCTGCTAGATGGACGTCCCACGCTGCGTTTTCCGTTTTATTTAACAAATACGGTAAATGAACCTAAGTAGAGCTTATTCTATGACTTTTTGTAAATCTTTTACTACCTACCGTAAGATTCGCTGATTTTATTTTAGCGTGCAGTGGATAGCTACCTCGTTTGTTATTTACTCCGGGCAGGAATTTTTATGTCCCCGGACAAGGCATTAGGTGTGTAATAAAACAACATTATTAAAGTATGAGATACCTTCTGTGATGATGACGCTATGAATTTGTACTTGACTATAACTTCATAATAATCACTACTTTTATTTTCAGAGAAGTTATGTTGACTATAAAATTTTAAATGATATCTAGAAGTTTTCGTATGTATTGTAGAATAGAAAAAGAGATTGACTTTGTTCGTGGAAAGGTTTATTTTTGTAGCTAATCGTTTTCCTTTAAGTTTTTTCTTAATATTAGTATGTGCCGATTTTTTTATCCATTCATATTATTTAGTCTTATGTTCATCAGGGTTAAATGTAGAATTCTTATGGTCCAATAAATTTTGTAGCCTATTCAGTACAAAAAAAAAAAACAATAAAATAATGAGTATGTCCTCTATTTTACAATATTTAGAAGTGTTAAAAAATGTCAGTTTGACCTACAATATCGCTGCTCAAGTTAAGGTTCGGACAAACCAACGCGTGCAGCGATGGCGATGGCGATGGCGACCACTGCGCGTGCAAAAGTTGTTTCACACTGCCGCGACCGCGATGGCGATCACTGCGCGTGCAGGTTGTCACTGTCACCACAACTGTCACGCATATTGTCAATCACGCCTATTCGGCAAAATGGAAATTGAATTAAATGATTTGTTTGGAGCTTTTGATGCAATTGAGACAATGGATACACTTTTTCACTCAAGTTTATTCAGGCGGCCATATATTATAGAATGAGACAGGATTACATGCGGTATAGGTAGTAGGTATTGGTTACTCATAACCAAGCTATATTTCTGGCTTCGTTTGTAGTCCCTAGAGCCCTAACAATACCTTTTAATTAGATTTAAAGAAAGGTTTGATAGAAAGGAGGACTGCACTAAGGCTTTCTTGGCCTCAGTGGAGGAAATGAAACACAACGCGGACGGTTGATATCTGGTTTATTACTGTTATGCTATTGCTATAATACAAGATTTACATAATGTACACAATACAATGTGTCCAGTCCAATGTGCCGTCGGTGTAGAGTGCCTACGGTGCACGTTCGTTCAGGGTTCATGGGCCAGTCGGCTAGCATGTTGTAGGTCGCGGTCGATGCTGACGTGCTCGTACAGTATCCTTGTGGGCAAGTAAGATTATAACCAATATTCATCTTTTTCCTTGAGGGAAAAAATTTGCCCCCATTACCTTTTACCATTGTCGTTCTCGTTAAATCGCACAAAACTACACAGAACTCAACACAACATCTATCAAAATCAATTTTCATTTTAATTTTTGGTGCAACAGTCATCTTGACATTTACTTTTTTTAAGGCAAAGGAAATTACATTATGCACCCAAACCACAGAGTACATAATAGTCCAAATATCTTTTTTGTCTTTAATAATAACCCAAAAATACAAAAAGACATCAGTTTTGATCAACTAGGTGTTTCTAGTGGCACTAAATTAATGACTGAGACGTTTGATGACTTTAATTAGGTTTTTATTTATGGCATACTTAGAATTGCTCTAGGGCCTTAGAGAAAGCTGCAGACATGTACATTCTCAATTATTTTGTTCTGCAGATAATATCCCAATTTTATTTATGAAGTTGAAGAAGCAGGTTCTCGAGAAAACTAGAATAATTTGTTTATTACATAAAAATAAATTCTGATATTGATACTTTATTCTAAAACCTTTTTTATTATTCAAGTAGGTCAGACTAGTAGTATGTTATGATTAATTCATTTTTAATTGTGTAAAAACTTTTTAACAGATCCTACTTACTATTATTTATTACATCGATTTAAAAAAACAGAAACGTCACAGTGACAAATGTCGCGATGATCGCTGATCGCTGCGTGCAGACGCTGCATAGATCGCCGCGACCAATGACAGGACGCGTTGATGTGAACACATCGCTACAAATTCATACACGCTGTGCCTTTTCACACGTTCCGGTTGCCGGCTATCCGGCGCCGGGTACCCGGTGGTGAAGTGTATGGGCATGGTACGTAGCTTTCACATGTTCCGGCGTAATTAATCCGGCATGCCCATACATTTGACGCCGGGTAGCCGGCGCCGGTTAGCCGGCAACCGGGACGTGTGAAAAGGGCCGCTGTCTGGTCGCCATCGCCATCGTCATCGTGCACGCCGGCTGCACGCGTTGGTCTGGTCTAACCTTTAGATACGTCATAACAAATAAAACAAACTCAATTCCAGTATTCCTCCCATATTTTCTCTATGACGAAATTCCAGCTTTTCGCAAACGAAAGTTTTCAAATACTAATAGGAATAAAATTTCTAAAAGTTATTTCGTTACAGGCAACCTGACTATAAATCAATCATGTCCAGACTAGGCCACACGTTCCCAACTAATGTGACCCTGACCTAACCCATAAATATAAGAGCTCTGGCTCAAAAGGGCTTTAGAAGCACGTACAATTTGTTAAATTGTTCCAACGATTATACCTAAAACTAAGCCCTAAATTAAATAGTTTTAGTTTGCTTAGTTAGGACTGGAATAATGGTAGACGCTAAAATTTTAGGCTATAAGTATTTGTATTTCATAAATTACTTACTATTAGTGGGGTTAACCTGATATAACCCCTCGTTCGTTTCAGCCGAAAGACGTCCACCGCTGGACAAAGGCATTCCCCAAGGTTTTCCACAAAAACCGGTCCTGCGCCGCCCGCATCCAGGCACCTACCGCGACCTTCATCATATCGTCGGTCCACCTAGTGGGAGGCCTGCCCACGCTACGTCTTCCGGCTCGTGGTCGCACCTCAAGAACTTTTCTGCCCAAGCGGCCATCAGTACTACGAGCTATGTGCCCCACCCACTGCCACTTGATTTTAGCGATTCTGCGGGCTGTCAGTCACTTTGTAATAAACCCTCAATCTGAGCAAAATATATGCGTGGGTTAAGAGTGGGTCCAACACAATAGTTCAGAGCATAGTTCAATTTACTGACCATGCCCCACACTGACGCCACTAAGGTAAGGCAATTTTCCCAACTAGGTAAATACACTTGAAACTGATCAGCCAATTTATATGGAAATGTGTATACTTTCTTTGCTTGCAATTCCCATCTGTTTGAAACAAATTTAATTTGGTTACTAATCAATAACTTTCTATTTCATAAACACATAAATAAACTTCGAGTCGAACTGAACAACCAAAACAAGCGATTAAGTTTTGTTTGAGTTAAAACAGGCGGCGTTTATAATTTGCATATTTCCATAATAATATTCATAATTCATACTAAGCAATACGGTGTTTATTTTTGTACTTTCGTTCGTTTCAGGCGAATGACGTCCATTGCTGGACAAAGCCCTCTCCCAAAGATTTCTACAAAGATCAGTCCTGCGCCACTCGCGTCCATATTTATATCGCATTTTTGTATTTTATTTATCTTTATATGCTTTTTACTAAATAAATAGGAAACTTCACCAGTAAATCATTTGTTAGAAAATAGGTTTAGGCGATGCATTAATGCCAAAAATGATAAGCTAAGACATTAACAAAATGTGTATTTTTTTTAAAAAGAGAGAATATGCGGAAAATAATTCGTAGGTACTAAATGACGTATAACCTATTTTTTTTGTGAAAACTTAGGACAAGACATGAAAAAACTTGATAAATGCAAGATCTCTTTTTGCTTAGTCATTTTACAAAGTTTTGGTTTAAGTATTTAGCAATGCAAGATCTTGTGACCTAAATAAAACTAATTTGCAAATACACCAATCTCATGCATACGCAAGCAAGCTCTTTTATCTTACAAACAAAGCGCAAAGGGAGTTCTTTGCTACCAAGTCGAGGTTAGAGCCAAAGCACACGATGCGTTGCGGCTCCTCACTGCAAAGATTTCGCCGTAACGCGCGACGCGGCGCCGCACTGCTCGTGTCTTTTTTTCAATTCAGTTTACATACTTACTGAACTTTAAGAACAAGAACTTTTGCACGTCGCTTGCGACAGAATATGCTGGAATTTATTAAATTAACACCCATCTGTAACCATGTTCTTGAAAATAAATGATTTTATTTATTATTTATTTATTAATTGAATAGGCACTTACAGGGCAGATACGTACCATCCTAGACTGCATCTCACTTAACATCAGGTGCGATTGTGGTCAAATACTGTTTTTTTAGCTGATATTGCGTTTTCTAGCTATAAAATATTTAGTTACCTTTCATTTCACACCCCCCATGCAACGACTCTATGTGAGACAACGCACCGACAACGCATCGTGTGTTTTGGCTCTAAGTCTAGGTTACTAGTCTGGGAATAGTCTGAACCGCACAGGAAATTGCGCTTTACCAACGCAGGAAAGAAGCGAGATAGTTTTAGTAATATTTTATGTAGATGCTAAGTGAAAATTACGCTTAAGTACTTTGAATAAGAAAACTATAACGCTTCATTTTCATAACGGTAATAAAAATAAACTAAACTCCAAGTAGAAAACTAAACTATTGTTAAAAAAGGTATCTTTAATATTTAGCTCGATTGCTACGAGAGACTAACTTTAAAATAAACTTTCAAATAAAAAACAAAATCATAATATTATCTTTATTTGTGTAGACTAATGGAATTAGCACTTACAAATCGTCAAATGCTCTTAAGGAGCCTATACATGTCTCATTCTTTTTTTGCCCTACCAGCTCACTTGCATTACCTATCGTTTAAAGTTACATTCAATTTACTAATTTCGCTTTTTATTTCTCTAACCAACATTGAAATATCTTCAAAAAATCTTAAATTTTCATAATGATTTTCTTTGACGATGGAAACAAACAGTCTGCAATGTTTGGAACATCCAAGTCACTCTGACCTCATTTACAACGTTGTAAAAACGTCAGCAACTCTACAGCCCTTCGAGACGTATTGTTTTGGCAATTTTTGTTGTTTACCGCCTGTCAGGGTTAATTGTATGTTGATCTTTCAGAATGCGGTTTCTTTAGATATACCTACTTACAAAGAATAATAAAATAATAATCAAGTGTACGCTAATCTTTATTGACATTTATTCTCACTTATTATTTTCTAGATATTTTTCCCAAACCAATAAGTATTGTCTTGCCTTTCAAAGTCTTGTATTATCATTAAGCTTGTTATGTTATAGACTAAGAGCTAGTGAACGCCAGACCTACGTTATTTTATAAAGGCTGAAAGTTTGTCAGCGCATGCTCCCAACATAGCTAAGAACCATGGCCAAACATGAAGTTTGGGTCATGGTGGCTTTGGCAGACAGACGGTACTAAAGGTGTGTAAAATACCAACTTAATTACGTCAAAGTATAAAGGCTGATTTTTTGATATTTCCTTCAAAATGTTATTAGAAATGACGTCATTAATTGACAGACACCTACTATGGTGGCAGACCTTAGCCAGACACCTTAAAGTTCATGAAAATGTAGTCCTACTTACGTCATACTATAAAAGCTGATATTTACATAAAATATTTGAACTATCATTTGATGAAGTTTCCTCATCAGCCAGACACTTCTGATGGTTCCTTCGCCTTGCCAGACAGCTTTTAGGGTGGCTGAAAGTGCAAACGCGAGGCACTATAAATATTGTTTTTTGTACTTTTTCTTAAGTTACTCAAGTATTTGAGTCTGTAAATCATCATCTCATGTTGATGAGCTGATGATGGAAGGTAAGTACAACTCCTTAAGGCTTAGGAGTTGGAGGACAATTCCTTAACCAGTATATATAAGTATAGTTTCTAAAGTTATTTGGGTGTTTGCATCAGCTAGTCATCATCCCATGTTGATGGAAGGTACAACTCCTTAACGCTTAGGAGTTGTAGGATAATTCACGTCACGATTTTACTAGTCTAGTGTAAGTTTCTAAAATAAATCTTTGAAATGTCTATAAAATTCTAGTCCTATTTTAAAAAAAATATGTCACAGGTTTCGCCGTATTTTGAGAGAGAGAGAGAGAGTCCGCAGAGTATCCTTCCAGCGAAACTATCACGATATATGTATCTAATACTATGCATAGTATAATCAAATTTATAGTATCAAATAATACTATAACAATTCTGTATTAATTACCCCCAAATCCTCACTAGAATTTATATACGCGGAAAATGTGGTGCCACAAATTTTATCTTCAAAATAGTTGCTAAACGCCTAGAGTAGCAACATTAGCATTAACATAGGTAATGATAATGTTGCTAAGAACTTTACTCTAGGCAACTTTCAGAGGTAATCACTTTAAAATTAGGGATTTCCTAAGCCTTAAGGAGTTGTACTTACCTTCCATCATCAGCTCATCAACATGAGATGATGATTTACAGACTCAAATACTTGAGTAACTTAAGAAAAAGTACAAAAAACAATATTTATAGTGCCTCACGTTTGCACTTTCAGCCACCCTAAAAGCTGTCTGGCAAGGCGAAGGAACCATCAGAAGTGTCTGGCTGATGAGGAAACTTCATCAAATGATAGTTCAAATATTTTATGTAAATATCAGCTTTTATAGTATGACGTAAGTAGGACTACATTTTCATGAAGCCTTTATACTTTGACGTAATTAAGTTGGTATTTTACACACCTTTAGTACCGTCTGTCTGCCAAAGCCACCATGACCCAGACTTCATGTTTGGCCATGGTTCTTAGCTATGTTGGGAGCATGCGCTGACAAACTTTCAGCCTTTATAAAATAACGTAGGTCTGGCGTTCACTAGCTCTTAGTCTATTACTTGTTTGATTGGCATTTTTTTAACTGACATAAAAAGACCGTGGAAGTTCTGAATTCATTTGTATTTTGGGCTAACACAAAAGTCGCGATAAATTCTTATTGCAGTAATTTATACGAGAACCCATTCTTCTCGTCCAAATTGCCCATACTTGAAACATTTTAAACATACGCATGCAGTATTTTTACAAATTCAGCTTATCCTTTGATCCATTCCAAGTAAATTAGGGGTATTTACTGCATTTCATCAAAAAGGCCTAATTCATTCGTTCCCACTTCTAACACAAAAACCGACGCCTACATCCTTTTTAATGGCAAAAACTTGGTGTTTTATTCCGTTTGACGCGGGTAAAGGAAACGTTTGTAGTTTTGTCGAAACTAATTTTATTATTGTATCTTTTCTCACCTTGGTTCAAAACTGTTATAGCTAGTTAGGCTAAAAGTAAATATTACCTTGACTCTTTAATTGTAAAATTTGTGAGTAATATCATAATTTCAGTGAGTAATTTTACTTCTGACAAATTGTTGTAATAATAACACTGCGTTNTAATTTCTTCATCATTAGTACGATGATCGCCAAACGGCTAGAGTACCTTCTGTACTCGCCACTCTGCCCGGTGAAGCTGGAAAAGCCCTTGAAGCTACCAGCGCGTCCCTTAAAAAAAAGTATTTTTACATCAGCAAAGATGGTTGAGCTTTTTCGACCACTTCTCAGCATCATGTACCACAGTTAAAAAGGGAAATAAAAGCTTAATATTACAAAATATTATGCATTAGTAGAGATATCTTTGCGGTTGCCCCTTACTCAATCCCTGTAATGTCCTACAGAGGTATTACAGCAACATACACACACATGTGTCCTGAAAAGGGTCTGTAGTGAATTGAAAGAAGCGTTATTTTACTGTAATACGACTCTAAGGTTGAGTCTCAATAACCTACGTAAACACGGCTTGTCACAGAACAAACATTGGATGGGCAGGGCATACCACATTATGTCCTGATAAGGCCCCGTTTCCACCAAGACAGAGCGGTTCGGAGATTGAGGTGTGCGGCGAAACTGGCAGGCTATTTCCACCAAAGCGGAGCGGTGCATAGACGACAGGAGAAGTGTGATCTGTGCGTATAGCTGTCAGCTGTCAGTCTATTGCTATCTATGAAACACCGTACCGGTCCGCACAGCTCTATTCTTCTCCTCTCTTCTCCGCGCCGCGCCGCAGTGGCTGTCACATTCTATAGGAAAACAAGTACGCTCGATACTCTCTCTCTCTCTTCTCCGCTCGATCCATTTCCACCGAAGCGGAGCGGAGTGGAGATGTGCAAATAATGGAATCTGATTGGTTATTCAAAACACTTCTCAGAGGGCCTAGTGTGAGTTTACATACGCTCACCAGTAAGTAAAAAATTACATTAAATGTATGACGGATTCTACAGCGCCCCTAGCGGAAACGTTCAAGAACTAAAATTGTCATACATTTTTTTAATTCACTAGTGAGGGTTTTTTATGTAAACTCACACTCAGCCCACTGCTCTGCTCCGCACCGTTCCGCCTTGGTGGAAGTCGAGCCTAAAGTACACACATCCCCGAGAGAAACGCTTTTTGTGAACATCCTAAAACCACACAGCTGATAAAAACGGTGATAAAAAACAAACGGTTTTGTTAAAACGCGTAATTTAGGATTAAATGTTTTTAGTTAATTAAAAAGTGCGTAAATTGATGGTTCAGAGGTGGAGGCACTGCGCAAAAAATGCGGTTGACACCGAATGATGAATTGAGGTACTTTAACTTTCGAAGCACGTACAACTAAGTTTATGAAATGACGGACGCTGTCCGGGCGGACTGAATATTGCGTCCGGTTTCATTGTGCGTTGTGATCCAAATTGTATCGGACTATTTCTATTTTCGGGACTTTTTCTACTTTTCTTACCCACTACTGCATTTTACGCCTACATTGTTGGCCTGTGTAGCCCAGTACAGCTTGATTGCCTATAAAAACTTAACCAGCTACAGTAATAGTGTGTGGCTTGTGATTACAAAAGTAACAATTAGGCGGTTATCACACTGCGCCGCGCTCCGTCGCGGAGCGCGTGATTTCATATAAAAAATCACGCGCGCGGACGCGTTGTCAGTGTGAAGTGCCGCGCGTGTTTTCCATACAAACTGAGGTACTTGCATACAATTATTAAATCTGTCGCCCCGCGCTCCGTCGCGGAGCGCGGCGCAGTGTGATAACCGCCTTAGTAGAGTCAAATACATCAGCCGCCATAGACTTTTGACATGGTATAATGGTATCCAAACAGCTATAAGTCCCCGAAGATGCCTATCTTTTCAGATATTTATATTTCATCCGGCAGCAGGCTGGAGTGAACTGGATGCGTGTGGACAGGGATACATAGACAGGATACATAGTATAGTCTATGCGACTATAGAAGTCGGTGGAGGGTTGAAGAGGAGGCCTATGTTCGAAGGCGAACCCCCTAAAGGCTGCTATCGATAGATAGATGTTGATTTTTATCTGCAACGCGTAACCAAACATAAAACAAATACTTAAACAAAGTGATTTTTACTCTATTTGTATGGACCAAGTGGTCCAATAGAATGCACAATGAAAATGTCCAGTTCTCTAACAGGAAATCATACTATTGCAAATACTAGATACTGTTTCATTGTTTTTTTAGGAATTAGCGGAAGTTCGGAATGGCTAAACGTTTTAGTGAGACACTTTGATGAATAACTAAATAGTTACACGCCTATTTGCATATTTTCAACTTCAAAAGCGATGGATTTGCATACGCACCTAAATTTCCAATTTCCCCGTATACGCCAGCGATGTCAAACCTTTTGAATGAATTTGTTTTTGGGGGCAGGAATTTTTAGTGTACCACAGCAAAAAAATAACAATAGGAAAAATAATAGCGGAATAGAGCAATAAAGAACTGAGCATCAACACTGTGTGATAAAAAGAGATGCGTGATGCCACGGTAATACTATCATACAGTATTGTAACTTCATATAAACGGACGAAACGCGAGCTTTCCTTCGAAATTCAAATCTCGGTATGCGCTCGACATGCAAAAGTCGGCGAATGTGTCACAGTAATAAACTGACGATGTGTTGTTTTGTAAACAGTAAGTGTTTTTTTTTATAAAAATAATTACAAGTAAACTATTTATACAGGGTGTTAGGTAAATGGGCTTATAAGCCGACACTAGCCCATGTTAACATTGTATGTAAATGGTATGGTTGGTGTAGTCAGTGATATCATATTTTTTTAATTTTCATACAAAATAAAACTATTAAAATCAGATTTGTATGAAAATTAAAATTATTAAAATGCTAATATCAATTTTCTGACTTCACCATACCATTTATATGCACACGTTAACATGGGCCAGTGTCTGCTTATAAACCCATTTACCTAACACCCTGTATAATAAATCAAGCATTTTGTACGCCTCAGTCGAGGCGCATACATTTTACGGTCGCAAATTTATAATATTTGTCACTAAATCTTAACACAAATATATTTTTTTAGTTAAATCTACTAATGACAAGACAACATGCATTTTTATCCTATTTCATTCACAAAGTATTTTGTTTGTCAAAATAAAATAAAAAATTACAATCACAAAATACATTCACAAAACTAGATAGAAATTCTTAGTAGGCAGATGTAGTGAAAATAGGGTCTGCAGGTGGGCAGCCCTATCGCATGTTGTCATAGGGTGACGTACCGTGCGGCTGTTGACATTTATTTAAAAAATATGGCCGAGTTGGAATACTGTATAGATAGTATTACCGTGGTGATGCCGTAGCCGCCATGTCAAACAGAACCATTTTCCGCAATTCTATTTAATTTTGACAGTTCGTTAGCACTTTTTGCCACGCTGAAAATTTGATCTGATTTTTTTTCAGATTTTACGTGTGTGAAATCGTGGATGTTTATGAGAAATAGCGCTTCGGATTCGTGGTGACTAGTTCAGTGGTAAATTTTGGTACAAAACAGTGAAATAAATAAATAAATAATCCTGACCACTGAAACACAAAATGACCAGTGTCATCCAAAATCGGTTTCGTTTAACAGCTTGTGGTTGTTACTCTATTTCGAAGGATTAACTTTATGGTTAAGACTAAACTCGCGACTTTCCTATAACGTAGACCTTTACGCGGATCAGGCACGTGCAAGCTTCCGAATGATTTAGTAGTATAATTGATTGTGATGTCCTTAGTCATCATGCCACGTTTTGCTCGACCGCGTCAGTGATTTTGATCATTCAGTTCAGTTGTAATTACATTTTCGCGCTGCCTGAGGTTCCAGGTACAGTCGCTTGATTCATCGAGTTAGCCCTCTGGTTTGTTGCTACCACATTTTGAGCATTATGGAAGGGGAGTAAGATTGAAAATGAATTAAAATCATTTCGTTTTTGGTTAGGTTTAAGTTTGCTTCATTAATAGTGGAATCAAAGTGCGCTGTCGAGTTTATCGAGTAATAGCATTGTTCAATAAGAACGTTTAGAAAACAATTGACTTATTTCGCATCACCAACGTTTTTGGGTGCACACCAGTAAAATGAAATATATTTATTTAAGGACAGCTAACAAGACATACGAGTACACAATTAACTGGAAAGAAACGTTCAAATCAATACGTGTTTATAGTGTAGCCTTAATGAAAGGTGCCACGACATGTGCATATATTGCGTGGAAGCGTAGTATCGCCTAAGTAAAAAAAAATGAAAATTTAAGAATTTAATTCAAGCCAGGAATCCAGCATATCAACTGCATGTCTTTTTTTAGAAATGAAATGAATCAAATAAACCCAAACAAATTTATAACTTTAATTTCAATTCTTATGATGAAAATTGCTCTCTATTGTCTGCCTTACCACAGAACTTGCTAAAACTATTTCGTGGTAATGAGACGAAATGAAGTCTTTTGACGTTTAGCATTAAAGAGGGGAAAATATTCCGGAACCACTACTTATATCGCTTTAGGGAAATTCATACAGCTCTACGTACGTCCAACATCCTTAAACCACTGCATGCATAATGTATGGAAGCATTCCTATTAGCACGAACCGAGTACACGTAGAGGCGTCTGCAAAGAAACAAACGAAAATCGGCGCTACGTTACACAACTATCCCTTAACAATGTACGAGTATGCTTTTATAAACTTGTGCATCTATTTATAAAATCTTTTCTTTTTGAATTTTAAGGAAAAATATCATACATTACCTTACGGAATAAATAAAAATTATGCAAAGGGAATTGTTGTAATTATGCTTTAGTTAGCTCAACTTTTAAACCGCTTACCTATCCAAATAGCTACTTGAATTTTGCAATGGACGTCAAATTCCGAGTAAGTCAGATTCCAAGTTAGTGATTTTGCAGCCAGGACATTTTCCAGCTAGGTCAGATTTTGAGTTGTAGTGGTTTTTGGTACACTTATGCCCGTTTTGACCATCAATTCCTAATTTTTAAGTGACACCTATGAAAACAAAAAGCCTGTTATGTGTTACCATAGGGGTCACTTAAAAATTAGGGATTTATGGTGAAAACGGGCATTAATCACCTGAATTACCTCTTTACAGTTCACTGCAAATAGTTTTCTTTTAATCAAAGTCATTATCAGTTCATTTGCACTGCAGGAGCTTTTCTAATTTACCACAGGTATTTTTTTTAAATAAAATAAGTTCAGGTATCCATTTTTGTGTATGGTATGAAAGCCAGTCCGCGTCATTGTACATGATTTTTATTTCGTTTTCTATCCGCGCTGCATGTGGATGGCCGCCCTTTTGCCTTTCAGAAAAATTGCATAACGGAAAATGAAAAGCCGTGAGGTCTGAATTTAACGTACAGTTAAAGTTGTTAATAGTTGTGAGTTCAAATCTCGCTGGAAGCACATTTTTAGTGTGATCAATGGATATGAATGTAACTTGCCTTTGGCCGCGGATTTGTCTTCCTGATCTTACCTATGTCAGTCAGGAATAATGTTTCTACTGAAGAAATAATTTTTAAAATTGGTTCCGTACATCCAGAGAGTTACTTTATCGCAAACGTATTTATACCTACTAGCTTTTGCCCGCGGCTTCACCCGCGTAAAGTTTCGTTTGTCACAGATCGTCATAAATTATAGCTTGTATGTTATTCTGGCCCAGAATAACATACAAGCTCTGGGTTATAAACAATAATACCTACTTTAAAGTTTCATCAAAATCTGTTCAGTAGTTCTTGCGTGAAAGAGTAACAAACATCCAGCCATCCAGACCTCCAAACTTTCGCATTTATAATATTAGTAGGATTTGTTACGAACTTTGGGAGAAATACCTCACTAGCATAACCTGTCTACAATATCCTGTACTTCTACAATATGCAGTTTATAATAATTATGCTGTAGTTCATTCATAAGCACAATTGAAGTATTGTATCCGTTTCTAATCGCAGGACTATCTTACTTACATTCACATTACGTCGACAATATTGTGTGTATTATGCATGCAAGTATACTTGTAATACAGTGCTTTGTTTAATCATCACCTTGACTGATACAACCTATTTCCCAGTATTCCCAGTGTACGTCCTCCATGTGCTTGATTATCCATAATTACTGGCAATTAATTGCAACTCAAGCCTTGAATTGTTATCTGTACTACTACATAAATACTAATTTAAGCTTCAGTCAAACCAAAGCGTGAAGATAGCGTCGGCGATGGCGATCACTGCGCGTACATAGGCCAATGACAGGACACGCGACCAATAACAGGACGCGCGATCAATGACAGGACGCGCGACCAATGAGAGGACGCGCGATCAATGACAGGACGTGCGACCAAGACAGAACGTTATCTAAAGAAGACAATGACTTGCATACTCTTCCAGATTATATCCAGTGATTCGAGGGTCTGTAGTTTGAATCCTGCCCATTAAACTATTGTGGGGAACATACCCATTAAAGTTAAGTTTTGAAATTCATGATTGTCAACTATTTGTTACCTGCCCCAAGAAGCTCTAAGATGGATTAAGAAAAAGTTCTACTACTTACCAAATCGAGCACAATTTAGCTCTCTCACTCGGGCATCTTTGGGTCTGAGATAGGATACCTTTAGATTACAGAGGCGGTTCATTTACTTCTTTAAAAGTTACACTTATGTCTATCAAGTACCTTATATCAGAGCTACTAAAACGGTACTATTCCCACCCCTCGTTCCCCCCGCTGCAACGCCTGTGTAGCCAGGATCTACAGCTTGACCGCCAATAAAAATTCAACCAGTGAAGGTCAAGTTTTCGGCCTCGTCGGCACGCGCACCGACGATCGCCAAACGGCTAGATAGACCAGAGTGGCGAGTATCGCCACTCTGCCTGGTGAAGCTGGAAAAGCTCTTCGAGCTACCAGCGCGCGTCCCTTAAAAAAAGTCAAGTTTATCCCGGGGGAAAGTTAAACTGTCTTGGACCCGCAACGAAATTAATCAGAAAAACAAGCAGGAGATCGAAGTTAAGGTTCGACTTTCCTCCATTTCACAGCTACTAGCTTGCAAGTAAAATATGAAATAGCTGCTGAAAATATACAATTTCAATATCTCTCAGAGCGTGTAGGATTTGCCAACGTGAAAATTACTTGTTGTTGAACTTTCAAACTTCAAGTGTTTCTTATTAAATTTTAAAGCAATCTTGAAAAGGTCAACTTGAATTTATAGGTATTGAGAGGAATTTCAGCGCCTTTCTGCTACCTTTGTCAGGTCGTCGGTCCACCTTGTGGGTGCACGTCCCACGCTGCGTTTTCATGCAGGATGCAGGCCGCTACCAACCGTGCGATGTGGAAGTCATTGGGGGAGGCCTATGTTCAGCAGTGGACGTCCTGTGGCTGAAATGATGATGATGATGGGAGGAATTTCAAACATACAAAACAAATTATTTATTTGCCAGTTATTTTATAAAGTATCATTTACATTTCATGTAGAGTTAAACTTTTTATTCGATTGAACTAATTTGGGCTTGGATAATGGATGGGAATAATGATGCAACATAATAATAACAAGCATAAAAGTTTAAAATCAGTTTGTCTGTCTCTAGTTTCGTAGCTCCGAATAAAATAAGCAGACTATAAACATTGGCGCATTTTTTCAGTTAATTTACTAGACAAAAGTAATATTTAAAGTTACATTTAGGCCCAGAACAGACGGTGAAACGCAACTGCAACGAAACTGCAACTTTCTGATGATTCTTATGAATGAAACTGAAACTGAAAGTTTCAAACTGGTCACGTCATGTGTGGTCTCTCAACGGACGCTATGGCAGAAACTTAGATGCAACTCAAAAGTAACTAGCAGTTCCAGTTTCGTTGCAGTTGCGTTTCACCGTCTGTTCTGGGCCTTACAGGTAATCAGTTAATGGTAACGATCATAATCTCTCTATTTTATACTAAAAAAGGTCGATTAGTCGTAGTTTTATTTTCAAAGGCTATTTCGTCAATTGCCATTTCATCTATTCATTACGGAATAAGAAGACAGTCTTAAGTTTAAAACTAGAACAACAGAATACTAACTTTCCAAGCCCAAAACGAAGCAAAGGTCCACCGGTGATTTGCGTATCCCCAACTTAGAAAGATAAAGTACACAACACCGTGTAAGTGCGAGAAAGTTGAGCCTTTACGTTAGAGCAGACACGTACTTAGGTTTGTGTTTTTAGTTTTGTTTGACATGCTTCTAGTGCTTTAGGAACAGCGAGCTTTTTTTCAGGTAGGGATTAGGTGTTTAGAAATTTTAAAGGCCTAATGTTCAAGCTATTTATATTACACAGGAATATTTATTATTAGTATATATTCCTGTGTAATGTAAATAGCTAATTATATTTTAGTTACACAGGAATCACAGCTTCTTCTTCGTCGCTACATTCTTGGCAGAGTGGTCGTGGTCATCACACCTGGTTTGGTGGCAAGCTTCACAATCCATCGCCATTCCTCCCGCATTGCAGCCCTTTTTCTACACTCGTGGAGAGGACAATTGAGTGCGGTTTTGATCTGATCGGTCCAGCGCATGGGCGACCTGCCGCGCGCTCTTGTGTCTTCAACCTTCCCTTGTACGATAAGTTGTGTAATGCTTCAACCACACCAAAGGCAGGTCATTGAACTGTCATAGGTCGCGCGACCTGTCATCGGCCTTTGATCGCGCCGGCGATGGCGATCTGCACGCGTTGGTTTGGTTGAAGTTTAATAGCTATGTGTTATCTTTACATGTGATATGGCCAAAGAAAGTGAGAATACGACTTTGGAATCACAGTTAGGGGTGAAATTAGTCATATATTTATTTATCTTCTCAAAACACCTCCTAACTATCCACTCTTACCACTGGACGACCAGTTTTTGACTTACGATTACATCTTGGTACGAGTAAAGTAAGACGACCCTTTTTGATGTTACGGATGTGTTTATTTTCCATTATGTTTTGCTCCTTGAGCTTATGGGATTGAAAAATAATCCAACGATCTAGACAGAAATAACATACACAAAGTTTGGCATACACACACGTGCCTTATTTTTAATTCAATTTTTTGTTTGTTTGAGGGGCTTTTTGTCTATATGTAAAGAAAGAGCCAACTTACTATGACACTAAATTATCATTTAATGAACTTAGATTAAATCAAAAATTTCTTGTTCAATAAATTATTTATTATATTTTTGCATTATGTACCTACTGAAGAATTTTAAGATGAGGTTAAATTATGAACAATACTAGGGAAAGCAATACGCAAATTCTAGGTCTATTTAATTCAAATGAAACCTAAGAGAACAATAAAATTTACACTATCGTAACAATCTTTTGCATTAAGGGTCAGACTAAGGCTTTGTGTTTAATTTTCATTTTCTATGTAGTTCCCTTGAGACGGCCCTGTTCCAACTTGCGGCCGAATTGAATTTGCAAATGGAAGGGATGGGAGCAAATATTTTGCATAGTGTTATTCTGTGGCCATATAAAGGGAATTTTAATTCAATTTTTATGATCTGTGCTTGTTTATTTATTTATTTATTTATTTAAGGATAGTACACAGCACAATATCAATCTGTGATAACAATGTTTTTTAGTTTGTTGGGAAGAAGTTAAAATGCCATGTTATTGTGTCAGTAAGTGGCATAATATTTAAAGGCACAGTTGTAGGAAAAACAACTATGCTGAACTGATAGACGAAAATAGAGCATAGAGCCCACTCTGTTAGTATTTTTCGATCGACTATAGTTTAAAATTGATTGAAAGTGGATTCTTATATCAGGTAAAACGTAACATTATATAGAAATGAATCCCAGTTAAGCCAGCAGTTTAACTACGACATTGTAAGCTGAAGTCGTTTTGATATAGAAGATGATTCCATACTTCAGAGGGCACGTTAAGCCGTCGGTCCCACGGACTTTCGTGAGTCATCTATGGCGGTTAGTCCCTATCAGGGATGTTATGGATATCCGTAAGCGTAACCGAAACTTTCGGATATCCGAAATAATAAAATATCCGAAACCGTAACCGTAACCGATTCAAAAGTTTCGGATAGCTTCGGATGTTGGCAGGTTAAATTATTTTTTATATAGTATTATAGGTAAAGGCATAATAGCCTGATTTACCTTTATAATGCCATCTAGTATCAATTTTTATTTTTTTATTCGATGTAGTGTGCGGCCATGAATGAACCGCGTTGGACAACTATTGCAAATTGCATTCTAAAGCACAAATATCCGTAACCGTCACCGAAACCGGTAAAATTATGTATTATTCCAATATCCGTAACCGTATCCATAACCGAAACTACATATCCATAACATCCCTAGTCCCTATAGCCAGGTTCACAAACATGTTAAAAACCACGTAATTCAAGAATATAACGAAAAAGATTTGAATATATTAGGTAAGGGATCGATGAAGAGAAAGGAGGCGTCTAGTAAGTATTATTGATTAGTAGCTGTTGAGAGTTATAGGAGTAATTCTTTGTCATTTACCCCTCATATGGTTCATTAATAATGCATGACATCTTCTTGTCATAAACTCGTAATAAATTAGAATAATAAGTTAATCAGATTGTATGCTCAGATCATAATGCCCGTAGCTCAAAGAACTGAAATCGTATTCAAATTTCATTTATTAACATTAATAAGGAGGAATAATTTGATTTTTTTCAGCGCCATTTACTTCATTTTTTCATAGAAATATTACAAGCTTGAGAATAACTTTTCACAGAAAATCTGTTCCATTTGTGATAATATCCTTATCATTTTATCTTTCCTGTAAACTGAAAGATACAAAATGGTTCATGCATGATGTAATGTTCAGACACCATTTGCTTTTTCGTTTGAAATGTACAGTGTTTCATGAAATATTAAAATCGGCGAGACCTTTTGAAAAGAAGATTTTTTCAAGAAGATATAACATTTATTATTAATATGAATGTACTTTTTCCACGGAAAAACATCAGTTACGACTTATTGATATAAGCTCCCTTCGTCACTCAATCGACTACTTATGTACTTGTATTTTTCTCTTCGCCACAAGAAATCAACTTCTCAAATGAAAAGCTCCTCAAGCTACCAGCGCGCGTCCCTACAAAAAAAAAATCAACTTCTCAAACTCTTATCAAACGATTGAAATAAGCCTTTATTGTACCGTCCTAAGGGTAATTTTTCAGAAACGCTGATCACTCTTTATTCTTACCAAAACTCTTATTATTTCTCAAACTAAATAAATATTGGAAACCCGGAAAATCATACTTTATTTCTTCAAGTGTAGGTTTATTGTTAAACTGAAAGATAATATTCTGTGTCCTACTCTTTAATAATACCAAAACTATTTAATTTTGAAATTGGTTCAGTCGTACAGGCATGAAAATGCTTTGAACAAACAGACATAGCTTTAAACTCCCCTTATCGCTTATACAAGGTGTAATTTAAATCGTTGGCATGGTTTTAAAATAATATTGTACTCTATCTAATAACAATTAAGATTATACTCATGATACGTAGCCTACAGTGTGCTTACCATGAGTTTACATTAGGTGTGCTCGATAGCGAGTACGTCAAAAAAATGTATGAAGATTTTGTTTCTTGAAAGTAGCCGCTAGGGGCGCTGCACAATATGTCATTTATTTAATGACATTTTTTTACGCAGTTGCTAGCGAGCATACCTAACGTAAACTCATGGTAAGCACACAGATGGCTGACCGTCAAACTTCTGTCAAACTTCATAAAAAAACAGTTAACGTTTACGCTTAAACTAAGGTGGTGCAACTCAGCCTTAGTTATTGTTTATTTACACGAATGAAGTCATTCAAAAGCTAGTTCATAACTGTTATTCAGTAAATCAGGTGAATTCTACCTGAATTGAAGGCTGTATCAACATTGCTAACACAAACGGTTTCCAGAGAAGATTCCACAGTTATAACGACCACTCGTACGTTTCCTGGAATTTCTGGAATTCTGGAGAGCTCACGCCAAGTGGACCTGTATTGGTCAGGTATAGCCGTATCGCAATCGTTTGATGTGTTGTCTGTGTTTACCTTTGAATGGTGAATCTAAAGTGGTCTATAGAGAATGAAAAACGTTTATTTGATGCACACATTCAAATAAAACATAAGGTATTCTTGTTTTCCTTAAGGCTCTTTCGAATAAAACGTTTTGAGGCGAATGTTACTCGTCTGCTTGCAGGGCCGCACTCGGAAAATTGTACGACAAATTCGTTGGAATAAAAATAAATATGTATAAGTAAATAAAAGTAAAAAAATAAATTAAAATAATAGTAGTGTGCGATCATGCAAACGCGCGACTAATGAAGACGTCTTGCTAAAAACAACTAATTTAAAAGAGCTCTTGCCAAAATGACTTTGTAGGAGGTTCTTACAAAGATTCGATAATTTCAGGAAACTTGTCGACTAGGTAGGTATTTTATTTGATGCTCAAAAGCCTAAGGCAAAAGCTAATCTATATAAATAAAAATGAATTGCTGTTCGTTAGTCTGATTAAAACTCGAGAACGGCTGGGCCGATTGAACTGATTTTGGTTTTAAAATGTTTGTCGTAGTCCAGGGTAGGTCTAAACGGTGAGCAAATAAGGAAAAATTGCAATGGCTTATTTATTGCCTTTAATGCGGAACAGAGTTCGCCGGGTCAGCTAGTTTGAAATATATTTCGATTATGAGCTTTGTTTATAGACTTTCATCATCATCGTCATAATTTCAGCCACAGGACAGCAACCGCTGAACATAGGCCTCCCCTAATGACCTCCACATCGCCTGGTTGGTAGCGTTATAGAATTTGGTTTACGAAAAATCTATTGTAAAAATATAAAGAGACCCCGATACCGCTTCCCAGCGTATTATACTGACATCCGTCCACCGGGTCGTTTGTCATAGGATTCTACCTGACCAAACCTTCGGGATCTGTCGATAAATCCCTGTGAAAGGCCCTTCCTATTTCCCGGTACGTTTGTTTGGGGACGACTGTGGTAGTGTGATAACGGATGGGTTTATTTGATAGAGAATTGCAATAGTAATAATGTCCATTTAATAATATAAAGATTATGTTTGTGTCACATGCTTTATGTAAGACTCAGATTATTATTACTGATCGATAAAACAGTGCCTACCAGTGACTGTTACAAAACAACCGAACCCGAAATATACCGAAACGAATATACTTAGGCTGGGTTGCACCATCTTACTTTAACTCTAACAAACGTCAAAAATCTGTCAAACTCCATATAAAATACAACAGTTATCGTTATAGCCACGGTTAAAATTAGGTGGAGCAACTCAGCCTTAGACTATCAATTAGTGACTTGTATTTTTTCAATGAAAGTATAAACCAAACCCTACATAATTGTACATACTTATTGTAACAATCAATTTAGTTTTAGGATTTGGTATCTAGAAACTAGTAACTAGATTGATTGGTAAATAAATAATTAAGGTATTTTCCAAAACAACAGTTTGCAAATGGTTATCATGACAGATAGTTCATCTTATACAGTTGTAAAAATATAATTAAAAGCCCTAATATGTTTTTTTTTTGCGTTCTGTAACGAGTAGGTTACGTACTGACCTTAAGGGCAACCAAAGGTTATGAGGAGTTCCCAACCTCGTTAGTTTAGAAGGCTACTACTTACTTACCTCCCCACTTAAAAGCCTGTGGTCATCCCGCTTCCATTAAGTGAGTTGAGACCACTTATCTACAAAGTAATTTTTGTGAGATAATTTTTTCATAAGATTTTTGCGTGATGTAGCATATTTCAACTTGTGTGGTTACAGCCTAATATCGTTTTGGGTTTCGGGATTGTGATTTGGCACAGCCTTATATCGTTTTGGGGTTGTGATTTGGATAAGGCTGCTGAATGTATTTATTATTAAGAAAATCTGGTTACGGAATAAATGATACGCAGGTACTTATTTCATTTTGTGTCCGAATGTCATAAGGCTTAGATTCTATAGAATTCCGGACTTTAATTAAACGGTAGGAAACACCATGTCATCATATTTATTTATTCAAGTAACTGGTCATGATAATTCTCTTGAAGAACCACTTTTTGGTAACCTACCCGGAGGCAGTTCTAACCTTAAGTGAATATTTAGGTTTAAAAGAATATGTTTCTCAAATTGACATAAAATTTCATTTATATATCATATACAATTTCATCAAATAAATACTTTTCCTTCTTTCTTTTTGAAATTTCTGCTTTTACGATGTGAGCCATTCGGTTAATAATAACTTTTCACACCTGAAAGATAAAATCAATAAATTGAGTAACGAGTGAACGTTTTGTTTAAAATGTTAGTAATGTTATATTAACAACATTTCATGTTTTTGTACATAAACAAGACATTTACCTTGTACATAAAGTTTATTGTAAAGCAAGACAGTACATGATAGGAAGGACTTTTCCTCGGATCAGTGAAAGCCCAAGGGCATTAAGTAAAGACAAACTGCGAAAACTTTGGGATTTTGGTCTTAGTGGAACAGTTTTATGAAGTTTTCCGTGTGATGAACACATTCAGGCAATATTGAACTTTATTAACATCAATATAAAGATCAACAAATTGTTGTTGCTGATTGTAAAGGCCGGTCTCCACGGCAATAGGTAAAAGGAAGTAAATCCTATTTATAAAAAATAAATGTTTTTTTTACTATTCTTTTTTGTAAAAATACTCGTCAGTCGCCTTTGTTTGACTTTCAGGTACACTGTGAATCCATACATGTATTGTACCAAAATAATATATTTTTGTATTGTTCTCCGTTTATACAGAATAATAAATTAGGAATGGGTTTTGTGATATTCAAATAAAAAAAATATATGCAAATTACAAAGTTTTTTTGAGGAGTTTAGGCTTTCTTCTTAAAAAAGAAGGACGATGAAATATCAGTATCATAATTTAAAAAAAATAAAAAATATTGAAAAACAACAATGAAAAAAGAGCACAATCCTATTTTATAAAACAAAGGAAGTTAACTGTATTTTTTGATAAAATGTTTGAAGCTACGAATGATAGATATTTTTAAAATTCGTTCATTCCCATCCATTCCCATACAGTACCTGATCGGTACATGAAGCTTAAAACGAATCAAAAATCACTTTTCTCAACATTATCGTTTGTCATCCATTTTGGTTCTTTAAAACGTGATTTACAACGTTAACACGGCTAAACCCCGGTACTTCGAAAATGTTATCACTGAATTATTCGTCTCATTTCGGTGAAAAAGGTTCTTCATAATGCTCGTTTCTATTTAATTTTTCCAAGCCGAGCTGCGGAGATAAACATCCAGTAAAGTTTGAGTTTTAACTTCGAGAAAAGAGTTCCGTACCTTTTTTCGCCAAGTCACACAACATTAACTAATATTAAAGAAATCGCAGTAAGGAACCATAGACTTGGCACGACTTTGTCTAGATTTCATTACTTTTTAGAGATAAACAAGCAGCTCCATCGAGACTTGGCTAGTTTTTTACAGAATGTTTTTGATGGGATTTTTTTTACACGCTTACTGGTGAGGACGTTTTATGTAAACTCACACTAAGCTCTCTGTAGTAGTAGTTTCTGCAAAACTTGAGTGACAGATGACTGATTTAATGGCGGATTTACACTATGCGGAAATTAGTGGGGTGGGGATGAAAAATGAATGAATATCATCCCCACTCCTCTGTTTTTTTTTACTTGACTTGGCTAATTTCCGCGCAGTGTAAAAGCAGCATAATAATATTGCGAAACTACAGTTTCGAAAATCCAGTTGACAACTGGATTACAGAATGTAAGAAAAACTCTTGAGGTGTTTTAGACAGCTTGTTTTAGGCGTGAATAATATCTATTTAAAATAATTATGATAAAAAGTCAACGAAAAAATATCTCGTTCCTTAATGTACTGAATGATGAGTGGATTATTCATACTCTTAAAATTATTCAGAGTAAAGATTATACCTAGTTGTAATTATTTGCGAAAAAATATGGATTTTTCACGGATTTCTTATGCAAACAATATTTATGTCATAAATTAAAGCCTGTATAAAGGACGACGCACATTTATCAACCCGTAAAGGGATCGTAACCGTATCAATTCGAGGCGGTCAGTATTCTTTGTATGAAATTTCATACTGCAACGCACACTTATCCGCCCCGTAACGTAAACGCCTCGCCTTGCGATTGACAGCGCGCGATAAGGCGATGACAGCTCGCGAAAGGCGATACGGTATTGATCCCTTTCCGAGTTGATGTCTGCGTTCATACCTTTGCAGGGTGTTAGGTAGGTAAATGGGTATATGAGCCGACACTAGCCCATGTTAACATGGGCATATAAATGGTATGGTGAAGTCAGAAATTTTATATTATCATTTTAATTTTTTTAATTTTCATACAAAATATTTTTTATAAAATCCGATTTGTATGAAAATTAAAATAATTAAAATTAAGATATCAATTTTCTGACTTCACCATACCATTTATATGACCATGTTAACATGGGCTATTGTCGGCTCATATACCCATTTACCTAACACCCTGTATAGCGCTTTCTAGTAGTGCGAAAAACGCGCGACAGACACACTACCGATAGTATGACAGCGGTTGCTTGCCTTCGCATCATAAAAACGCCACTGTCGCGCTGCTGTCGCGCTTCTAATAATGTGAAAGCGGTCTTAGAGCCAAAGCACACGATGCGTTGCGGCGGTGGTGCGGTGCGGCGCCGGAGCGGTATCCCTGCGTTGTTTTACATAGAAATAATAATATCTGTGGCGGGTACCTACATGACGCCGCGCCGTTAGTGTGCTTTGGCTCTAAGGTAGTGGTTCTGAACCGGTGGTCCGCGGACCACTGGTGGTCCCTAGAGGCATTCCAAGTGGTCCACGAAGACATCGTAATAAACAAGTGATGTGACGTGATGAGTCGAATCAACACAACTCAAACGGCGCACAGTGGACGAGAAATCGACCTCCCCTTTCATAGGATTTTGAAAAAAATATGTGGTCCCTGACAAGACAGAAATTTGGTAAAATGGTCCCTCGTGACATAAAGGTTAAGAACCACTGCTCTAATGCAAACAAGTATTATTCATTCTGATTAACTGCACCACGTTTTAAAGCTTAATTAAACAGAAACGTGTCGGGTAAATGGAAAAATGCTCCTTATCATTTGTATTTTCAGCAGAAGCTCGTGGAATTTAATTTAGAACAAAAATGTTTTCCTTAAAAATTTGGAATTTTTAATTGTTCTATGGAAATCAAACAATAACATAGGCGTTTTGCGAACTGTTACGTTTTTAGAACTTTTTTTGTACCTTTATTTAAAAGAATTTGATTGTTTGTTTGAATGAGGGCTATCGTTTTAGCGCTCACCAGTTAGCGCCACTGTAGAGTAAGGTCCTGTCACTTGCTAGTAGCGAAGACAGTGGCACCAACTGGTGAGCGCTAAAGTGGTAGGAGGACTATCGCATTTGCACTCATCAAGATGGCGCCACTGTAGAGTAAGGTCCTGTCAATCGCCAGGGGGGCCAACTGTTAAGTATAAAAACGATAGCCCTCGAATAGGCTCCGAAACTACTGGACTGATTTGAAAAATTCTTTCATCATTAAATTTCTGTATTATCTCTGATGAATAAGTATAAGCTTATAGAATACTAGCTTTCCGCCCGCGGCTTCGCCCGCGTGGAATTTTGTCTGTCACAGAAAAACTTTATCGCGCGCGTCCCTGTTTCAAAAACCGGGATAAAAACTATCCTATGTTCTTTCCCGGGACTCAAACTATCTCTATGCCAAATTTCATCAAAATCGGTTGCGAGGTTTAAGCGGGAAAGCGTAACAGACAGACAGACAGACAGACAGAGTTACTTTCGCATTTATATTAGTTGGGATGGGATGGATGGATAAAGAGATTTATTTATTTATTTATATTTATTCTGTGAAAGACCGAAATAACCGAATAAATCATTAAGTTTTATCAATTATAGCTGACATTAAAGACCAATCAAAAATCCCGTAAAAATAAATTCTCACTTGTTTAGTTGACACTGTTGACAGTTCGTGTTAAGTAATACTTCATTATTTTATTTCTTTTGTATTTGTAATCCAAGTATCTAAATAATGAATCGAGGCAAGAGTTTGTGTAGGTACTACATTTAACTAGCGGAGCAAATTTTATCGGACTAGAAATAAAATAACCCAAGCATAATTCAATTTATTTACTTCAGGCACTAAACACTGCGATATCTTATGTAGTTGTAATAGAAGCTATTTTGCGATAAAAATGTGAAACCTGATGTACTTTAAGTGCGTGGGAATCCTAGACCCTTCGACGACCTCAGCTGGCGTAGGAATTGAGGCAAACATAGGCTCAATAATGCCACAGTAAATTTATGGTTGGTAAAACTATACTTTTCTTGTTACGGAATTTTAAATCCACAACGTGGAGCTATGATTCCCCATCATTATCAAATAAAGATTTAGTTAGTTGTGAAATAAATATTTTTTTCTTTATTTCTTTCTTTCTATTATTAACAGGTCATCAACGTCCGCCATATACGGAAAGCTCGAGCAGTTAGCCAGTGATTAACATACACAGACTGCTCTTGCAGTCATCATCATCATCATCAATTCAGCCATAGGACATCCACTGCTGAACATAGGCCTCCCCAATGCTTTTCATGTTGATTGATTGGTAGCGGCCTGCGTCCAGCGCTTTCGGAGCTTCCCTGCTACCATTTCGAATCATAGTCAATTTAAATTTCACCGTGCTGCCAACCGCCCAAAGCAGTCATAAATGCTCGAGCGGTTCCATGTTATGTGTGTACGTAAAATACTGTATTTTGTAGCTTGAATTATCCGAATATGGCAGCCTCAGACTCCAGTGCAGGATTACGAATTTACGACCCTCTCTATTTACTACTACAGACAAATGTAAGATACGGCCTACACTCCTACTCTGCTGGTTAGACGGGTTGGGGAGACCTAATCTATACTATCTATACTAATATTATAAATTCGAAAGTAACTCTGTCTGTCTTTCTGTCTGTCTTGCTTTCACGCCTAAACCACTGAACCGATTTTGATGAAATTTGGCATAGAGATAGTTTGAGTCCCGGGAAAGAACATAGGATAGTTTTTATCCCTGTTTTTGAAACAGGGACGCGTGCGGTAAAGTTTTTCTGTGACAGACAAAATTTCACGCGGGCGAAGCCGCGGGCGGAAAGCTAGTGTTAGCATTATTTCTCCCTTAGTTTACTCCGCTGGAACCACAATAAAATTTTAGTTGCAGTGTTGTATTTAAATCGACTACAGATGCTACATCACTTAACTTGAAGTGATGTCGTCTTTACATGACCATTTCAACCCTAGAATACTCAGATCTTCTTGGTGTTCATAGTTTTATAAACTTTCATATGATCTTTCTTTACTATTTTACTGTGGTCCTGCGTCACACTAACCGTCCGCGCGTGAAAATCTTTTCACCCTCACTCAAGATTAATTCTGATTTTTACTACCATCACAATAAAGGTCAAGTCGTTTGTCAGCTGTTGTTATCTGCAATGTGTATGGAAATAAAAGATTCTTCGTCATCAGTCTTCTAAGGGGGCTTATAAACTTTAGCACGAGCGAGTAACACCCGAATTCACAAACGATGCTTGCTTAAGTGAAGCAGCAAATCGAACACACAGCGTTAAATAGAGCTTTAAGATTGGTTCGTGTGTCACCCTGTGCATCCACGCGCACTGTGAGACCTCATAGTAATGTTTGTGAATAGGTGCGTTAGGTTCTAATAACAAGCGCATGTCCCAGCGGTTCGCGTACTAGACTACGATGCAGGAGGTCGCGTAATGACAAACAAAATGGAAAATGGAAAAATAAAATGTACTATCACTTATAAAAAAAACAGTTGCCGTTTCTGTAATTGACATGACCGCTAAGCTTGCTAAAAAGACGACCTTTGAGTAACACTGATGTACTTTAAAGGTATTATTAGCATAATAAAGTACACAAATATTTTGAAAACTAGCAAACTTTCAAAAGCAAACAGTAGGTATAAAGTAGGTAGAGTAGATTTGTGTTCAATTTTAGGTGTCTGAACTTATTAGAACGTATTTTTATGATTTGCCCTTTGTTTTCGATGAATATTTATCAAAGATTAGCTTTTGCCCGCGGATTCACCCGCGTGAAATTTAGTTTGTCACAGATCGTCTTAAATTATAGCCTATTATGTTATTCTTGGTAATAAACAATAATACTGTCAAGTTTCATCAAAATCAGTTCGGTAGTTTTTGCGTGAAAGAGTAACTAACATCCAGACATCTATACAAACTTTCGCATTTATAATATTAGTAGGAAGTAGGAAGAATATTAGAAGAATTTTGTACTATTGATTTTATCAAAAAATAGCGCTGTATGTTTGTTTACCTACTATAAATAGTTGTTCAAGTCAAAGTGCTCCTTTAGCACGTCTTCGGAACTATCGGGCGGATCACGTAGCAACTCTCACAATAGCGCAGATGGTCTGCCTTTTGAATTCGCAAATTACGTTATCATTCCTTTGGGGAAGGAATCAGGGGCATTCATCTATGTACACAGGACTCCTTTGTAGGTACACAGAAAAATACTATGTAAGTACTATCATAGTATAATATTAAGTATTTTATTAAAGGTCGGTAGATCTATTCTTATAAATAAAATACTGGATACTTAACTTGCACATTATATTATTATTGCCTCATTTTAAATAGAATTAATCACTTACAATGCTTGTATTCCACCAGTGTGGCAAGGCCCTTAGGCTAAAGTCCCTGTATTCTGACGTTTCTAGTCAGTAAATGTCAATGTCACTCTGATAGCAGCTCATTGGCTTTAAGCTTTAACGATAGCGATATTTTAAAGTTATACCTATTACCTGATGGAAAGTGATGATCAGGTTGAAGGTGAAGTGAGTCACCCGGAATCCTCAACCACAGAGGAACTGGCTATCGTACCTGCAACTGTTGGAACACAACAAAGCTGTTAACATTGTTGTAATGGCGATAAACGTAGCTAGGGAAACGAACTTGAATAAGCCCTAACGAAACCGAACAGAACAATCGGCACCCACTGGGAATCGAACCCGGGACCTCTGGCTCTGAAGCAGGTGGTCTTACCACTAGACCACAGAGGCGGTTAAGAACATTAGCAAACAAATACATTAAAGAGCTCTACGACTTTTGAAGTATTGGACAGATCACGTAGGCGTGAATCTCATGAAAGCACAGATGTTATGCCTCTTTGAACTTTCTATCACGTTATTTACAAACAAAAGTATGTAATAAAATAATAATACAAAGACCATTGATGGAGGATTTTCCTATGATTACTGTGCCGTTTCGATATTTCCTCCTCATCATCATTTCAGCGTAAGCATTGACTTTTATCTGATGTAGATATTGATAAGTTTTCTTATTGTTTGTTATTATTATTATTATTGTATCTGGATATTGAATTTCAGCAAAGCACACTCACACACACACAAGTATGCACACACTTACTGAGTTCTAAAATTCTTATGCCTTCTGAAAACTTTGAAATGTTGGCTAAGAAATGCACGTTGTACCTAGTCAGGCCTGGCTCACTCCGCGCGGTACATCCGATAATTACCTACAGCGAAGCGCCCCGCCGGCGGGTATTATATCAGTCGAGTGTCACGCGCGCGCTCGTCAGGACGCTGGCGCGTGGCGTGCGTTGTAGTAGTATGATTATTATTCTATGATCGAAGTATTATTTAAAAATGGACATAAAGAGAAAGAAATATTGTGCGGCGTTCGGGTGTTTAAACGAAAAGTAATCTACCGGATTTATCTTTTTTTTTTCGCTTTCCAAAGATGCTGAAAGGTATGTTGGCCATGTAGGTAATCAATAATTCTTAGGATAGTATAGGAACCTAACCTACTATGAAGGATTTCCATAATGAATGCATACTTACCTACATACGTACCTCATTACAAATAAGTAGATTAATTATTTTTTCACTAGACAGCAACCCTAACAGCGTAAGAAGAGTTCAGAGGCACGCGATAGAAAGAGACAAAACTTGTAGGTGAATAAAATTGTAGGTACGTAGTGCTGTGCGAGCTGAATTCCACTGTATCGCGTCGTAGCAAGACTCGCATTTATTTAAATCGTCTTGCGGAGTAATCCTTCTGTACCTGTACTATTACTTATTCTGTGACCTAGTAGTTTCTTCCCCCTATTATCAAGTTTTCTCACCACACCTATATCAAATGTCAAGCTACTAAAACCAATACCTAAATATTCAGGGATTAACCACTAAAGGAACTTCTGAATGAATAATAAGACTGCGTGAAGTTCAGGGTAGAGAAACTTTAGAGCTTAATTTAATTTTCGATAAGTTCGACAGCAAACTCAGAAGGCGTTGGTTAAATTTACCTACTAAATTATTAATATCGACTGAAAATATAAACCAGACTTGATTACTACAGCGCAGGTACTTCGAACATAATTAAAGGTGAGTATAGACTAGCTAGAGCATTTAATTCTAAAGCTTCAACCACACCAACGCGTGCAGATCGCCATCGCCGGCGCGATTACGGCGCGATAATAAAGAAATGACAGGTCCGGTGAACTGTCATGGGTCGCGCGACCTGTCATTGGCCTTTGATCGCGCCGGCGTTACCATCTGTACGCGTTGGTGTGGTTGAAGTATAACAGAACAACGACAAGCCGCTCTATGAAATATTTAGCGTGTCACTCAGTCACGAACCAAACGTATTGTACCATTCGCAAGAACGTTAAGGTGGCGGTTCGCACCGCGACAGAGACAGGAGACCGAGACACGAGACCGAGGCGGGAGACCGCGACCGTTACTTGACTAAGGCAGAGACATGTGTCTCTGTCTCGCTTGCGAACTGTCGCTTATACATTGTCTAAAGTCAAGTAACATTCGCGGTCTCCCGTCTCGGTCTCGCGTCTCGGTCTCCTGTCACTGTCGCGATGCGAACCGCCACCTTTACATTACATAGAAATGCTCTAGTACTCTAGTCTATACCTTTATTATGCAGTACTTACAATGTTTAATTTGATATTCCTTTATTTGTAGAAGTCAAAGATCTTTATTAAGATGCGAAGCATATTATCGAAACGTATCTTTTTCAATTTACTTTATACTGCGCGCTTTTCTTTTTAGTCCATATTTAATACATTTTAAGAAATAAATTAAAACTTTACGCAAAATGTTTGAGTCACTGATATTGTAATAAATCTTTATCGTGAAAACAGTCGTTGTAAAAACATGTTTTCATGAAAAGAGAATAATATAAAACGCTACTCGTTTAATATTAATATTTTACCTTGGTTTTCCAACTAAAAACTAGTGTTTTATTATAATAAGGTCTTAATTTTTTTATTACTGAATAACTCACAGAAATGCCAAACAGTTTTAGCATTAAAAATAGACATAATTTAGTCTTAAAAGACTCATAAAAGACACTTAAAAGACTCAAAGACGCAACCATAATAATACAACATGTACAAGTTATAAAAATATTCAATATCTAATTTGAAATCTTTGTCCACAGCCTCGGTCGCCAGAATCACAAAGTTCCTTGGCAGCACTGGCACGCCACTGATCACGACTGGCGGGTTCACGTTCGACTTCGTGAAACAGAAGCAGACGTGCCTAGACGAGTTCTACATGATGGTGCGAGCAGGCCCAGTCGGATTCAAGGATTTGGCGTACTTCTTGATAGATCTGTTTCGACAGTAAGTATTTGAAGATACGCTTGTGTTTAGGAACTATTTTCTCACGTTTCACTTCGTCAAATAGAAGTGGACTTGCCAAGGTGAGTTGTTTGTACATGATGGTGCGAGCGGGCCCCGTCGGGTTCAAGGATTTGGCGTACTTCTTGATAGATCTGTTTCGACAGTAAGTATTTGAAGATACGCTTGTGTTTAGGAACTATTTTCTCGCGTTTCACTTCGTGAAATTGAAGTGAACTTTCCAAAGTGTTCTACATGATGGTGCGAGCGGGCCCCGTCGGGTTCAAGGATTTGGCGTACTTCTTGATAGATCTGTTTCGACAGTAAGTATTTGAAAATTCTTATGTGTGGGTACCTACTAATTTTCTCACGCTTCACTTCGTCAAATAGAAATGGTCTTGCCAAGGTGAGTTCTACATGATGGTGCGAGTTAGGCCAGTCAGATTTAAAGAGTTGGCGTTCTTCTGCGAAAGTAAGTTCCTATATTATTATTTTTTTATCCACAACAAGGAAGCTCTTGGCCTGTATCTCACCTATTATTTCTATATTGCTTCTACTGTAGAGTGTATGGGTACCAAATGATATATTTTGATATCTAACATGAACTTCATTTCGTGAAGTCGAAGCAAACTTGCCAAGATAAGTTCTACGTGATAATCAAAAATAAAAAACTTCTTTCGTAAATCGTAAAGACTTCTGCCTTGTTTAGACCATTCGTGTTAAAGATAATTATAAAATCGATCGATTAATCGATAGGTAGTCCACTCGATATGCAAACTGATTTTCCAGCTCTTTTAAACTCTATTCCCTGATCAGCATTTATTTAAAACGCCTAGAGATAACAGCATTATTACAGTCCTTAACAGCATGTAAATGAGATTTTCTCAGGGGAGACGCGATTATCGCTGTCTAAACAACGCCTTACTTGTATAAAAGGGTAATTTTATTATTCTCAAGACGTTCAGTAACAGTCTAAAGGCCGTAGCACACTTATGAACCAGCTAGCCTAAGACGCGCGCCGTGATAACTTTTATCGACGTCAAAATGTATGGGCAAAATCGATAAAATGGCGTGATAACCGCTTATCGTGGCGCGCATCTTAGGAAAGGGATCGTAACCGTATCAACTTGAGGCGGTCAGTATTCTTTGTATGAAACTCCTAACTGCAACGCATGATTATCCGCACCGTAACGTAAACACCTCGCTTCGCGGTTGATAGCGCACGAAAGGCGATGACAGCTCGCGTTGTTGATCCCTTTCCGAGTTGATAAGTCTGCTATGACCTTTATTCTAGCAAGAGAGAGTTTTCTTTATTTATTAACTCTATTGGGACTTGAACTCGGGATATCTTTACGCCAAAGACATTTTTACGAGCGAAAACTTTTAGAGTGATGAAGAATATTTCAAATATTAAATTCTTTATTTTTCTCTTTGTTATATTTTTAAGGATACAAAACATAAAATATCTCAGCTGGTACCCAACACTCTATGTATAGTTTGAGTAAATCTAAAGCTGGGTTGCACCATCTTACTTTAAATTTAACAAAAATCTGTCAAACTCCATACAAAAAGCACCGTTTACCGAAGTTACCGTCAAAGTTAGGTGGTGCAACTCAGCCTAACACTGCAGACTTGCCATTCGTCAACTTAAAGTAAGTATTTAATTAAAATAATCCGTGCTGAAAGAGATTAGTGCCTTTAGACATTATGGCATTCACCTCATAAAGAACATTTTATCGCAAACTCAACCCTATTACACCGTCATAAGACCCCAGTGTTTAGCAACATGCTGGTGTCTGTACAATTATTAGTTTGCTATAGTTCTTGCAACTCACAAAGGTGAGTGAGCTTTACTTGTGTGTGTACGTGTACATGCACATAACAATAGTGCACAACATATCTACTGTATACTTGGTAACATTAAAAATCCATTATGTACCGTGACTATGTCAATCGAAAATGAATGTCACACTGTCTAAAGGCACTATTTTGAGATCGAAAGACAAAACTTCAGAGAGAAGGTTAATGCGGTAGCCGGTAAGCGATGGTGTTTATATGGGGCTCCATTCATAAGGTAAGTGTATGTTTGATGCTTGTGGTATAGGGGACTGGTGTATGGTTTTTATGTTGAAAAAAGTAATTGGTCATTCATACAATTTAATCAAACAGGTAGATTATATTCCGAATAACCTATAATTTAATTGGATATGATGTTCTCTGTGCTATTATTACAAAAATAACTACTTCATTGGGTAATTTGTACCTCTTTTAGTTTCATCCACGAAGACGCGCCCCACCAATTTTTGGTCGAGGGAAGCGCGGGGTGCGGGGAGTTTGATCCGAGCAATCCGAGCGTCATTATTGTAGTGTGCGTGTGCACTCATGGATGATTAGCGTATACCGATAACACTCAAACATTAGCGGAATAATGGTGGGGCGCGTCTTCGTGGATGAAACGACCTGGTCGGTCGTTTTCTGTTCTTTTGTAGGTACTGAATTTCTAGATACAGTCGACCATCATTAAATAATTAATACCTAGAGAAGCGCTTTCAACAACGACTTTGAAATGTAAATGAGACACCGAACTGCACTTTAGCCGTTAAATATTAATTACACAATGAACTCTAATTATAACTATTTAGAACTTCATTTACAAATTGAATATCTACTTTATGTTAGCAAGACTAGTGGCGGTCATTTAAGTAAGTATATTCGAAAAAAAAAAAAACCTCCCTCAGATGGGTAAGTATATGTTTTGGACATCCGTTACCGTTTAAATTGTAGGCATTTAATATCCTTTGACAAAATTTATTCTATTAGAAAGAAAACATAAATAACTGCGATTCCAATAAGTATTTTGAAGAAATTATTTTCTCTACTTACACTATAGCGATAAATCTGTATTTTTTTATGCAGAAAAAGGCAGGTATTTGACTTCAATCGCACCTGATGATAAAATAATGGTGATTGACATTGAATTCGTCTTCGTAATTCTCTAGTCTTAAATGATGTGAAAATAGTTTTACAAGCTAGGTAAAGTCATAAAAGTCATTTTTTGCAAGTTTTTCTCTTTCCTTTTTTATAATGCTTTTTCGCGTGCCAGTATCATATTTTTACCCTACCACTTCTTCATAACAAAAGGGGATTAGCCCATCACTCAAATATGATAATAATATAATATAAACTTTGTTACAAAGTTTTTGAAACCTTAATGGGATAAGTATTTTGATCTTCTTAAGCCTTAGGCGAAGATGCGATATTTAATGAACTTGTCAAGACACCTACAAGTTTGGTTTAAACTGAAGCAATAAATTAAGGGACCTATCTATTCTTAGTTAGAAAAACAATAAGTAATTCTTTCAATCTGAACCAGTTGGTGTTACTGTATTACAAGTACTAGTAGGTAACTTTTTACACAAAACTATGTCTTTAAGGTGGTTAAACCAAATAAAAGGTTGGTATTTTAAATTGATTATTGCTAATCTTTACGTTATTAAATTAACATTTTCATCCTACTGCTCGACAATGGCCTATTATGGCATACAAAGCAAACATAAACCACACGAGGGCTTTATGTGCATAATGTGTGTATTTGCGATTAATCGCATACATAAAGGATGGCAATATGTATGCATTGACCAAAGGGCATTAGGACAATACGTGGTTTGAATTTGGAACGTCCAAATTTTTTGTATCGAAAATCATTAAAAATGTTTATCTACCTCTTTGAATCAAATGCCGTTGGGTTTGAATCAAATGAGGCAAAGGCATAAGCTATACAGCCTTTAGTAGACGTAAGTGTTTCAGTACATAGTTTTCAGTAAAAATACTGGATAGGAAAACCTAGCTTTATATCTACCTATCGCTCGGTATCGTTATAGCCAATGAGCTGCTGTCATAGTGACATTGACGTAATGTCAATGTCACACTAGGAACGTCAGAATAGAGCGACGCCGCACGCGGATGACGCCGCACGCGGATGACGCCGCACGCGGATGACTCCGCGCGCTTTTATGCTAAGTGATGAATATCAGGCACTATAATGTAAAAGTTAAGTATCCAGTGTTTTATTTATGAGAATTGATCTACCGGCCTCTAATACTAAATAAGTAGTAGGGAATTGGGTTCTCTGGCTCACGGTCGTTCAACATAATCGGAGTTTTAGTTTTCAGTCTAAGTGAATCGTTCAACTATAGAGCGCTCTCGAGAGGCGCTTTACAGCGCCTCTTAAGTGCGCAACGAGTTGACTGATTCACCTAGACTGAAAACTAAAACTTCGATTATGTTGAACGACCGCGATCCAGAGAACCCAATTCCCTATTATCACACTCACAAACTAGATTAGTGTATACCCTAGTACCTTAGTAGTTCTAAGCTTTCAATGAACGTAATAGTAAAACTTTTAAGACAACTAAGTGAACCTATGAGCTGATCTATGCATACTATGAGTAATTATATAGTTTGAAAACTAAAACTTCTGCTATAATTAATGATAAATTAATATTAATTATTCAGAATTTAGAGATGTCACCGTTTCACCTTGACTGAAAACTAAAACTTTGATTATGTTGAACGATCAAACTAGATCAATGGAGAGTTTAGTGCATAGCTTCACGTTTGTCTTCACAAAAATCTTATCCTTTGATAAGAATTTATATTTCGTATCCTTTAACAATGTAATGGAAGCTGCTGAATCTTAGTTATGGAAACTACATTAGATAATAGGATAGTTATTAGCTTTCAGAAAGAGTTAATAGTAAAACTCTTAAAACAATAAATTGAAATATACCAGTGTGGTAGTTTCATGAGGTGCAGAAGATGAGTATACCTAGGTAGGTTTTAATATAGGTAAAAATCTCTGATATCATTAGTAGGTAGTTATGTAGGAAAAGGAAAGACAGAAATTAGTTTAAAAAAATTTATTCTCTTCACACCATTTGTGTAAACAAAACACATTTTTTAATGCACATACATTAGTGTGATACATACAATTAAACACATCGTTTGATTCTTTATACTTATCATATAAATTAAGTAAACTAGGACAAGACTTATCTTCTAAATTATAAACATTGCTGTTTCCTGTTATATCTTTTATCCAAATCACTTTTTCTAGTCCCTTAGTATAAACTTCTTTGTTTGACAACAGTTCCATGATATGATCTTCATGATGAGGGTACGGCATGAAACCCTCTTTCCAGTAAACAGCTCTGTTTCTCTCAATCCAACTAACTTGTCTCCTCTCTGTTTTGGTTAAGTTGTAATATGGAAACGGGGGTTTTATAAGAACAACATGTACTTGACTTTTGTTTAAGATGGCAATTTCCTTCAGGATAAACTTATTATCATCTGTTTTAAAACCTTGCACATCTACTATAATCTTCATGNAAGCGAAGGACCAGTTTGTAAATGTAACGCTGAAATATGTGGACAGCATATCGTTCAAAACATTTTTAAGGATGAAATATACCAAGCTGCCCGTGAAATAATTGATAAAATGAGTGAGAAAATGTGTAATGCAAGTGATAAGTATTTTTAATATTATTTTGACATCTGTAAAAACTCCTACAATAAATATTTATTAGTTTTACTTTGCTGTTTTATTTATTTATTTGTAATTATGATAAAAGTTTGCAATATTTGGAAATAATATAATTCGAGTTCTGAATTGTAGTCTTAAATAGAAGAAGTTTTAGTTTTCAAACTACATACATAGTACCTAAGAATAGTTTTACTAACCTACCTAGGTATACTCATCTTCTGCACCTCATGAAACTACCACACTGGTGTCTTAAGAGTTTTACTATTAACTCTTTCTGAAAGCTAATAACTATCCTAATATCAGTTACTAATGTAGTTTTCAATATATTACTCATAGTATGCATAGATCAGCTCATAGGTTCACTTAGTTGTCTTAAAAGTTTTACTATTACGTTCACTGAAAGCTTAGAACTACTGAGGTACTAGGGTATACACTAATCTAGTTTGTGAGTGTGATAATAGGGAATTGGGTTCTCTGGATCGCGGTCGTTCAACATAATCGAAGTTTTAGTTTTCAGTCTAGGTGAATCAGTCAACTCGTTGCGCGCTTAAGAGGCGCTGTAAAGCGCCTCTCGAGAGCGCTCTATAGTTGAACGATTCACTTAGACTGAAAACTAAAACTCCGATTATGTTGAACGACCGTGAGCCAGAGAACCCAATTCCCTACTACTTACATAATATACTAAAGTCTTAATAATCCAACATCCCCGAGAATGTTGAACTGAAAACATTGCGATAAAACCTTATGATATTGTTCGGAATAACCTTAAATCCTTCTTGGAAACAATGTAATGCTGAGAAACTTGTCCTAAGTATCTTTGCTACCCTCGGGCTACAGGCGAAATTAAATTATTTTGTTACGTAGCTCATCATACGGGACAAACGAAAACAAAAGAAAATAATAATGTTAGCTTGAGAAATCAGAGTACCTACTTATAATAATTTTGAAGAAAAACTGCTGGAAAAGGACTCCACATAAAATTTTCACCACGACCAGTGGCCTAATTCACGCATTTTGACAGTTGCTCAGTATATATGGGTATGTATGGGAGTGCGCACACTACGCCGATTCGATTTGGCCGATTCTTCATACAAATTAAAATCGGGCACATCTATCGGAAAACTAAAAATCAACTGTGTGCGCCTACTCTTACATGTATGTGCTTTGTTTCTGGGCACTTAACTAGAAAAGTGGGATTTTACAAGAATATTATGCTGCTAACTGTACAACTCTAGCATGCTTAGAAGTTTATGGAGTACAATACATTTTGAAGTTACAGAATCATTATTAAAAAACTTTTCGTTGATGTTCTCAAGCGTTTCACAGAATTTGGCAATGTAACAAAACATGACGTGAGTTTAATTATAATTTTCAAAGAGTTATGAGTGGAAGAGGTTAAAAAGAGAATATAAATAAGGCAAGAGACATAATGATAAATGAAACTCTTTTATAAAAAATATTTATAATAATCAAATATTGTGCAATCACTTGCTTCTGCCAGCTATAAGTATACCAGTTAGCCGTAAACACAGACAGTTGAGGTCACGTGTAAGGAACTGGTATGCAAGTTTTATACCGTGTATCGCCCCCTTTATAGACTAAGAGCTAGTGAACGACAGACCTACGTCATTTTATAAAAGCTGAAAATTTGTCAGCGTATGCTCTCAATTTAGGATAGAATGTTGGTGAATCATGAAGTTTGGGTCATCGTGGAACTGTTAAAACTGTCTGGCTGATGAGGAAACTACTTCTAATTATTGCTCTTAGTCTATTATACATTTTCTGTGCGTAAAAAGTGTTCAGAACTCAGTTGTAATTCACAAAGTATTAACAAATCGCGCGACCTATGAATTCAACGATTCTTTTAAATACTGCACCTTTTAAATTAAATAAAAAATTAACCCGGACGCCTTTTTAACCGACGGGCAAATTGACAAAGCCTTAACGACGCTTTGAAGGCTTATCTAATAATCTGAGATTTTCTTTGAAGCAGATAAAACGGCCACTAACTTAATACAAAATCAATTTTAATCTACCTGTCTTCGGCTAAATTTGCGTTTGAGTGAATTTGAAGATGTTTTAATTTTCCACTCTATTGTAAGAAGGACGTGACGAGCATTTTCTTACTTTGAACTGGGTCTTTAATAGACCTTATTAGATGTTAAAATTTCTTAGCATTAACACTTTGGTGGACTGTACAAGTAAAAAATTACTTCCCAAATGACACTACTTATTCACATACACTGCCTATCTGGGCGTAGTGTCAATGTAAAACGAGTAAAAACTATGACGTCTATAGGCGTTCTATCATATCATTATTTACTACCTGAACGTGGACGTTACTGTCCATCAATGTGTCGCTTCTCAAAGCAGGCCTGGCTCACTCCGCGCGGTACATCCGATAATTACCTACAGCGAAGCGCCCCGCCGGCGGGTATTATATCAGTCGAGTGTCACGCGCGCGCCCGTCAGGACGCTGGCGTGCGTTGTAGTACCTAATTCTATAATCGAAGTATTATTTAAAAATGGACATAAAGAGAAAGAAATATTATTGTGCGGCGTTCGGGTGTTTAAATTCGAAAAGAAATCTACCGGATTTATCTTTTTTTTCGCTTCCCAAAGATGCTGAAAGGTATGTTGGCCATGTAGGTAATCAATAATTCTTAGGATAGTATAAGAACCTAACCTACCATGACTACTGCTCAGAATGCGTTCGTTCGTTTCAGCCAAAAATGACGTCCACTGCTGGACAAAGGCCTCTCCCAAGGTTTTCCATAATCAATGCGTACTTACCTACATACGTACCTCATTACAAATAAGTAGATTAATTATTTTTTTACTAGACACTACTAGACAGCAACCCTAACAGCGTAAGAAGAGTTCAGAGGCACGCGATAGAAAGAGACAAAACTTGTAGGCGAATAAAATTGTAGGTACTTAGTGCTGTGCGAGCTGAATTCCACTGTATCGCGTCGTAGCAAGACTCGCATTTATTTAAATCGTCTTGCGGAGTAATCCTTCTGTACCTGTACTATTACTTATTCTGTGAGAGAAAGAAATATTATTGTGCGGCGTTCGGGTGTTTAAATTCGAAAAGAAATCTACCGGATTTATCTTTTTTTTCGCTTCCCAAAGATGCTGAAAGGTATGTTGGCCATGTAGGTAATCAATAATTCTTAGGATAGTATAAGAACCTAACCTACCATGACTACTGCTCAGAATGCGTTCGTTCGTTTCAGCCAAAAATGACGTCCACTGCTGGACAAAGGCCTCTCCCAAGGTTTTCCATAATCAATGCGTACTTACCTACATACGTACCTCATTACAAATAAGTAGATTAATTATTTTTTTACTAGACACTACTAGACAGCAACCCTAACAGCGTAAGAAGAGTTCAGAGGCACGCGATAGAAAGAGACAAAACTTGTAGGCGAATAAAATTGTAGGTACTTAGTGCTGTGCGAGCTGAATTCCACTGTATCGCGTCGTAGCAAGACTCGCATTTATTTAAATCGTCTTGCGGAGTAATCCTTCTGTACCTGTACTATTACTTATTCTGTGCTCAAAGTAAATTATAATTATACAACTTGAAAAAATAGATCTGCTTGCCGCAACAGCGTATTATACACTTGGAAATTTTGATTGATTCATCTAGTGTCCAAGTAGCTTAGACGGAAGAGCTAGCTCGGCAAGCGTAAGCTCGTCGGTTTGTTTCCCGCCTTAGGCAGTTCGATTTTTTCCAGTTATTTATAACTTATCCTGAGATGGTTTGAAGTGAGTGATTGGGATGATACTCAGTAAAATAGGTTAGGTATTTATTCAGGATCCCCTTGAGGCTTAGGTTTCTTTACTCTGTGTCTAGGTCCGTATAACAGAATGGCCCTTAAAAGTTTCGATTGAATTTCAAGTAGGTATAGATTAAGGCCGCTGGGGCAGGAAAGTTCTTGAGTGGCGACCACGAGCCGGAAGACGTAGCGTGGGCAGGCCTCTCACTAGGTGGACCGACGATCTGGTGAAGGTCGCGGGAGGTGCCTGGATGCGAGCGGCGCAGGACCGGACTTTGTGGAAATCCTTGGGGGAGGCCTTTGTCCAGCAGTGGGCGTCTTTCGGCTGAAACGAACGAACGAACGATAGATTAAGGCTGAGTTGCACTATCTTAATTTAATTTTGACAAACGTCAAAAATCTGTCAAACTCCATACATAAATTACCGGTTATCGTTATAGTTACAGTCAAAGTTAGGTGGTGCAACTCAGCCTAAGGCTTTTTTGATTGATGGAATTTGAATATTAGACAAAATGTATGACTGATATTCGACTGAGGTACGTCGAGTTTCGATCGTGTTTTATAATATGTAACTAAAACACACTCTGGTTCTAAGGCAGAAGGAAAGACAAGCCTTAAATAATTTTCAATTTGTTTCAGTTGTTAGAACATTTCAGGCTGAAATGAATTTAATTGTCCGGAATAGAAATGGGTATGTTTCGTGATTCGGAGGACAAATTAAGCCGTCGGTCCAACTGCCATTTCAGGCGCCTATTAGCAGAGCATTAAGTCTGACATTACTAATTAAGTGACAAAGTAACAACTGAGGTCATCCGTGAGCTTTATTCAGTTGGCCAAGTTCGGTTGAAACGATGACGTCATCATAGCACACACCTATAATAGGGCAAACAGAGGAAGTCAGAATTTTTGTTTTTGTTTTGTTTTTGGAGGAATAAAGTTTAAAATATGATGGTGACCCTATTCCCTCTGCCTTATTAAGGATTAAAAGAAGTCAACTAGATCTGACCTTGTAGTTTTTTTGGATTATAAAATTAAATAAAGTTGAGGTATCCCCACAAAAATAACACAACAGTATTGCTATTTCGCCCACTTTCACCCAGTCTCTTTNTATGGAACCATTGAGCTGGTCTGATGATGGAGTCAGGAGGTGGCCATAGGAACTCCTAAAGGAAAGGGAATCGCATAGAATTTGGGTTCGTTGGATTCGTCTTCCCGAGCACTTTGGTGCTAAATGATGACCGCCCAGATTGAGATACAACTAAAAAGTGTAAAATAAAATTATAATAAAACTTTTTTAAAAACAAGCTTTATTCTGAAATGCAGTTGTACTAAAACGAAAAAAATAATTGTATGCAATGTTCAAATAATTTCAAAAGCTTGTAGCGCAAACAGAAAAAACAGAATAAATTCCATGCGCGATACAAGCTTTCCAAATTATCATTGCATACAATTATTTTTTTCCTTTTAGTACAACTACATTTCAGAATAAAGCTTGTTTTTAAAAGTGTTTTTTACTAAAAAACATTTTGCAGCAGGTGGTAGGCGTGTCGTGACAAGCGTGACATTCACATGACTTCCTGCGGGCCTAGAAAAAATGCCATCGCAACCGGAAATGATACAGTCGTGTCGATTTCGATTCAAAAGGTGAAAATAAGAAGAAGCGTTTTATATTTTTATTTTATTACACAGATTAGAGAGTATAATTTATTATAAGTAATTTAAAAAAATAACACATTAGTATGACTGTTGACTGTACTCAGTGGTGCACTATAAAATGTAATTGGCGCGCCCCTACGCCAGGGTTTTAATATTTTTACTAAGGTCAAAATTTGATGATAGGGAGACCATGGCGAGGCCTATCGATGGAAAGTGTTATCCATTGTTTTGGGACATCCTGTATTTCTGTCAGGTAATACAACCACTGTAATACTATATTTGTAGTCTATCCAGTTACTTGTACTTACAGTTACAAGTTTTTGTATTTAAATTAATTTACAATGAACTAAAAAAAATTAAACTATACATATCGTCGGCGTCAGTGCAGGACCTTGTAACTGCAAGTTTTGGTGAAAACATTTTTTTGTTGAAAATAACCCCTTGACGTGTCCTGCCATCTAGTGAAAAAACAAACAATTAGATTGCAAGCATCTTCGGTCGATAAAACAGTAAAATCTAGTACCTTCTAAATGTTAATTCAAAAATATTGATGCAGTACCTTCTAACTGCAGTTTGAAACAATTCGTTAATGAAAAGAGTGCCAAGGAGGGTGCCCCCAAGGACTTCCACAAAGACCGGTCCTTCACCAGATCGTCGGTCCACCTAGTGAGAGGCCTGCCTACGCTACAGTCTAATTTTTTAGAAATCAGCAGAAATGTCATCAAATATGGCCAACTGACATAAAAATATTTTTAGTCTGTGAACTAGTGATGCGACAAAACCTCTCGTTAATCGCGAAGTGAAATGTTGTAGTACTTGCGTATCATCGCCGGGTGATCGTCAAAATACTAAAAATATGCAACAAAGTCGCAACATTGAATGTGAACTGATTATGAAATTTACGAGAACAGGAAACAAACTGTATGCACAGATGTAATCAAAAAGCACACTGGACAGTAAAACAATCAATGATATCCGTAAAGTTATTAAACTTCTGTTGCTTGCTGTTGCTTGCTGCGTGATTGGTGGATTTTGACATATCTGTCAATGTCATGTCAAAAATAACCAATCATGCAGCATTTGGACCTCGCGTCTACGTATTGCCATCTGGCGGATTTTTCAATCGCGAAAACCCTCATTGAAAGAAGTTTTTTATTTTCTTAAAAATAAACAATGGAACAATACGTAAGCATAATTGCATAAAAAAGTAAAATAATTTCGTTTAAATAAAACCGACTAAAAATTAAACTGACTCCGAAAAAGTAAACACTAAAAGTAGAAAAATAAATTTACGTTATCTCCAATATTGTCGAAGTTATCGCTGGAAAACTAAACAAAGTATCGTATATTTTTTATTTAAAATTAATCAGTAATCGAAATAAGTGAATACTTAAAATAATATCGATTAAATTTACAGATTATTGTCTATGACTCACAGGTTACGGCACTGATGTGTCAGAGACAAGTCATAGACAATATGGAGATAACACATGATTTTAAACGTCAAGTCAATTTGACAATGTCACAAATTTTCATCGTCCACGTATTTTGCTAAAATAATTTGTTTCAAAGATTGATTTCAAACTTGTATAAACGTGAAAATAAAGTTGGTTTCATGGGCTTGTTAAATAATGTGTATGATATTATGAACACGTAAGTGATTATGGTGTAATTGTGTATGAAAGTGTTTGTTTACATCTCTGCTGGATTCTAAAAAATCAAGGTATACGTCTTTCGGCTCGTGGTCGCCACTCAAGAACTATCCTGCCCCAGCGGCCGTCAGCTCTACGAGCTATGTGCCCTGCCCACTGCCACTTGATTTTAGCGATTCTGCGGGCTACGTCAGTCACTCTGGTTCTCCTACGGATCTCCTCATTTCTGATTCGACCACGCATGGAAACTCCGAGCATAGCACGCTCCATCGCCCTTTGGGTGACCTTGTGCCTTCTTATGAGGCCCATAGTAAACCTCTCAGATCTGTATACCATCACTGGCAACACACACTGGTCAGAGTTTTGATTTGAGACATTGCGGTATTTCGGACGTGAGAATATCGCGAAGCTTCCCGAACGCTGCCCAGCCGAGTTGGATTCGACGATTGACCTCTTTCTTGAAGTTGGACCTACCTAACTGGATTGTTTGTCCCAGGTATACTTGTCAACAACAGTGTAGTGTCTCCAACCTTCAGAGGAACCCACTCCTCTGAAGGTTGGAGGACACGGGTATTTGACATCATTTTTGTCTTGCCCATGTTCATTTTAAGACCCACTTGTTGAGAGGCTCTACTGAGGCCATCAAGCATTGTGCTTAGATCCTCCACGGTCTCAGTCATGACTACGATATCGTCCGCGAAACGAAGGTAGGTGATATTATACTAGCCGTTGATATTTATGCCGAATCCGCTCCAGTCCAGAAGCTTAAAACATCTTCCAGGGCGGTGGTGAACAGTTTCGGAGATATGACATCTCCCTGTCTCACCGGATAGGTTTCGAGTTCTGATCCTGGAGGCAGACCGACATTGTGGCGTTTTCGTACAAGCCCTTCAGCGCTTCGATGTATCTATAGTCAATTTGGCACCGTTGGAGAGACTGTAGCACTGCCCAGGTCTCAATCGAGTTGAAGGCTTTTTCATAGTCCAAAAACGCCAGACAAAGTGGCTGATTATACTCCTCGGTCTTCTGTATAATCTGCCGAAGCGCATGTATGCGGTCTATGGTACTAAAGCCTTTTCGGAATCCGGCTTGTTCGGGAGGCTGGAAGTCTGTGATGACTCTCGAAAACAGCTTGTAGACATGGCTCAGAAGTGAGATGGGTCTATAATTATTCAACAAGGTTTTGTCGCCTTTTTTGAAGAAGAGTATCAACACACTTCTGTGCCATGCCGTAGGCGTTTTTCCCTCGAGTATGACAGAATCGAGTAGCCTCTGAAGAGCCTTTAGTACCGGCGTTCCGCCTGCTTTCAGAAGCTCAGCCGTGATTCCATCATCACCCGGTGCCTTGTTGTTTTTCAGCTGTTTGAGAGCCATTCTAATTCGTACAGATTCAGTCTGTACGAATTAGAATTAGTCCGGGACATCTTCGGTATAGTGTCGGGTCAATCTAGCTCTTGGGTCCTCGGCTAGATTTGTGACAGGTGTACGTCTGTGGCGGCCATCCGCCACATTCCTAACTTGGACCACCGCCTTAGATTTCGGAGCGATCCGCTTCCGCCTATGAGATTGGGCCAACCCCGACTTGACGGAACGTGAATGAATCGTTGGCGCATGCGTGCTGCGGCCGTCACAATACATCTGCGTCACTCGCACACCCGTGAAGACGTATGCTGCCGTCTCGCTTCAACGCCGGTCACCGATCTCCGCTCACTCATCGCCGTTGAAGAGATTTGAAATATGTCGTCGTGACACTTCTTCCGCGATCGCTTTGCTCTTAAGATTTAAATAATTTTATTGCTATTGTATCCTAATCAATCCCTTGCTATTCCTGTTGTTAAATATAATTTCCAATCCGCTAATAACATTCTTCCTTCCACCGTGTTCTTCCTACCTTTATTTCCTGACTCGAACTGCCTAACAATAATCTTATTAAGAATCGGAATAGGATTCCGAGGAAAACATATGGTGGGTTGTTGGCAAATAACCCCCATATCTTTTTAAATGTTCGTTGAAGTCCAAGGGTGGTTTTTACGGCGAGAAAAATTCGAATAATTTCCGGGGAAACCTCGGGCGAAGCCGCGGTCGGAAAGCTAGTTTAAAATATAAAATACGAATATCGTACTGAACATGCCATCTACATTTGTTTTCATATCACGATCTCCAGTACTAAAAATACAGTAAAACATATATTTTGGGTTCCATCTCACATAAAACAAACCACAATAGAGGAACTGCTTAAGGAACCTTCGTGTGACATAAATTAGGTCATTACAAGGGACCCGTCATGAACATCAAAAGAACTTTATTGTAGAAAAAGTGGACTTAAGCTGAGTTGCACCATCTTATTTTAACTTTAAGAATCGTCAAAAATCTATCAAATTGCATACAACAAACAACAACATTGTCATAGTTACGGTTAAAGTAAGTTGGTGCAACTCAGGCTTAGTAGATTCTTATGGGTCACGTACAAAATACACACATGCATAGAAATCACATTCATCATCATCACCATTCAGCAACAGGACGTCCACCACTGAACATAGGCCTCCCCAATGACTTCCACATCGCACGGTTGGTGGCGGCCTGCATACAGCGCCTTCCTGCTACCTTTATGAGGTCGTTGGTACACCTTGTGGGTGGACGTCCCACGAAATTATATAACAAGGTTAATAATGACGTGATTGTAGAAAAGGGTTTTGATAAAATAGATGAGAATTTATATTAAATATGGTAATTCAATACGCAGACACAAAGCATATTGATACAACTGAGTATAATTTAGTAAAAGGATTGTGAATGAATATTTAAAACTAACTAAATTACACAAACTCTTGCGTATAATATTCCAAATAATAATGTATCTGCCTACTTTACAATTAGTTATTATGAAGCTACGTGACAAGTAAGAGACTGACGAAGGTGACTGACGCCCGTATTCACAAACGATGCTTGCTTAAATGAAGCAGCAAATCGAACGCACAGCCTTGAATAGAGCTCTGTGATTTGTTCGTGTGTCACCCACGCGTCCACGCGCACTGTGAGACCTCATAGTAATGTTTGTGAATACGGGTGTACCGGGATACTTATTCCTTTTCAGTACTAGCATGTATCCCTAAAGTGGTAGCAAAGAAAACTAATGAATGAAAGAAAGAAAGAAAAAAATATTTATTTGACTACTAATAAAAAAGTACAAAAATAATGGAGAGAAAAGAAGGAAAAAAATGTTGCCAAAGAGGTCGCCCACTTAGTATCATCTTGACAGTTGACATTTTACTGCCAAGTGCCAAGACACTGGTTTTCAGTGGGTACCTTGTACGCAGGGGCAAAAAGAATGTATTAAATATAATAAATTCAAATTAAATTCAAAACAATACAATTACTCATTTCAAATAAACATGGCAAAAATATTTAAAATTAAAAATTTAATGTATAATACGTATTATAAATACATTAAAAACGCCTGCAGACGAATAAAACATCAGGCATTATAACGAGCCTACCAAATCTATTTACTTTTGGACTAAGGGTCACTTTGCATAAGGTTTTACGGAAAAAGGCACCGCAAATCTACTTAATTTCGTTAACAAAGTAGAAAGTTCATAATTAATCTTTGGCACAAAGAGAAGGAAGGCTTTTTCATAAAAATCCCTTTCCCTTATTTTACCTTATGTTGTCTAAACAAGGAGTACTTCTATACTTTAGGATCTTTCTCATAACCTTACTAAATCTTTTCCAAGTCGAATAATGTCGTTGGATAAAAAAAGCCTTTAGCGCTGGCGTTTTAGATCGATTTTTATAGGTATGACAATAAGACGCGCGAAATATTCACGAGTGAGTTATAAGGACAATTTATTTTGTACCATATTAAGAGAGTTCTTTGTCTGAATATCATCTGTTAATGAGGTGAGGTAAGGTGAGGTTCAATTAAGACCTATTATAGTGGAACTGGCTTTCCTTAACTTCAACTGATGAAACAAGAATGCTGTTCACATTGATGCTTTAACGACAGATTTAAGTAACATGGTATTAGCTAACCAGCCAGGCTAAGAACAAGCCCTGCCATCAACCGAACTGAGTAAGAATCAAACTTGTAATCGACCAATTACTTGTGTGTGATTAATTACAATGTCATATTATTGTTACAAGTAACCCTAATGGTTTATTCCACTTTGTTCATCCAGATTTTTTAGTGTCCTCATTTCACCTTGGAACCATTTCACCCAGGTAAATACAAATGGTTAATAGGTACGATTGAATTTAAAAGAGTCGCAAAAAACTTAATGCAGCGCTGCAGCGTGGTTAAAAAGAAGCATTTCAGCAATGAAATAAAATTTAATTTTCTCATAGACTTGGAAAGTAGTTCCCATTTCATTACGACTGAGACTCGTTCTTTGTAAAGTTGACGCAAACTGACGGCATAAATTAGTTTTCTTATTGAAGAAGTGCTTTGCGCTTTTCAATTAGGTATCTTTTTAACTTTTCTGGCTTCAGTTTCGCGTACACGTAACTTAGGCCGAGTTGCACCACCTAACTTTAACAGTAACTATAACGATAACTGGTGTGTTTTGTATGGAGTTTGACAGATTTCTGACGTTTTTTTAAATTAAAGTAAGATGGTGCAACTCATCCTAAAGCTCGATTCACACAGTCATATCAGTGAAGCCACAGTTCCGTCACAGTGTCCGCTCAGTTCAGTATCAGTGCTACAGTGTTGCGTCAGTGAAATATTTTGAATATTTTAAAATGACAGAGAGCTGTTATTATATTCTTGTTCAGAAACTATGAAGTAAGTTATTTTGTTTTTGATGCCGCGGCGGCGTCCGTGATCCGACAAAAATATCGTCGTCAACGAATACGTCTGTGATTGCCGGTGTCGGCACTGACACTGAGAGCACTGTGTCGTCACTGACACCGACAAGTGGGGATGCGTTCATAGAAACTGTATGAAAGAATATTTCGCACTGTGCTGGTACTGAGCCTGAACTGTGACTTCACTGATATGCGTGAATCGGCCTTTAAACTAGCAACTGAAAAAATTTTTTTCGGTTACTGCTTACAAAAAAAAAGACTGTCGAACTTACACTGAGTTGCACCATCTTACTTTAACTTTCTGTCTGCGCTGTCACGCGGACTGTCATAGGTCGCGCGACTTGTCATTGACCTCTGATCGCGACGCGTTGGTGTGGTCGAAGCTATAATCATTATAATCATTAAAATTTCGTTATGGCGCAACAAGATGAAAACACTTAATTAACATAAAAATTTCATGACTTTTCTGATTATACTTTTCGTTCATTCTTATTACAAAAATCCAGAGCCGTCAACTCAATCGTCTCTAATAAAAGACAATAAAATCCCAGCCAAAGTTTAATGAAGAGAGAATAAAAATATTATGTTTCAAGGAGATCTAATTTGCAGATGGCAAATTGAATAAGATTCTTGTAATACAAAAGATTTTCTATTATAAGTAGTTACATAGAGTTTGTAATCCAAGGAAAATATTTTAACTGTATTTTGTCTAGATAGAATAAAATTGTAGTAAGTAGGTATCGCCACCAACCGGCCATTATGGATATCATTGGGGGAGGCCTATGTTCAGCAGTGGACGTCCTATGACTGAAATGATGATGATGATGATGAAGAAGTAGGTACTTAGGTAGGTACCTACATTGTTTTTTTCTACATTGAGGAAGCTTCTGGCTTGTTGTTGCTGATGGATATTTAAAAATGTATTACTTATAAAAGAAAAGTCTTTCTCTGGAACACCAACCTTCATTAATTAAAAGAAAATAAACGATAAAACCGTTTAATACTTAACTCAGCATTAAGTATTGCAAATTAGACCCTAAGCTTCAATGACTAGCCAAACCATCCTTTGAGAAAGGATAATCGTTGAGAGAAAGCCCATTATTCTTTGACATAACTTTAAAAAAAAAAAAAATCGACTTCAAATGCGCGAATTATTAAATTTAAATGGGACCACCCTTGAGGTATTAGGCCTCAGCCTCGAACTTAGCGGGCAGCGGGGCGGGAGCGGCGGCGGCGCTGGAGCGGGGCGGGCAACGCAGACCCGTTCTCGAAACCAGCGGGCAGCTCGCGCGGCGCTTTAGCGGCGAAGTGTTGTGTTCGGGGTTGTGTTGTCGAGATATTTGTTTTTATTCGCAAACGAAATGTCTGAACAACGGCGACAATTTTATTTCGATTCAAATTTATTCCTAACGCTCGATTTATTGTGGGCAAAAGAAGGAGTGCGCTNCACAAACTAAAAATATTATGATTTTTTAGTACTAGCTTCGACCCAACCGACTTCAGAAAGTACATATTATTTTAAACCAAGATTTCGCAGAATTTCAGCTCTAAAAATGCAAAGTAATTGTCTCTATTTAAGTAATACCTATTCGTTAGCAACTTTTTGCATAAAAACATACTCAACAACCACGGATTATCATAAAAAAATGCGATTTACTAACTACGTGTTGGTGAGCCGTCCATACCGCCGGCCATTTTTCAAAAAATCCCATCTGTCAATTATGACAGCCAATGGTAGCATACCGGAAACTGTTCCCTAATATTTCATTCCGAAATTGAATTAAAATATTTCTTTAAGCCGCGAAATTTCAAAAATCTGGACAGAGTTTAATAATATGGCCTTCTAAAAGGCGCATGAGCGGTAATTGAAAGTTAGTTGAAAAAAGTTCTGGGCTGTAGTCGCCATGTTTATTTTGGGTTATCAAAAGGCGCGTGGGCGCTACGAGGCTAGGTGGACCGACGATCTGGTGAAGGTCGCGGGAGATGACTGGATGCGGGCGGCGCAGGACCGGTCTTTGTGGAAATCCTTGGCGTCATTCGGCTAAAAAGAACGAACGAACGAACATGGAATTGCGTCAAGTTTTTTCACAAATATTGGAGTAAATCATTGGTTATGTAATTCCAATAACGGAATCTCTTGTAACCCAAACCACCTCAATTTTCATCCCTCAATTATTTTCCAAACAATCTGATGGCTAATAATAACAAAGGGCGACGTTTTGAGGTCGGAAAATGGATATTAAGGATAATTTCCGGGAAAATCCTGCATTTTTTTCCTTATAGAGCATTATTTTCCTTTCATAAGGAGTAGGGAATCTTATGAATCGTTTTTAGAGTGTGGATTTGACACTCAATTTTGTCTACTCGTGTGAAAAAATAACAATCGATTTCCAATATAATTAATTAATAGTAAATTATTTTGTTTTTATTTTGCAATGATATAATTATTATGCTTATCTGACTATAATATTCGTACGTAAAGCTATCATAATTTGCGCTGCTACTTCTTAACACTGGCCCATTTATTGTTCTGAAGGAGTGGTAGGGTCAAAGTAATACCACAGAATAATAATAAGTACTACGTACAGAAGTTTTACTTCGCTAAGATATTGAAAAAAATGTATGCTCAATGTCATTAACAATATGGTGTAATTTAGCCTGTCTCAAGAGTCAAGCACCATTTTGTTGACAAACGTCAGTGATCGGCACTGCGCCGAAGCTATAGGGCTGACTTCGGTAAAATGATGTGACGTGAGGTGCCAAACTGCGGAAAATGGCGGAGGAAGTACATGATTTAGCATGAATTATCATGAATAATATTAACTACTTATTTACCTCTCTGTGTCTAGAGGCAACATAAAAAAGTACAATTCTGTGTTTTTATTATTATTTAGGCAGTTAAATACTGCACAGTATTTAGTACACCATTTTCTTCCATCATACACAAGAATACGCGTGCGTGAGTCAATGTTCGCTCGTATGTGAGGCCTTGTCGAATAGTATCCTGTAGGTGGGCCATCATGCGTGTTTTGTTTTTGATGTAAACTCACGGAGATGAACAGGCCTGGTAATACTGGGATGTCTAAAAGCAATTATCAAAAGCGAAAATAATTAGTAGAGAAGATAACCAAGACGGTACAACATACAAATTACAAAACAAATTTTAGCACATTGTAGGTACTAACTCTCCCTTCATTATTATTATTCGCTCACCGTTCCCAAGATGGCCACTGTAATTTAGCATGCAAAAACGAAGTGCCGTGTTGGGCGCCAATAAAATGTGCGCGGGCACGTATATTTAAGGTTAGGTGCTTGCAAACAATGCTCAGCGGAGAGCGGGAATAACAGTGGTTACTTCTAAACGTTGAGTTTTACTGACAGTCGCTATCGCTTATGCCAGCATCTCGCTATCAAATACTAAGTAATTCTTTAAAAGTTTGCAGGAATATGTAGGCCCTTATCACGGCATTTACTATGAGAGAGGGTTCCTTACCTTTTGACTCCATCTTCTATAGAGCTAAGTACTAGCAACACAGATGACGATCGATTAGTCGGAAAGTTTAAGGGTCGTGAACCATAAATATAAAGATCCTGAAAGTGCTTCATGAGCTCTATCAAACGGTTTCAATAACAGCTTACAGAATAAACTGGATCTATCCGATAGTTCAATGTTTCCAGCTTCCATACATTTGGTAAAGTCACATAATATTAAAAACTAAACAGGATATCGTAAAACTAAAAGTGCTTCTCGAGCCGTTGCTTAAGTAATTAAGCTCTATAATTTAAAGCAACACAAAGAGCATTTTATGTTAGTTTTCTCTTACACAATGTAATTCACTTCTGCTTTTGCATGAAAATCATCACTCGCTAAGCTCGTGTCCGTAAACACAGCCTTACTCGGCATCTTGGTTAAATATTGACTAAGAAATAACCGGTAATTCGGCAGTATTTTAACGGGAAAATTCCTATCGAATTAGATTGTGTTCGAGTCATCTCAATGTTCCGCCTCTGTGGGCTTATTGTAAGTGTATTAGCATAATGTAAAAATAATAGACTAAATAGGGATAATAGACTATAGGGATGGAAAAGGAAATAAATACCCGTTTTCTTTTGTTATAAAGATGACAGGACAGTTTAATACCAGTAGAGTTTCTTGATGGAAGTGTCATGAAAAAATTCTCTTCCTAGCATCGTGATCCTCATTAATGAGTATCGCGATTCATGTCGTGCAAAGCTTTTCTCTTAATTTAGTTATTAGTTAATTAGTAGTAGTTATTTTGAAGGTTAGTTTTTTATGCATAACAAGGCAGGTATTTGTCCGCTATCGCACCTGGTGTTAAGTGAGATGCAGTCTAGGGTGGCACATACTGTAAGTAAGTCTGTAAGTGCCTATTTACTCTCGCCTTAGGTTAGTATCCATCAATTACCAAACTTGAATTTGAACTTGAAACTATAAGTAACAACTGTTTTTTTATCCACAACGAGGAAGCTCTTGGCCTGTATCTCACCTGATGGTAAGTGATGATCAGGCCGAAGGTGGAAGCGAGCTTCACCCGGAATCCTCAACCACGGAGGAACTGGCTATCTTACTGCTAACTGCCGGAACACAACAATGCTGTTAACATTGTTGTTATGGCAACAGACTTAGGTAAGATGGTAGTAGCTAGCCAGGCGGACTTAGAACAAGCCCTACCACCAACCAAACCGAACAGAAAAATCTGCCCCCACTGGGAATCGAACCCGGGACCTCTGTGTCTGATGCAGGTGGTCTTACCACTAGACCACAGAGGCGGTTGAACTGTGGCCTCTAGGACGATTACTACTATTTTCTCAGTAATCATTAACTGTTATTTGCTCATGAATGTACAAGAAATCATGATCGAAGAATTAGATCTATTAAGTTTGATGTTATTGTAACATCTTGTTTCGTCGACAGAGTATTGTTAACCACTAATTGGCAAGCTTTACATGAAGCAGAAACGAGCGAATTTACCTTGAAATTTCAAATATATTTTCAAACTAGCTTTCCGCCCGCGGCTTCGCGCGCGTGGACTACATACATATTTTACGGAACCCTATTTTTTTCCAAAATAAAATTTAGCATAGGTATGTTACTCGTGGATAATGTAGTTTTCGAATGGTGAAAGAATTTTTAAAAACGGTCCAGTAGTTTTTGAGCCTATTCATTACAACCAAACAAACAAACAAAGTTTTCCTCTTTATAATATTAGTGTAGATGTAGATAAGTAGGCGTATTTCCACGTTTTTAGTTTATTAATGTGGATTAAACAACAATAATAAATCTTGGTGAAGTAGTGCTTTCGCTAACCACTCGTATTTGGCATGAATGATGAGTGTTTTTGTTTACAAAACAATATTTAGGAAATCATAATAATACAAAATGCTGATTACAAATTACAAAGGTAAATGCTATTTACATAGGTGGTAGGTAACTAAGAACTCATATTTCCGTTTTTATAATAATATCTTCTTACATATCAAAATTACTAAAAACAATGAAATGCTATTATTAGGTATATAATATTAATTTAGTTTTGTTATCTACTCGTATTAACAGTCTTACAGTGTACAGTGTAGGGTGAGCGTAGATAGATAGATAGACATATTTATTGTACACCACACAGGACAAGAAAAAAAAAGAAGGAAATAAAAGGAAGTAAAAGATACGGCATAATTTTGGTGATCTTATCGCTTTAAGCGATCTCTTGATCTCTTCCAGACAATCTACACGTATTTTTTTAACACAAACACAACCCAAAACAAATTCGCTATAATCTATAAAAGTGACTATGGCTACACATTCTTGAGTGATATTTTTTCTACTCGTATTTCAATCACGTTCAGTTAGAATGGCTCCCCTATTGTTTTTCTTGACGTATGTCTACAAAACCAAACGTTATTTGCTTTTCACTTGTCATTTGCTTCCAAAACACACGGAATTGAATGCCGGCTGTGAAAGAAAAAGGAGAAAATAAACGTGTTTGGATATTTTTGTGGTTATAAAATGGGGTGAGTTATGTGAATGCTTCGTTCGTTCGTTTCAGCCAAATGACGTCCACTGCTGGACAAAGGCCTCCTCCAAGGCTTTCCACAATGCACGGTCCTGCGCTGCCCGCATCCAGGCTCTTCCCGCGACCTTTACGAGATCGTCGGTCCACCTAGTAGGAGGCCTGCCCACGCTACGTCTTCCAGCCCGTGGTCGCCACTCGAGAACTTTTCTGCCCCAACGGCCATCGTCTCTACGAGCTATGTGCCCCGCCCACTGCCACTTGGTTTTAGCAATTCTGCGAGCTATGTCGGTCACTTTGGTTCTCCTGCGGATCTCCTCATTTCTGATTCGATCACGCAGGGAAACTCCAAGCATGGCCCGCTCCATCGCCCTTTGGGTGACCTTGAGCCTTCTTATGAGGCCCATAGTAAGCGTCCACGTTTCGGATCCATAAATCAACACTGGCAGCACACACTGCTCGAAGACTTTTGTCTTGAGACACTGCGGTATTTCGGACGTGAGTATATTGCGTAGCTTCCCGAACGCTGCCCAGCCGAGTTGGATTCGACGATTGACCTCTTTCTCGAAGTTGGCCCTACCTAACTGGACTGTTTGTCCCAGGTATACATAATTGTCAACAGCTTCGAGTGTAGAGTCTCCAACCTTCAAAGGAGTGGGTGCGACACGGTTATTAGACATGATTTTTGTCTTGTCCATGTTCATTTTGAGACCCACTTGTTGAGAGGCTCTACTGAGGCCATCGAGCATTGTGCCTAGATCTTCCAAGGTTTCAGCCATGACTACGATATCGTCCGCGAATCGAAGGTGGGTGATGTACTCACCGTTGATATTTATGCCAAATCCGCTCCAGTCCAAGAGCTTGAAGACATCTTCCAGGGCGGTGGTAAACAGTTTTGGAGATATGACGTCTCCCTGTCTTACCCCTCGCTGCAACTGGATAGGTTTCGAGTCCCGATCCTGGAGGCGGACTGACATTGTGGCGTTTTTGTATAAACTTTTTAACACTTCGATATAACGATAGTCAATTTGGCACCTTTGGAGATATGGAAATAATCTATGTGAATGCTTATAGTTTTATTATTTACTAGCTTTTCACCCGCGGCTTCGCCCTCGTGGTATTTTGTCTGTCACAGAAAAACTTTATCAAAAACTGGGATAAAAACTATCCTATGTCCTTTCCCGGTACTCAAACTATCTCTCTCTATACTAAATTTCATCAAAATCGTTTCAGTGGTTTAAGCGTGAAAGTGAGACAGACAGACAGGCAGACAGAGTTACTTTCGAATTTATAATATTAGTATAGATAGTAACATATACAGGGTGGAAACGTTAAGTGATCTCACTCGATTATTTCCAAACTATACAAGATATCGAAAAACTGATTACTGATTCTGAAAGTGCTTTACAAGTTCTTTCAAACGGTACCAATATTAGGTTACATAATAAACTGGATCTATCCAAAAATTCAATGTCTCCAGCTTCCATACATTTAGTAAAACCACATAATATTAAAAACTATACAAGATACTAGCTTTCCGCCCGCGGCTTCGCCCGCGTGGAATTTTGTCTGTCACAGAAAAACTTTATCGCGCGCGTCCCTGTTTCAAAAACCGGGATAAAAACTATCCTATGTTCTTTCCCGGGACTCAAACTATCTCTATGCCAAATTTCATCAAAATCGGTTGCGAGGTTTAAGCGGGAAAGCGTAACAGACAGACAGACAGACAGACAGACAGACAGACAGACAGACAGACAGACAGAGTTACTTTCGCATTTATAATATTAGTTGGGATTCAAAAACTGGTTACTGATCCTGAAAGTACTTCACAGGCTCTATCCAACGATACCAATAATAGGTTACAAAATTAATTGGATCCATCCATCCTAAAATTCAATGTTTCCAGCTTCCATACATTTAGTACAGCAACAGTCATGGCACTCATGTCTTGATAATATTATAGCAAGTAAAGCCTAAAACCAATGTTTTCTATGAATAATTTTAAATAAGAATGCAATTTACGAGTTCATTTTAAGTGTTTATTGTTAAATAAAAAAAAAATACTTTTAATTTTGTTTGGCTGACATACATTTAGTATGGAGGCTGAAAACATTTAATTTTCGGATAGATCGGTTAATTCTGTAACCTATTATTGGTACCGTTAGATAGAGCTCGTGAAGCACTTTCAACATCAGTAACCAGTTTTTCGATATCTTGTATAGTTTAGAAATAATCGAATGAGATCACTTATCGTTTCCACCCTGTAGATATTAGTGAGTCCAAGGATCTATGCCAGATCGAGTCAATGTATAAAATAGTTTTTTCAATAGTTCTTCTGGTTATTTTCTGTTACTTCTGGGTATTTAATTTTTACTTTTGAGTTTTTCATTTTCGAATTATTTTCACATAAGGTACCTACTAATTAGCAACCTCGAAGCCACAGACAAACAAACTATTTTTATTGCAAATTATTAGTTAATCATGAATGTTGAATAACGATAAGTGTTAAGGCTAGAATAGTATAAAATTCTAGGCCAATAACGAATTTATCTTTTTTCTCACTATGGATAAGTAGGTAAATAAGTTTTCAAATATTCATAGCTTTTTTACATTTTCATGAATTTCTTGATACGCCTGAACTTTCTCAATTTTTTCAAAAACGTTTCAAAAATATAAAGTAAAAATACCACTGCTATTTATTCTTTCGGTCGGCCATGGGTTCTATTGCCAGATAGCACCGATTATTAAATTAATGTTTATTGCTATTGTTTGGTTTAGGCATTTGGTTACGTTACAACTAACCTAATTGCTAAATAATTAGTGCATGCCTCAAAAGGAAAATACCTTTATAAAACAGTACCTAACATGTTTTACAAGAATAATAACTCTAAGTTTTTAATTTAAAACTACTTTTTTTAAATCCACGTGGACGCGGTTGAACCCAGAAACTTATCTTTTCAATAAACCACGATTGTACCTATTACAGTCCATCTTCCCAGATGGCAAATTGAAGCAAAGCAAACGTTTGTACAAAGTTATTAACAAAATAACAAACTTAGAGAAAACTCGGTGTAGTTTCGGCGAGCGATCCGAGGGTCCTTCAGAATTCGCTGTTTCAGGAATCATTGCCAAAGTTTTGTGGTACTCGTAGGTTGTTATGTCGACCGAAACAATTATTACAGTTCTGACAAATCGATAGCGGATATTTTTTTCTTACAGGAAAATGTATTGCGGAAAGTTCTCGGTATAGAAAAATAAAGCAAATACAAAAACTGATAAATTATATCAGGGCATAAATTTGCTTGAACCGCAAGCGATTTTTTTCCGGTTTTTCCACTATTTTTCATTGCTGTTGTGCATCACCTAACTTTAACCGTAACTATAACGAAAACCGGTGTTACGGAATTTGACAGATTTTTTACTTTTATCTATGTTAACCCTTAAGTAACACCGTGGGGTAATTTTTTACCCCAGGTGTATAAAAATTAACCTATCTTTTTTTCTAGCGAAGCTAGTGCAATGTCGTTTTGTGTATTCTCAATGCAGAGCGTGCGGTTTGAGCTCGTAGAAGCGGGATGTGAAAAAAAACATCCGTTTGGCTTTTACAGGTAGGTGGGGTAGAAATTTACCCCAGGGTGTTAGTTACGCATGCATTAATTTATCATCACCTAACATGTTATTAATAGGTTTTTATAGTATTTAAACAAAATTAGTAAATATTTATATGACGATCAAGTAGCACGTTGTCTCGAGAATGTAGAGAAATAAATAGAGCTTGATTTACATGATACTTTTCGAACTTTGAAGACATCCCCTCAGAACAGAGCGTTCACAAATTCGACACAGAAATAAAGTAATAATTCAGTGTGTTTGATGTGTTTTGAAAATAATAATTAGGAATAAAATAAAATAAAAATTAATTTTTCATAATAATCATAAAATATATTATATTTTTTTTGTTTTATTTTGTTATAAGTCCAGAAATTTTTGTTTTATTTAACTTTGAGTTTAAAATGTGTATAAAGCATTTATTCGATGTCCAATTAGTGTAAGTTTTTAGTTCCCACAATAAATTTCCTAGATTTTTCTAGAAGATCATTGTGGAGACTATTAGTTGCAAATGAAAAATTCTTTGTTTTTTGTTATGATTGATTTAGATGTTTCTTTACGCTAGGTAGACGATTTTTTTAAAGCAATCGTATAATTATTGAGCCCGCTAATACATATAAATCAATTTTTTTTATTGATTTTCAAAATATATTTAAAAAATTTCAATTTTCGTTTGGGGTATTTTTTTCCCCCAGGGTGTTCAATATGTAACCAAAAATAAGGATGTTACTTAAGGGTTAAAATATTGTCTTCACCTGTTGTTAACTAATGCCTTTTTGATATTTACATTATAATATCCCAAACTCACTAACAAAAAGATGATTTTAGTCGAATGTATATTACGAATTTGTGTACCACTACAAAATATCAAATAATGGTAACTATCGAGTAATTTATTTTAGTTAAACTACGATAAAATCAAAACACTTACATATCGACACGTTCAAATAACATTCCATCCACATCACTACCCAAATATGGCTTCAGTGTAATTATTTGACCGCCAACTTTTCCTGAAATGCTAACAGCCCACTGACTTGACTTGAAAGAACTTTCTTAATAATAATACCGAAGTCAAATAGAGAGAGAAATTTTCAATTTTAGGGAATCGAGACTGTTTGCATGACATACATTTCTGGTTCTAATTTAGACTCATTGTTTAAACTTTAAAGTACATATATTTTTGGTACAATATATCAACACTTTTAAATTAGAAAGTAATTATAACACGTCTTATACTTCGCGTGTGGCCATTTTAAATATTTGGCTCATTTCTTGAGTTTCTGTACGACTGTACCACCTAGTTGGAAGGAAAAGTAAATTGTCACTTAGAAATAAGTTGACAATTTACAAAACCTGCATCCGTCCAGTGTTGACTTACGCCAGTCCGGTGTTTGCTCACACTTCCTGCACAGACCTTAAGAAATTCCAGACCCTCCAAAACAAATTCTTACGCCGAGCCGCGGATGCCCCGTGGTTCGTGCGTAACACGAATCTCCATAGAGATTTCGAGATCCCATCGATTGATCACTTTATGAAAGAAGCCTCTCGCCGCTACTTTGATAAAGCGATCAACCACAAGAACCCTCTTATCGTTAGCGCCGCCACGTATACACCCCAGAAAGATGTCGCTGCCCAATACCGACGACCTAGGCATGTCCTAGACGACCCGGACGATCCTATTACCGAATTTCTGAACACAGACATCACTGCCTTAAGCACGCCAACTACTCCACAACACAGTAGCTCGTTACACCGTACTCGCCGGCGAGTACGAGGCCCTGCTTTCCATTTCGGACGGTACAGACATGTACCGGGCCGGTTCTCCCCTATCCGTCCCCCGGACACGGCCTGAGCCGAGGTCCGAGCCTACCGTGGCGCCCTCAGGCCGCGTCCGTAGTCCCCTCGATCGGTCCTTGCCGCTTATGTTCTTGTATACCTTGTTGACTGCTCTGTGGTTGCTCGCGATTGCTGACTCCTTGTTTAGCGCCACTTCGAGTAACTCCTTCAGGGACTTTTGTGAATCCTCCTCACAAAGTCTATCCTGCACAGGCCCTGGCCTCAGACCTGTCACCAGTTTATATTTGACAATGGCTTCCATGCTGCTGGCTGGAAAATTGCAATCTGTCGATGCCTCACGAATTCGAGAATAGAATTTCGCCACACTCTCGCCGTCATCTTGTCGAAGCCTATCGAACTCAATCACCTTTCTGTAGTGAGAGATGCGAGGTTTAAAGCGAAGTTTGAGTGCATCTTCGATTTGCTTGTAGGTTTTGGTAGATGGTAAATCTGGGTGCAGAACGTTCTTCAATGTTTTGTAGACTTCTTCATGCAAACTTACAAGTAAAGATGCCACTTTTCTTTCTTCAGGGATAGCATTTGCTTCGAAATATTGCTCCATGCGTTCCAAGAAACATGCTATGTCCTCACCCTCCTCGTAGGGTTTCAAGTTGTGGCCTATGCCGCCTTGGCCGCCGATAAATGTTTTGCTCGTCGCCATATTTGTGATGTCTCCGCCTTGGAGACGTAAATAAAAGTTGTTTCTATTTGAAGATACTGTCTTTTATTTTCGATTAAACACAGAGCTTACAAGATTGCCTATCGCCATTTTGTCTGGCGTATCAAGAAGAAAGAATCTCGGATACACATCCTGAATAATGCTTTTAAACTAGCTACGTTTGGATACGCGCTTATAATAACAAATTAAATACCGATATAAAATAACGATACAACATAACAGTTAAGGAAGGAAATAGGGACTAAATTACTTAGCTAAAGAGAGTTCAAATTTTCAACTACAAACTTGCTACATATTTAGTAAACTTACAAGTCAATATTGGAACATTACCGAGAAATAAATTAAATCTAAAGCTGACGTCGAAAACAGTTCGGTAGCGATTTTAATTAACGAAGTCAATGCCGTTAGCGCCCCGGATAGGGTTGCCAGGTCCAAAAACATAAAAGTCGGACTCTGTGCTTCATTTGGCCGGATAATTAATGTACCTTGCAACCCTAGTCGTGTATCTGGCGGGGCCGCCTGCGCTCGGCCACGCTCGGCGCTCGCTCGTTTGCGAAATATAAAAAAGCCTAACAAAAGCCGGAGACCGTTTATTTTGGCCGGACACGCAATCAAAAAGCCTACCTATATCCGGCTTTATCCGGACGCCTGGCAACCCTAGCCCCAGATGATGGATGTAGATAGATTGCTATTATGCGACCGTCAAGTAGAGGTGAAGCTGTTTACTCGCCTTTCTTGGTATTAATTATCTCTTGATATTAAGTTTACTTTAGCTGACTTTGGAATATTTGGAATTGATTACCTTCTACTTTAGTGTGTAGGATATCAAATTGGAATCACTGGATTCCTTAGAGGATAGTTAAACGGAGAACATAAACCATTATTAATGCTATTAATTTGTTATTTAATAGTCTTTAGTATACAAATACAAGATTTATTGTATGTACAGAACAGAAAAGATGCTAGGTACTTACTTTAGCTGTTCAAATAACAGACTAGTACTTACTTGGACTGAGTTGCACCATCTTACTATGACTTTAACAAACGTCAAAAATGTGCTAAAGTCGATACAAAAAACACCGGTTATTGTTAAAATTAGGTACGGTGAAAGTGAGCTGGTGCAACTCAGCCTAAGCATGATGAAATTGATGATTTACAAAGGTAAAAGTTTAAGTAACTACCTACCTAAGTATTTCCTACAATCAACTGAATAGTTAGGTAAATACCTACTTACTTAAAGAAAATTCCATGAAAGTTCGGTGGCTATGATTATTAAGTACAATAATAACAGTTCAATACCAATATATTTAATTTTTACCATTACCTAAATAATTTTTAGCGATCAAGTTCCTATCCTGTTGTGTTTTTGCAAAGTTTTCCGCACCGTTTTTCGCACGTGTGACCCCGCACTAACACTTGTGTTTCACGCCATCTAGCTTCAACTGGCGGCAACTTCTTCTCATCAACGACCCCGAGGCGCAAGTGAATGTCGCCGGCAAGTCGACTTGCCACCTTATGATGAAGACCTTCGCAAACTATCTGAAGCTGGAAGAAATCATGTACATACCATGGGATACCACGTCTGATGGTGGGCAGAATTATACTGAGAACCTGAAGTTTTACCTCGGCTACAAGTACACAAGTAAGTTTAGATTAAGTTTTTATATTACTACTTCTTAACACACGTTTTCAATTTTTATCAGGTGAGTGTTTTATTACTATTATAATAAATTATGTGTACAAATGAACAACAGTCGTAATAATTTTATTGTTGTTTTGGAAAACTAGACGAATAATTTCAATTGCGGTGTGCTTTTACGTTGAATCTACTCGCCGCGAGATGGCGCGAATACACGGTTTCGACTTCAGTTCCCACGGCCGACATAATAAGTGTTCTACTCCGCAACAGATGTCGCTACTAGTCGCAATTTGGTCTGCAGATTTGACTGGACCCGTGCAGCGCTGCTTTTCGATACGCCTGCTTTTGAAGCAGAAGTTGGAGGCAATGGCGGACATTTACTGGCCAGCACTATTCATCTTTACATGATTAGTGAGGGCATCACGGTATTTGGGAAGGAATTAGTCGCGAGCCAGCCTCATGAAGAGATGTTGCTCCAGGACGTAGGAAATAACTTCGCCAGTGAGTTTTATTTGAGATAGGCAGTGTCGTGCCGAAGCTTAGTTTGTGTTGGCCGAAACAACACCAACTTAATGAACTTAGCGTATTTCTATTCTATTTCTTTCGTTCATCAATTTGATTAATTTGGTTTTGATTCTACCTACAGTGTTTCATGTTTATTGTAACTTCTTTAATCTTAAATCTACATTATTTTTTATGGCTTATGAATTTAATTTGCAGACTGAAAGAATTTACCACGAAAAATTTTTAACATTTTCAAATATCATTTTATAAATTAAAGTAGATAAAATGTAAAGTCTTGACGAGACGCAAATTGACGCTAAGTAGAAAGGATAATTATTTCCAATTTTATTAATTAATAAGTTGTATTAGTTCAACTAAGTAAAATCAGATCAAGTTTCGGCTGTTTCGGCTCAAAACTTCGGTTCGGCACTGCTCGCACATTGTTTACTGAGTGTAGGTTTTCACACTTGCAAAATTCACCTTGGGTTGCCCGAAACTTTCTGCCTGGGTCGAAACTTGGCTCAGGTCGAAACTTCGGCCCACACTGGCAAAGAGTTCACGATGTTTGATCACGGTGTACGGTTGTTTGACTTGCACTTATTAAGGGGCTTCTTTTGCAAATATTTAGAATAAACATTTTAACACGGCCGTGCCACTTCATTAAGGGTGCATTGTTGTATACTAAGTACCTACTAGATGTCTAGACAACGCGTTGCCTAAATTATAATTATTTATGCAAACCTTTTAAGTTTGTTTCTTTAACAAGAGTTATTATAAGGATTATCCTGCTTTCGCCTCCGAGATTTATTTTACCATGTAGTACCCCTGTACGACAAGTCAATCCGCACACAATTTTCAGCGCAGTAGTAGTAAAAAACAAAAGAGCGGGCAACCCCACCCCTACCACGCTGTGGGCTCGGTGTCCGAGCGGTCTCATTCCTTTGTGCGCACGCGCAACGACCGCACGCAGTATAAGAAAAATGCTTAAGTGACGTCACCAGGACGTTTTTTACCGACAAAAAACGTAATTATTTTAGGTTGTGCAGTGTAGTGACGAGAATTAGACCCAACACAAGGTTGGTTGTAACAACTATTTTGTGCAAGTGCTCGTACATTTTTATTATAAGCGTTGTGACACGACGCGTAACTTTGACCCATTTTTAGCTCCAAGTTAACGCGCGATGTTAACCAGTAGCCATTTTTTTAAATCTCTTCGGCGAAAACAGGATAATTTAGATCGAACTTCACTTGGTAAGTTCGTTTGATCATTCAAATATGTTTTATTTAGCGGTCGCGAAGCCTCTTTATGGGGGTCGCGAGAGGTCGTAAAAACTACTTCAGTAAAAAAAAAATCTTATAAAGACAGATTAATCCGAAATCGAATTATGCAAATGTTGTATGGATTGAAGTATTCGGTCCCTACAAACATCTTTGCAACATTATAAAATGCATGAAAAAAAAGCGAACGGTCGGGGGTCGCCAAAAATTTTTTCATACTAGGGGGGTGGTGTCATGAAAAAGGTTGAAAAACACTGCCATAAAGGATTACGTAAATCATTAAGGTTTTGTTATTCAAAGAAGAAAATTTTGAATAATTAAAAAATTTGGGAAGTCTCTGCTGTTACGAAAAATATGTCTTTATCAACCTTAATAGACGAAGAAACAAACACCTTATATCTACTTCAGAATAAAATCTACACTTAGCTGAACGTGGATTAGGTACCAGAGTTCTTTGCCCTGAAAACGCTAGAACAAAATAAATCTTTGTTCTTTTAAGGGATTGAAGGCTCCAGAGGTTTGATTTTTACTAATTGATGTTTGACGTGATTGATTGCACTTTTGCAGTGTTTGGAGTGATATATTGCACTTTTGGGTGAAAGAACTTTTAATAAAATTAACATTTGTGTGCCTTTCCATTTAAAAGTTTGAGTTTTCAGGGTTCGATTGTAAGGAGGTATTTTTCTTTTATTTTCTGAATGTTTACGTTAGAGTTAAGTATCGCATTAACATTGTTTAATTACGCAACTTTAAAGGTAGGTACCTAATTAACATTTATTACCTATCTTGCATCTAGTGATGTTATTTATTTATACCAGCAGAACCTGAGATTTATTGTAACAAAAAAACTTTAATAACAAAAATTAACTTACAAAATTAAAGTACTTAGCAAATTAAATTATGTGTCAATAATAAAAAAAATATACGCGCGTTTTTGATGTTATTGAAGTTAAGAAACCTACATAAAACTTCATATAAAGTATCGGATTTAAAACTAATAAATCTTCTGAATCACACTGAAATTTTCTCTCTCACCAATGACAAATTGGTCAATCACAGCATTTCCAGTCCTGAAAAACTGCTGATAAAGTAAAAAAATATAAGAACCACGCTGTGATTAATAAGTATCATTTGAAGACAATGATCTATGAGCTAGATTAGTCCAGCAAAAACACCTGATGCTGTACACTCGGAATGATTAAATCTAGATTTAGATTAATAGGTGCCTGGAGAAGTGATCGCTTTTCATCATCGGTTGAAAAATCGTTGCGTTAAGTTTTAATGGCGCATTTTTTGTTAAGTAAGTACTTTTGTACCCAGATTAAAGAAAAGTTTAATTTAGAAAAGCTGAACAAAAGCAGTAGGAACTGTGCTTGTTAATTTAGTTAAATCTCGTAAAATTAGCACCCAAAAACTATTATCGTAGCCGAAGGCATGTACTGTTTGCTGTTCCGCCGTGTCGCAAGATTTAATAAATTATCTCAACTGTTACCCCGATTGTAAAACTAATTCGTAGTAATTAAAAAAGTATTCTTCAGTATTTCGCTTTTTTCATGTTAGCGAATCTCGAGCGGTAAGGTCCGAACATCGAAGATTTTTTGATATGTAAGATATGTTGTCGACTGTACATGATGACTTAACAATATTGGACATATATTGTTAAGTCATCATGTACATGACAGGTATTGACTCTTCAACTGGTTTAAACGTTTTACGTTACATTGACGAGGTCGTGATTGAAAGAATGTTCTATACTATTATTTCAGAATGCAAAAAGTTAAACAAAAACAAAAAGATTTGGAGAAATCATAGGTCTATCAAAAAAAAAATATAAAAATACGTACAAAAATAATTTAAATACAAATTATATCATACCAAAAACAAACATTAAATCATTATAAAAACAAAATCTAAAAAAACTTACGGTAGAATTGGCAGGCTCCTTCTTCTTTTTGAAGAAGTCGGTCCCAGAAAGTATTTCCGAAGAAAAACCCAACCAGTATTATGAACATTATTATGTATAGGACCTGTTTAGCTGACATTAGTGACTTGGTATAGCAACCTGATACCACTACTTGAGACATAGACAATAAATGTCTATGCTTTCATAGCATTTTCCGATGGATCATCCTCGACTGTTTGCCAAAACTAATGGATCTTTCAGAGTACAAACTACTGCACATCAGAATATACATTTTCATTGTAAAATAGCTCCTATTCTCAAGTACTTAAGATCCTACAGTCATTAGCTTAACGATCTGAAGTCTGTACAAATTGTGATAGTTAATTTTTCTGAAGCCCGTCGAGCTACCATTTGTCAAAGTACCTACTAATTAGTCTGGTAAAAGATTAAGAAGTGTTGCGGGTTCAAATCCCACTGGGAGGAAAATTAAATGTCATTGTCTCGAGCATCTATATTTTTACCAATACCTGGTCTAGGATAAATTTATCATTTCAGGACTTTTTGTTTTTTGGTCGACATAGTAAATTCGATAAAACATAAATATGACTACACTATTTTATAATCAATACAAACTTAAGTAAAACAAGTTAGTTCTTTGTCACATCATTCCACAGATAAAAATGTCAGCATCATGAAAGTATTTCTTCAAAATTACTATTTTAATGTACATAAATGAGTATATTATGAGCCTTTGAAATATAATACCGACACTGAATGTTCATTAAGATCAAAGGCTTTGTTTTAGACTAAATTATCAAGATACCGAAGTGTAATTAAATTACCTAACTAGAATACTCTCTGAATAAGTACTAGGTATTTGAAATTTATACTAGTAAATTAGATTACAAATAAACTTTACCTTATTTAGGTACTTACTTTGAGTACGAAAACAGTATTACCAGCGTACAGACTAAGAAAGTGTGACATTCGATGGGTGATATTTCGTTAACACAATGTGTACTAGGATTAGTACAGAAACATTAGGTACGATTATGTAACATACGAGTACATTGTAAATTAGCTACTAAATTCAATTAAAAAATACCAGAAATGCCCTATATTTTTGATATTTTACTTGTCGTTCGTTTCAGCCGAAAGACGTCTACTGTTTGACAAATGCCTCCCCCAAGGATTTCCACAAAGACCGGTCCTGCGCCGCTCGCATCCAGGCGCCTCCCGCGACCCTCACCAGATCGTGGGTCTACCTAGTGGGAGGCCTGCCCACGCTACGTCTTAAACTTTCCTGCCCCAGCGGCCATCAGCTCTACGAGCTATGTGCCCCGCCCACTGCCACTTGATTTTAGCGATTCTGCGGGCTATGTCAGTCATTCTGGTTCTCCTACGGATCTCCTCATTTCTGATTCGATCAAGCAGAGAAACTCCGAGATGTTAAAAAAATAATTTAATAACTCCACAACTATTGATGCTGACTGTACCATGTAGCACTTTACCCGCGTCCAATCCGGATGAATCTAATACAAACTAGGGCTAGTTCCAGTAATGCGTTCCGGTACATTAGCTTCTAATACAAGATGTAGTTCAATAGGAAAGGCCACTTCAGTTCGTTGCAATGAGGCAGAAATTAAACGAAGAAACTTTTTAAATAAAAATTTATCAATAAGGCAGAAAACCAATCTAGACACGCGGTAGCGTGTTACTGTTCAAATAACAGAACTGGAGATTTTTGCTTACAGATTCAGTAGCATATAACTTTTTGTAACGATAATAATTTTATTTTTTAGTAAAAAAAAAACTTAAAAATCTTGTTTTAAGCGTCTTTTAGATTTGTTTTTTTTTTTTGCCATTGTATAGTGCTTTTCGAGCTGCAATATGATTTAAAATAAATACCTATCTACTTTATAAATAAAAAATAAATTTAATTAATGTCATCGCATATTTTATGTTCTCACAAAGTCACAAGAACCTTCATTATGCATCGAATTAAAAGCAATTCAAATCACACGACTTGAAGAACGAATCACACATAATTTATGCTTAGCTGATGATGTCGTGTCCTGCGTGTCAAACAACTGCGTGTAGGAAGATTTAATGAATGCTACTGACATACTCTTGTAACAGAGTTTTGGGCTGACACTGCGTGTGTAAGTTTGTTGTCGACACGACAAGAAGAAGAAAGAACTGTCTGTTCTTTTTGAGCTACGGACCCAATAAACAGTCTATTACGCTCCATAAGAACGAGGATAATGGAAACTTTTTGCCACACCAGTATAAAAAAAACACTTTTTATATCAAAGGAGGTGTGGTGGTGTGACATGTTATCTAAAAAATATGGGAAAACACAAAAAACCGGGGAAGTGTAGATTTATTTCTGCCTTCCATTCGCCATAGGAATGGTCACACTCACTTCCGAAGTTTGACAAATGTTTTTGCTTTGGTTCGAATGACAGTGTTTGTAAGGGCATATTTTCTGTCATTGAAGTCTGTAATTGTTTATTCTGTGCATGTTTTTCACGGGTATCATTATCATTATTTCAGCCATAGGAGTTCCACTGCTGAACATAGGCCTCCCCCAATGACTTCCACATCGCACGGTTGGTAGCCTGCATCCAGCGCCCTCCTGCTAACTTTATCATGTCGTCGGTCCACCTTGTAGGTGGATGTCCCACGCTGCGTTTTACGGTACGCGGCCTCCATTCCAGAACCTTTCTGCCCCATCGGCAGTCAGTTCTGCGCACTATGTGCCCCTGCCCTGCCCTTACGGGTATGTTCTGATTGGAATATGTTAAACAAATAATTTCTGTACCTAGCTTTGATTGCAAAAGTAATGCAATACAAAATGTGACTTTACTCAAAGTATGGTTTCATCCTGAAAGTGTTTTTATTATAGAGACCCTTACCTTTTCATGGTAATTCCAAACATTTCCCCAAAAACATTCTCAAATTGAACAAACTTTTGGTCTACCCGCACCAGCTGTCAAAACTACGCCGTTATTGTAAATGTCCCAAACATTGCTCCGATTCTGTTACAACGCAATAACAATATCAAGGAAATGGACCATAAAACTGATCGGCTATTAGAGAATTGGGCCCCTGCTGGGACATGATAGGGAAAATCAGTAACGTTTGTCTGTTACACTATTTGGAAGGTAATCAAAGTTTTGGCTTTTACGTCGCCAAAATAGGTATTTATGATAAGTAATTGTGCTTTTAGTTTGTGAAATATTGGAGGTTTAGTTCCAGGTAATTAGGTTCTAAAATGACAAGTTTCGACCGCGGCTTTGCACGCGTGGATTTAGAGTAATCCTAAAAAATCTAGATCGCTTCATAAAATATCATTGTGAATTTTCATATCGCTAACTTGAGAAATAATACATAAGTCTTTGATCATTCCTTTCTAGTTTTCTAGTAGAACGAGAGGTTTACAAACTAAGGCTGAGTTGCACCATCTTATTTTAACTTTAACAAACGTCAGAAATCTGTCAAACTTCAGACAAAAATGCTTGACGTGTGACTTGTGGGTATATAATGTAACCCATTCATAAACGTTGAGTTAAGACCCGTGTCATTCTATTTTAGTTGAAATGGAACGCGAAAGTTTAAAGTCTTAAGTTACGGTTAAAGTTTCGTGCAACTCAGCCAAAATTTTTCTCTACCAAAATCCCACAAAATTGGTTTACGCGAGATATCGTTGAAAATAAACAGACAAAGTAATTTTCACGTTATTATCGATATATTTTACAAAGTGAATGGATATTGCTGGAAAGTTTTTCATTGTAGCTGTTTTATCTCAAGAAAGTTGATATTTTTGGCTGCGTCTTCTTTCTTTCTGTCTAGACACCAAAGTAATTTTACAGTACCTATATAATAGGCGTCCATATCTACGTGATTTTTATATGCGACTGTCGTTACAAATCGGGAAAAATACTGTGGGATGAAGTAACGAGATAGGAACAATAAATTCAAATTATATCTTTTAAAACACTCAAATAAACGTGGCTTTTTTAGCAGCAAACCTAATGGTAGCTTCAATATTATAAAATTCTAATTCCAGAATTTATTATGACAATGACAGTGCAGATGAGCTGTCATTAATATTTTAGATTAATTATCTGTATCTCCCTTATAAATAGCTATTTTCTTTCTAGACAGCAAGATTTACAGCCTTTAGTAACACTAAAGGTATTTCAGGATCCAATTTTTAAGACTCTACATCATTGGTTCCCAAACTTATTTGAGATGCGCCCCCCTCCTCCAGTCAAGATTATTTATTGGTCGTATCGAGCAGTCTGGAATGCATTCTCTCAGCGGTCGCAGGTTTTTTATTCTTAAGTACACAGATGATCCGCGCTCCCCTTTAAAGGTCTTTGCGCCTCCCCTCCCCGAACCTTAATTTCGAACTCCTCCTATGTTCTTCTGATTAATTTCGTTGCGGGTCCAATGACAGTTTAACTTTCCCCCGGGACAAACTTGACCTTAATTGGTTGGGTTTTTGTGGCGGTCAAGCTGTAGATCCTGGCTACACAGGAGTTGCAGTGGTGGGAACGAGAGGTGGGAATAGTCCCCTGGGGGGCGCGCCCCCCACTTTGGGAACCAATGCTCTACATTTTATGTACCTACTAAGTCCCATTTCAGGGCGTTAAGACTTAAATCGTTCCCGTTACATAATTCGGACCAGTGGCCCATAAATACTTGTTGTACAATGCCCAATTGTTTACTGGAATAGCCCTTATATCCCGAAAATGGGCTCTTAAAGTAATTTACAGCCTTCAAAAGGTTATGATACCGAATACACTGGCAAATTGTTTTAATATAAAGGGGAAATGAAGTCTTTGTATCATTAACGATAATTGGATTTGTAATTGGAGTAAAATTGTACAGTTAGCAGTACATTAGGCTTTACATTTTTATTGGAAAATAGCACTTATTGCATGTACATAAGTGGCTTCAGTGTTGAACTCGAGCTGCTGTCGTCTATATTTAAAAGAAAATGATTATGTTTACAAAGTATTTTGTTTTAAATGATACATAGATATTTCAATTAATTTTGACTGAATATAAAGGTTTTATTTACAAACGTCAAGGTATTGTTTGAACATGATTTCCTACATTTAAACTACTTTTATAACTAGGTATAAGGGATGTGACTCATTTAGAATTCGAATTTCAGCATATTGTGAACCACTGGTCTACATTACAAATAAATAAATAAATAAAATTATGTAGGTATCACTGTACAAAGCGTTCCAAAATGCAGTGTTTCAAGGTACTGCTACTACAGGCAAGGTACACCTATATAGGGATTAGGTACTCTACCATTCTGTCTTGAGATATTCAAACCCAAAAGTAATAAAAACTTGCCTAGGAAATAATTGCCATTAAAAAAAATAGAAAATTACTTAAAAATCAATACCAATAAAGTTGAAACTAAACTAAATTGCAAAGTCATTTTGTAACGATAAATACGATACATAAACGATGTATTAACACAATCACATGCAACCCAAATTTTAAAGTTGAAAATAGCTACATTTACTCGTATGTACGGTTTATATCGGATGTTGCAAAAATGTTTTAAAACTAGAAAATACTTTACACAAGACACTACAGGTAGTTTCAGAAATGTGAAAATGCTCTTTTCACAAAAATTTGTATTTATTTGCTGTTCCATTATGCTACCATGTTATGGCAGGTGCCGACGCACAGTGGGACCAATATGTGGGGAAATGTTATTTTTGAGATTAAACTGTCTTTTCACTTCTATTTGAATTTTGTGTAGGAAAATTTGATGAGCTTTACACGAACTGTCTACTACATTACACCGTGAAAAAAAAAACACTGTACATAAGTTTGTCTTTGAATTTTTATTAAAGAAATCACGCACATTATTATGTTCTCTGAAAACTAACAGCGTAAACATAAATATCGAAAACGCTATGAGACTTCTCCCACCACATTTTTCCACCACTGCAACTGCATAGCCAGGATCTATAGGCCTCCAATGAAACCCAACCAAAGTCTAAAACGCTAGATTTAAAATTGCAAACGTCATTCCAATTCATCAGTTAGTATTTTTGTCACGCGCTCACATAGCGCTTGCCCACTGTGCAGCACTTTCAGGCAATTCTGTTTTATAACCCGCCACTAAAGGATGAGAGCCCGACATTTATGCTTCAAATGAAATAATAATTTGAAACATTGAAACGTACGACAAAGTGTGGGATTCCACGTGGAGGTGTGCGATTTACGTGTTTAGTTTTTAGTTTTGTTATGAGTTTTCTCTTTCATGTGTGTCTTGGGTTAGGGTCACGGCACAACCCAAATGTTAGACTTAATGAGCTTCTAGGTTTAGATGTATGATATGGCTTGATCATAATACTGGGTGGAATTTTATAATGCCACCTGAATGAAAGTAGGTCTTATTACTGCAAAGAAAACTTTATTTATTTCTGAAGAGAAACAAAACTGTATTCAAAGATTTCCGAAAATATTACACAAATATGGCGTATTTTGATTGATTGATACGCGTTGTGAGGCCGCTTACTTCACAATAAATTTAAAAGAAACAATGAAAGTTGTAATTTTGGTTGTCATGTCCCATAATTGGTTGAAGACAACAAAACGTACGTACCTATATCCTACTGGCCCACTGTGCCATCTTTATGGAGTTTTATTAAATGCTATTTTGCAATAAACATTTATATTCGTTGTGATGTCCCTGTATGAGTACAATCAACATTTTGCGAACAGCCATTAAGTCCATGCAACATCTGTGCTTGTAGTTTCTATGCATTTTGTATGTCCTAGATTTCAAGAGATCTGGGTGTAAGGGTGAAGTCACACCATCTGGCTTTAAAAGCTAATTTATTATTGTCTGTTGATGGATAAATATTAAAGTTTTTTATATATTTTTATTTAAATACTAGCTTTCCGCCCGCGGCTTCGCCCGCGTGGAATTTTGTCTGTCACAGAAAAACTTTATCGGGCGCGTCCCTGTTTCAAAAACCGGGATAAAAACTATCCTATGTCCTTTCCCGGGACTCAACCTATCTTTATGCTAAATTTCATAAAAATCGGTTCAGTCATCTAGGCGTGAAAGTGAGACAGACAGACAGACAGACAGACAGGCAGAGTTACTTTAGTATAGATTTGACGATTTTTAAGCACTATCTAGTGCATAAGTCGAAACAAATAAAGATATTTTGACTTAAATTTTTAAAATTCTTCTGGCAGACATACCTACCTAATTGGGTTTATTTATTAAACCTCTTTCTGGGTAATATTTTATGTAATAGGTACCTACTTGACGATCAGTAATTTTCGTCGATTGAAAAAAAAAAGAGCGTAGTGCATTTTCGACAAAAATCTCTTTTAATGCGCGATCAGATTCGAATCACAATCCTATTATAGATTTTTCTAAACTTTATGGGACTATACGTCCCATAGATCCTATAAAATCAAACGAAACCTATTGCATTGTGGGCAGTCGTAACAAAAGATAACCTCTATATAAAACCGGACCATTTCTTATCTGATTTACGTTAACTTTTCCCGGGGCTCCATAAATAATACTTGCATCAGAACGATTCCTCTTAGCAATTCACTAACCGACAGCAGACTACTAGAGTTCACTAATAGTCGTTGGAATTTAGGTGACCACTTCTTTTTAAAAATAAATTTTATGTTTCTGTTCACGACCAACTACGTAGCTGTTTTCTTTAAAATTTTCTTCTTCGTGTAGGAATATGAAAAATCAGCTGTGTGTTTATTTCTGTGTAAAAGTGCTTTTTTAATGCCTATTTACAGAAATAAATGAGTTTTATTAGTTTTTTTTTAGTTTTTCAATGAATAAAATACTCCGAAATTATGTTCAAATGAGGTCTTACCCTAAACGAACCACTTTGTAAGTTATTCCGGACGTGTTGCATGGAATTCGCTAGAAATGTGAGCAGTTATGTTATGATAATGAACGGCTTGGGTAGACGGAAACCCTGGCAAATATGTTTCCGTTTCACAAATAAAAATAACGATAACTGCAATTTAACGGTATGGAAATATCGCAATACAATGTTAAAGGTATAGCACTTAACTTAGTAGGTGCCTGAGGTATGGGAGCGGCACGGGAGGGGTGACATTGACATACTATGACGTCACAGAGCATACAAAACTGAAGGAGATTAAACTGAAGTCTCGCTGACTTTAGGCTAGTTTCCTAAAAAAAAGAACATAGGAGGAGTTCGAAGTTAAGGTTCGGCTTCCCTCCAGTGCAAAGTGGATGGAAAACAAAGTAACCTTTAGGAAAAGCCGGGTCAGCTAGTAAAATAGGGTTTATTACAACTGCATAGTAACTAGAGTGATTACCTTGACGTGCCCTTCTATACACAACAATGTTTCTTACGTCCGTATTCACAAACGATGCTTGCTTAAGTGAAGCAGCAAATCGAATGCATAGCGTTGATTGAATACAGTTCTGTGATTGGTTAGTGTGCGTCCACGCGCACTGTGAGACCTCATAGTAATGTTTGTGAATACGGGCGTTATTGATCAACACTGAAACATGATATTATGTAGTCGTATAGCACAAATATAACTTTCAAAGTGTCTGTCTGTTATGTGTCATAAAGTACACACTTGAAACTGACAGTTAGTATAGTCAGCACCAACAGACTTTGGCAGTTTAGCGAAATAAGAAGTTTGATTAACATTAACTGACAACTTTAAGCAAAGTAATTTGAATTAATTAATTGCAGAATGATAATACGTAGTTCCGAGATCACTAGACAGTTCGGTTTCTGTAACAGTCGACTTTAATTAGATCTTATAATCATCATAATCACCATAAGAGACTCCAGATTTTGTTATCACTTAGGTACACTACGTTTACTAAGGCTGAGTTGCACCTCCTAATTTTAACGGCAACTTTAACGATAACCGGTGCTTTTTGTATAGAGTTTGACAGTTTTTGACGTTTGTTAAAGTTAAAGTAAGATGGTGCAACCCAGCCTAAGAAGTGCCCTTTTGTTTATTCTTCTCAACAATTTGCGACAAACTATTTTAAGTTTAGCTTGCTTATTTTTTGAGCTACTTAGTTACTTACGTCTATTACTTTGGTCTTCAATCGAATGGCTCCGTTTCAGATTTTTTTTCCATCTACATCTACTTATATAAATTGCCGAAGTCTATGCGTGCAGAATAATAGTCCAATTTTATACAGTCCCTTGACACTTCTGAATCCCCAACTTATCTCGTATCAAACAAAACCCACAGTAAATCAGATAACTGATCGAATGGGTACTCGACCAAGAAGAATAGAAGACATAAAATATATTTGATCATGTTTACCGACTTTTGTCCTAGCTTGATGTAAAGAAAAAATCAAGTCAAGACTCTGTCCAAGTGTTACCGATTCAATAAAAAAATAGTTTTATGGTTAATCACGTTTTGTACGGATGACAACAAGCTAACCTATGTACAGTACACTTATGAAGCAATAAATGATTATCATTATGATTAACTAGCAAGATAAGTGGCATCTTACACAGATGGAGTAGATGCTATTATGCAACAACAAAATTGGTGAGGCGACTATAGAGAGAAATATTCCATCATCAAGCCTCCACGACTGGTTTCCGACCGACGATTTGGAAAAGATCGCGGGAAGTACCTGAATGCGGGCAGCACAGGACTGGTCATATAGAAATCCTTACGGAAGGCCTCTATCCTGTAGAAACGCCATTTGGCTGAAAATAACGAACGAATGAACAGGTTTCTAAAAATCTTCCATTTGCCTCTGGTAGTTAAATTGGAAAGGTCCGTTCTACTGCACTGGAACCTAAATCACCTGATGATACAAAAAAATATATCTGACGTGTTGTCGGCTATAAACTTCTGTTTTTAGCTCCCTCTAAGATTAAAAGACCTCTTTTACCGTCATATTATTACAGTTTGATGTAAAATACTGCATTTAATAAAACGAAATGAAGCGTTGCTGCGTACGCGTTTATGACGGCGTTTTGGCAGTCGGTTTTATGGTTCAACATGTGGGTTCGAAGAAAAGCGAGTGTCTTAGAGCGCTTTCATATTTAGACGATTTAGTAGCGCGACAAACGCGCGACAGACGCGCTGCCGAAAATTCTAGAGCGCTTTCACATAAGGGGCGTTTGAAGCGCGACAGCAGCGCGGCAGCGGCGTTTTTATAATGTGAAGGCATGCATCCGCTGTCATATAGTATGAAATTATCGGCAGCGCGTCTGTCGAGCGTTTGTCGCGCTGCTAAAGTCGTCTAAATGTGAAAGCGCTCTTATACTATGTGACAGCTGATGCATGCCTTCACATCATGAGCGCTTTCACATTTAGACGATTTAGCAGCGCGACAAACGCGCGATAGACGCGCTGCCGAAAATGTCATACTATGTGACAGCGGAGGCATGCCTTTACATTATAAAAACGCCTCTGCAGCGCTGCAGTCGCGCTTCTAACGCCCTAATGTGAAAGCGCTCTAAGTTTATGTTTATTTGAAGTAATAAAATTGATCAATGTTGGAATTTTAGTATGTGTCGTCTTATAGGAATTGTAGCCAGTGGATATGTAATGCCATCATACTAATATTGAGATCGTTATTTTATCCAACTGTCTTAGCAAGCTTTTACACAGAATTGGAAAAGTTGTTTTGATATTGTGTTGCATAAGACATAAATTAATTATTGTATTAGTGAATAATGTATTAAAATATGGATAAAATGTATGAATAAAGAATAAAACGACTTTCTTTCAGCTGTCAAAGTGAAGAAGTTTTATTTTGTTTTGTAAGAAAAAGTAAAAAAAACATTAAAAACTCTTTTGTTGGTTCTCAACAATATGAGAGATAGATTGAATCTTGGAGAAGAACATTTGGCTATCTTAACGTTCTATGCTAATAAGACCTCCTGTGAAATCGCAGTGCGTAGGTTTGGCTGGGAATCTAAATTTAGTTTTCTTTTGATTATTTTGATGTTTAGAGTAGAACTAGATAAGTAGGTATATTATTTTACATGTTTTGAAATAATTAAAAGATGACCAGCTGAAAATCAGTGTCTTGGAACAAGTATGTAAGGACACATGCTGAGTTAGGGATCTTTTACGCTGACATTTAGTTTCTCATCTTTTATTTTAATGTAATATCAATAAACTGCTAAACTAGTTATTAGCTAAACAGCTCCCTAGCTACAATACACGCCTAAATTATTTTAAACTGAATAGCTTGGAAGACCGCAGGAAAATATTGGATTGTCTATTCCTATATAAAATAATAAATGGTTACATAGATTGTCCTGATCTCGTTAAACAGATTAAATTCAATGTTCCCTTCAAACTAGCTCGGTTGTCCAGGTATCTGCCGTTTAAAGCAAATGGTTTTAGGACAAATCTGGGTCATTTCTCCTCTATCAACAGGATTCAGTCACAATTTAGCAACCTGTCACGTTCATCCGGGGCCAGCGTTGATATGTCATCTTCGCTACGTAAATTCAAAAAACAAATTTCTGAATTGTATACTCCGACGGTTAGCTAATAATTTATTGTTTTGCATTCTGTCACTTTGGCAACGTTATTGTTATCCAACATTCGGTGCATGTCGTGGCAACCTTTAATTAAGGCAACACCTTAGCTTAATTTATTTATAAGGAAACTGTGAATGTATGGTGTATGTTTTGTTGGTTGTCTGCCGAGCCAAATCTTTATTTCTTGGGCTTCAGGCGCATCCAGTTCCTGGTCCCAATCAATTTCTGACTTCCACACATCTTTTAATATAATCCTTCCAGTCAGTATGTGCGGACTAATTAGTCCCAGTGGGTCATAGAGAGACATTACCAGACTTAGTGTTTGTCGCTTGGTTGGTATCTTCATCCCGTCCTTGATCTCGGCTGGCACCCGTGCCATCCTTGTGTTGAACCCTATCTGGTCTGTAGCAGGGTGCCAGATCATGCCCAGTGTTTTGTCGGGGGCCTCTGGTCTATTTGTTAAGATGACATCCTCTTCTCGAGCTAGCTTTTCGACCGGCAATGTTTTTAGCACTCCTGTGGCATTGCTGCTCCAACACCTGAGGTTGAAACCCGCTCTTTCGTGTACTGAGTTGACTTCTTCAGCGACTTCACTCGCCTCTTCTTCTGTTTTGAAACTATCTATATAATCATCCATGTAGTGACAGTGGGTGATGGCCCGATATGCTCTGGGGTGCTCCTTTCTAAAAGATTCGGCGTTATAGTCTCGCGCACTGTGTGCTAAAAAGGGGGAGCAGTTTGCGCCAAATATTAACCTCTTGAACTGATATCGCTGTGGCGGGTTCGTTCGATCCTCCCCCCGCCACAGGAAAGTCAGCGCAGGCCGGTCTTCCTTTCGAACCTGCACTTGTAAGAACATTTCTGCGATGTCAGCGGAAACTGCCACTTCTTCCTCTCGGAA